>NW_012149519.1:67099-100060 GCF_000956105.1 Propithecus coquereli | reverse complement strand
AAAGAGAAGACCCAAATTACTAAAATCAGGAATGAAAGTGGAGACACTACTACCAATTCTACAGAAATAAAAGGATTGTAAGTACTATGAATGATCATACACCAACAAATTGGATAACCTAGATGAAATGTACAAATTTCTAGAAACGTAAAACCTACCAAGACTAAATCATGAAGATATAAAAAATCTAAATAGACCTATAACTAGTAAGGAGATTGAATCAGTAATCAAAAATCTCCCAACAAAAAAAGTAGCACAGTACCTGATGGTTTCACTCGTGAATTCTACCAAACATTTTTTAAAAACAATATTAACCCTTCTCAAACTTTTTCAGAAGTTGCAGAGGATGAAAGACTTTCTATCTTGTTCTATGAGGCCAGAATTACCCTGATACCAAAGCCTGACAAAGATTCTACAAGAAATGAAAACTACAGACCCATATATCTTATAAACATTGAAACAAACATCCTCAACAAAATACTAGCAAAGCAAAATCAGCAACATATTAAAAGGATAGGATTATACATTGAGACCAAGTAGGATTTATTTCTGAAATGCAGGGATGGTTCAATGTATGAAAATCAATGTAACTACATCACACTAACACAACAAAGGGGGGAAAAACACATGATCATCTTAATTGGTGCAGAAAAAAGCATATGACAAAATTTAACACCCTTTCATAATTAAAATATTCAACAAACTAGGAATAAAAAACTACCTCAACATAATAAAAGCCATGTATTTTAAAAACCCACAGCAAACAACATACTCAACAATAAAAGACTGAAAGATTTTCTTTTAAGATCAGGAACAAGGCAAGGATGCTCACTTTCAACATTTCTATTTAACACAATACTGGAAGTTCTAGCCAGAGCAATTAGGCAAAAAAGGAGTAAAAGACATACAAATTATGAAGAAAGAAGTGAAATTATCTCTGTTTGCATGTGACGTGATCTTATATAGAAAACTCTAAGGATTCCCCCACAAAACTCTTATAATTAATGAATGAATTCAGCAAAGTACAAGGATACAAAGTTAAAACATAAAAATCAGCTGCATTTCTATACACTGACAATGAACAAACTTAAAGGATAATTATGAAAACAATTCCCTTTACAATAGCACCAAAAAGAATAAAATACTTAGGAATTAACCAAGAAACTAAAAGACTTGTACAATATAAACTACAGAACATTGCTAAAAGAAATTAAAGAAGACATAAATAAATAGGAACACATCCCATTGTTCATGAATTGGAAGATGTAATATTATTAAAATATCAATACTAACCAAAGCAATCTACAGATTCAATTCCTATCAAAATTCCAATGATGATTTTTACAGAAATAGAAAAACTCATGCTAAAATTCACATGGAATCTCAAGGGACTCCAGATAGCCAAAACAATTTTGGAAAAAAAAAGAACAAATAACACAGCTGGAGGACTCACACTTCCCGATTTTAAAACTTACTACAAAGCTACAGTAATCAAAAGAGTGTGGTACTGGCATAAAGACAGGCAAATAAACCAATATAATAGAGAGTCCAGAAATAAACTCTCATGTATGGTTAAATTATTTTTGATAAGTATGTCAAGGCTACTCAATGGGGAAAAGACAGTCTTTTCAACAAATGGCATTGGACTCATGTGGGGCAAAGGCAATACATGTAACCTAAACATTTGTACACCTGTAATATGCTGAAATAAAAAAAAAATTAATAATGGCATTGGAAAAACTGGGTATCTACATTCAAAGGAATGAAGTTGGACTCTTACCTAACACCATATATAAAGATTAACTCAAACTGGATCAAAAACCTAAATGTAAGAACTAAAACAATAAAACTCTTAGAAGAAAGCATAAGGCAAAAACTTCACCACACTAGATTTGCCAATGATTTCTTGAATGTAAAAAAAGGCAAAGGCAACAAAAACTGAACTTCATGAAAATTTTTAAAATTTTCAAGACACTATCAAAATGGGGGAGATTTTGCATGTGGAGACAGTGAACATGTGATAAATCTCTATACCTTCCTATTGATTTTGCTTTGAACGTAAATCTGTTCTAGAAAGTATCTAAAAAACCATCAAAGTAAACAAAAAAGAAAAGACTGTCAATAGAGCAAAAAGGCAACCTACAGAATGGGAGAAAATATTTGCAAGTCATATATCTGATAAGAGATTAATATCCAAAATATACCAAGAACTCCTAAAACTCAACAAAAAAAAAATCAACCAAATTACCAAATTTAAAAATGGGCAAAGAATTTGAATGGACATTTAAAGAAGATATATAAGTAGCCAATAAGCACATAAAAAGATGCTCAATGTCAGTAATCATTAGGGAAATGCAAAGCAAAACTATAATGAGATACCAGCTCATACCCATTGGGTAGCTACTATCAAAAAACAAACAAACAAACAAAAACCCAGACAATAGCAAGTGTTGATGAGGATGGAGAAATTGAACCCTTGTGCACTGTTGGTGGGAATGTAAAATGGTACAGCCACTGTGGAAAGTAGTATGGCAGTTCTCAAAATATTAAAAATAGAATTACCATGTGATCCAGCAACTCCACTTCTGAGTGTTGACTCAAAATAATTGAAATCAGGGAGGGTCTTGAAGAGATATTTCCACACCTCTGTTCATAGCAGCATTATTCACAATAGACAAATGTAGAATTTGTAGAAGCAACCCAAGTGTCTATCAGTTAATGAATAGATAAACAAGATGTAGTATATGCATACAGTGGAATATTATTCAGCCTTAAAAAAGGAAATTCTGCAATATGCTACAACATAGATGGACTTTGAAGACATTTAGGCTAAACGAAATAAGCCAGTCACAAAAAGACAAATACCCTATGATTACGCTTACATGAGGTCTTTAGAGTAGTCAAAATCACAGGACAGAATGCAGAATGGCAGCAGTGCTACCAGTAGAATGGCAGGGGCTGGAGGAAGGGGGAATGGGGAATGTTTGATGGGTATAGAATTTCAGATTTACAAGATAAAAAGAGTTATGGATATAGATTGTGGTGACAGTTGCACATTATAGATGTATTTAATACCACTGAAATGTACACTTAAAAACTGGTAAGATGGTAAAGTTTATGTGTATTTTACTATAATTTTAGAAAAATTTTAAAAAGCAATTGGATAGCAACTTCATTTTTCTTCTACCAAGTCTACCGTCCCTCCTGTATTGGTACGCATGCCCTGCACCCTCCCTCTCCGCTCTTATCTAGAGCCAACTCTTCTCTTGTACTCTAGACTCTTCTGCTCTCACCTTTGAGGACTTCAGTCCTGCAATTCTACCCCATCTCCTGCATTAATGACTCCTCTTCTCTCTACAGAATCATTCTGTTCATACACAAACAGGCTCTAGTATTACTTAACTTCGAAATAAAATAAAACTTTCTCTTGATCACCAAAGCCTCATTAACTAGTTCTCCATTTTTATTCTCACTTTTAGAGCAAAATTTCTTGAGTTTCCTAAGGTCACTTTCTCCATTTCCTGTCCTTTGATTCTTTCTTCAACCCACCCATGTCGGGCTTCCGACCCTACCACTCCATTGACACTACCTTGGCCTGATGATTTCCAGGCTGCTGAATCCAATAGTCTGTTCTCCTATTACTGCCTCTCTCAGCATTCCACACAGTTGATCACTCACTTTCTCCATCTGAAAATACTTATTTTTGCGGCTTCCGTGATATCTCACTCTCCTGATCCTTCCCCTTCCTCACTGGTCACTCCTGCACAGAAAACTATGCCAACCCTCTTGTATTCAATTCAAAATTCTGATAAACCAAAGACCTCGTCCCAGGCTCCCTTCTCTGCTCCATCTACACACTCTTCCCAGGTGACTTTACCCAGACTCATGAAATTGACCACCTTCCATATCCCCTTTATTCTAAATCTGCATTGCTTTCCTGAACTTCTTCCAAATCTAGAGGCTTATGTCAAAATATTTACATTTATTTATTTCACCTCTGTATCTGGAAGTATACTAATTATCTAAAGCCTAACACTATAGGAAGATAACTGCAGATAACCCAACCGTTATCCTGCTACTTTTGAAATTTCCCTCCTCGATAAGTAGTATCTAGTTTCTCATGCCAAAAATGTATAGAGTAGCCTTGATTTCTGTCTATCCTTCACTACGATATATAAAACATCATTGAATCCTGAAAGTTTCACCATCGAAATACATTCAGATCAACTCATTCCCTTCCATCTCTACTGCTCCTACCCTAATATATAAATTGATGTCAGTCTTACCCTTTTTGCCCTGCTTATCCTCCACAAAGCAATCAGATCATGTTACACTCCTTTTAAATCTCCTCCAACTGTCTCCCACCTTCGTCACACTTGAAATGACATATACACTATGTCCTTAGCATGACTCACGATTCCCCAAATGATCTGGCCCCTGCCTTTCCCTCCAACCTCTCCTGAGACCACTCTTCCTCACTTGTATACTCTGGCTGCCCCAGCTTTCCCTTCATTTCTCAGACCTTCCATGCCCATGGCCACCTTTTCCCTCCCTGCTCCTCTGCCTGGGATGATGTTCCAGCAATCATCGCAGGGCTGGGTTCTTCTTTTCCTTCAGATCTCAGCTTAAATGTCATGTCCCTGGTGAGGCAGTTGTTGGCCACCATCTAAAGTAGGCATTAGTCATTCTGTCATTTCACTTTATTTTAATCCTCTGCGTGGCACTCAACACTAATGTATTCGTTTTTCAGTGATTATCCTCTCCTCGCCTCCCCTCTCCACTAGAGAGTGAGCTCTGTGCAAACTCTTCAGCCCAGCTACGGCTCACTGCACCACCCGTGCCGACAACTGGCACATTCCAAGGGGTAGGTGAATTTCCTGCTGAATGACAGATGAGCTAAGAGGGCTTCTGGGGCTTCATCGTTTAGACCATGAGGGGCCAGTGATGTGGTGAAAAGGTCTCATTCTCCCACTCCCTCAGTGTCACACTCACAGAGCACCAGCCCCTGTCCTTACGGCACAGCCTCCCTTCACTCCAGCACCTCTCACCTGGACGTTTCAATCGCCTACTGATGACACTCGCTGCCCTCTTCCTTTCCCCGATCCAAACCATTCCATGCACCACCATCAATCCTCTTAAAATTCTGCTCTCATCATTTTGCTTTCCTGCTCCAAATCTTCATAGGTTTTCCACAGCTTACAGAATAAAGTTCAAAATCCTCAGCCTGAACCAAAGGACCGTTTATAATGACTGTGAAAGCTGCCTCTGGGTACAGAAAGAAATAATAAACGTCTCTGCTCCAGCAGCCGGGACACTCTGAGATGAGTTATTTCTCCCTTTCCTTTGTAACTCAAGTGAGTTCTTAAAGATTTCTTACAAATTCAATGCCAAATGTCCCCAGACCCCAACCCGGAGCACCTGAACAAGGCTCCACAGTAGGTATCATAACAGGTATCCAAGCTGAAGTCAAGCACACGTCAAGATGATTTTAGGAGTTCCCCAAACACAAGATTTTTCCCAGATGAATTTGGAGTGTTATTCAAAGCTCTATGATCACTTCCTTGGTAAAGGGCTTCGACGGTTTTCGATGAGTGGTGTAGTATGTCTATTCTCCTCCTTACATCCTTTTAATTCAAATCAGTCTGGACCAATGTTTCTCGATCCTAAATGCACATTAGGATTAATGTGTATAAATAAAATGGGGAGCTTGGAAAAGAATGCCAATGCTGGAGCCTCGCTGCAGTCGAATTGCGTCAGTGTCTCCAGGCTGGGACCCAAGCACCAGGGTTTTACAACCACCTTAAATCTATGAGCCGCCGATCAAGACGTGAAATAGAATGAACTTGCAGGGAGGAAGACCTCAGGGAGTTCTCACTCTTTCTAAGACATCAAGTATTGAAGTTTAAAAAATGACATGGGGGGGCAGTAGGGATAGAGCGAGAAAGAACTAAAATAATCAGAACACTAGCTAACATTTGAGAGCCGATATGTGATGCCGGTCACTGCTCACAGTGCGCTAACTTATCTTCACTGCAGCCCTGCGAGGAAAGTATGATTGCTCAGCCCAATCTTACATTTTATCAGAGGTATAGAGAGAAGTTTAAGTAATTGCCCAAGGTGGGCAAGGTGAAGCTGGGATTTGAACCCTGAAATCTGACTTCAGAACCCAGTCTTATCCATCCCTGTGGCAGCAACAGCCTTATTGAGTACAAGGCACTGTTCTAAGTATTTCACACATATTATCTCATTTAATCTTCCCAACAATCTTGTGAGGACTGTTAGAATATTACCTCCAATTTACAGATGAGGACGCCAAAGCACAAACAGGTTAAGTGACTCAACTAAGCACTCTACCAGGAATGGGAAATCGGAACATCCTTTGCTGCCTTCCTAGGGTTCCATGTTTCAACTATTCTTCTGGAGATAAGGCATGTGTACTTACAGTTTGCCTGTTCTCAGGAAAATATTTGACAATGTCTTGGCATTACCACATTTATTAGTTTTGTTTTTTTTGTTTAAAAAAAAAAAACAACAGTTTAAAAGCCTGAAAGCCTGTTCATGAGGGAGCCCACAGCAAACAGCTGGAAGCGCAGGTGGCATTGCAGGAGCAGAGGCCCGTGGCCCCTTATAGAGGCACTTGCCCATCGGGGAACTTTGAACTTGATCTCTCTACAGGAAGCCAGGCTGCACTTGCTTTAGGCAAGGATTCCAGGCCTTACTAAGTCCCCTCCTGCGGTTTCTTGGTCCACCCCCATTCTGGATGCGGAGTCCTTATATGCCTTTAGAACAGGCTGTTCATAATGCTCATCAGAGCTCCTGGAACCCTCCTTCCCACCCCCTCCATTAATATGTACCATCTTGAAATGTCTATTATAAAACTGCTCAAATGTTTGGAGAAGGTTTAATTTTAAAATGCCCATCCTCTGTCCACCAGGAGCCTACTTTCTACCCATCTGTTAAATGCACCCACTGTTGAATTTTCAACTGATGCTAATGAGTGAATGTGCTTTTCTTCCCAGGTGTCATAATAGTTTCATTACGAATGTGGCTTCAGAGGAAAGATGGACATTAATGATGGGAATTTCAGGTACCTCGGCCCAGTTGACAAGTTTGGATTCTGTTGCACAGGCAAGAGGGAGCCATTGCCATTTTTGAGCAGAAGAGAGACATGGGACCTACTTTAGAAAATCAATCTGGCAGTGATATGTGGAATGAATTGGAGCGGAGAAAGGAACAGTTGGTTGGAACATGGTGCTGTGAAGCCAAGGGCTTGGAAATGCTGGCACAGAACATGTGGATTCATCAGCACAAACCATTCTCGCTGCTAAAAAGCCGGTCAAAGAGCACATCTAACTGATGATGGATTTGAATTAGAAGGACAGCACTTAAAATATGTCTACACTGCACTGCTTTTATCTTCAGATACCATATTAGGAAAAAGCTTCCACACATCTCTCATTACTGAGTTAGTGGCCTCCTTGGTGCATTAAATCTTCTATTTTCAGACCTGAATGTCCTAGGCAAGGAACTCCATTTCATCAGGATGGGGATGCTATTTCATCTCCCTTTATGGTATGCAGGTTTGGATCCTGCAGAACCTTTTGCAGGAGGACCCCTCTTTTGCCCCTTCCCCCTTGTTTTGGTTTTTCCTTTTCTTTGTTCCTTTTTTTTTTTTGTCTTGCTTCCAGGGCACTCCACAGAGCAGGAGAAACCGCGTTCTTGCTCTCTGCCCATCCTTGTCCTTTGTGTCTGACACCTTCCCATGTCAACTCTAGTATTCACTAGGGTGACATTGGGCTGTACTTTGAGCTCCAACCATGGCACGGTGACAGATGACTTCAGGGGCAGATAACTTCAGGAGCAAAGAATAAAACATTTCTTTTGCTGTGTTTATAAGTCACTGTGGCTGCAGGAATCTTCAGTTCTGCAGAATTCTGTATTTCTGGTGTTTCAATTCTAAACTTGAACAAAGCCAGGCTAGGATGTTCTGGTCCATGAGCTTCTAATCTCAGAGAGACTGCATAGAGATAACAGAAATCAGGGGATCTTGTTTCTGTGAGAGGGGATTTTCTGACCCCTTGGCCAAGCTTTGCCATGATCCATAAGCTCCACCGTCTCTGCTGCCCAAATGTGTCAGCCATGCTCACGCACAGGAGAGACCCAGGCCTGGGTACGTGTGAATCTGGGTCCTGTGTTTACACATATTCTTCCTCAGCCATGCAAGGGTCAAACGCTGCCAAATTGTGGTGACTGTGCATTGGTTTAGAGATCAGGATACGTTATAATCAGTAGTTTGGGAAACCAAGATTCTTTAATGACTCAGAGGAAAATATTGCTGACTCACCATTCAGACTGCAACCTCCCTTCAGCCACTACCCCAACAGCAGCAAACTGGCTTTCCAAATTTTCTCTCTGTCAACTGCTAACCTAAAGCAAGCCTCTGAGAATCACCTCTTCCTTCCTTTACTCTTTCCTGTCTAATTCTTCTTCTTATATTTTTCCTGGCTGTGTATCACCCTGTTTCTCTTCCGTTCTTTAACTTGCTGACTTCTCCTATCCCTCGAACAAAAGAGAACATGATGTTCTTCTCCTTTTAGAATATTCCCTGTCTTAGCCAATGGCAGCATCATCTACCCTGGAGGTTAATCTAAGACCGGCAGTTCTCAAACTGGAGCTTGCAGGACCCAGTGTCAATACACAGATTGCTGGGCTTTAGCCTTCATGTTTCTGATTCAGTAACTGGCTCAGAAGGTCTGGGGTGGCCCCCAAACTTGCTTTTCTCACAAGTTCCCAGGCAATGCTGCTGCTGTTGGTGCAGCTGTCACACTTTGAAAGCCACCGTTCTGGAAACCTCCTCTTCTCCCCTTTCCTCCCATACCACAAATAACTAATCAGGTTCCATTGATTTACATCTCTAAATTAGTCTTTCTCCCCGACACCAACGTCCTAGTTTGAGCCTTTGCCATTCTTTCTTAAACTATTGCAATCTCCTGCAAGCCACACTGTTCTGTCTCCAATCTTGCCCCTTCAATGTCTACTGCCAATGAAATGATCTCTCTAGAATCAGGTCAGACCACATTCGTCCCTGGTGACAACCCTTCAATGGCTCCAACAGAATAATGTTTTGCTTCTTCAGTGTGGCCCATGTGACCTGGCCCCAGCTACCTCTCCACTCTCACTGCCCAACTCTCCTTATACTAACAAAGTGCTAGAAATCCCCAGCATATACCATGCAGTTTCTTGTTCTCTTGGATGCTGTCATGTTTTTCTAGACCTATCTTCCTGTCTGGACATCTTGGCTATCAGCTCAGCTTCCATCGTTCAGAAACCTTCCTTTATAACTCCCACGGTGACCTCAGTGACCCCATGCTATCCTCCCAGGGTCCCCTAGAACATCTCAACACTATTTCTGAGCCTATCATATTGAGATTTTCTGTTTGTGTGTCCTCTTGTGACCGGAGTTTAATCTCCAGCTCCTAGCTCAATGAATGTTTGCTGAACAGAATTTCCTCCCCCAAATTCCTTCTCTCCTTCTCCTTTTACTGAGCCATGCCCTGCTCTTCCCCTACACCCTCTTGCCTCTTGATCTTCACAGAGGAGATCAAAGATCTCGGAAGGGCCAGTGGTAGCCGAGATTCAACCCACCAGTGGCATCTCTTAGTCACTCTGTGAAGCCTAGTTATATTCTCTCATGTATCCATAATAAAACAACAGCCCTACTTTGCACAAAGTCAGCCTTTCTCTTCAAAGAGTCTGAGGGCTTTACAGCTCGAGCTCTGAAACCCTAAGTGGAACTGTGTATGGTGAGGTGAGGCCAAAAAGAGATTAAGGTGGTACATTTAAAGGCCAAAACCCAAATCAAATATTTCTTTTGCTGTGTTTATGAGTCACTGTGGCTGCAGGAACCTTCAGCTCTGCAGAATTCTGTATTTCTAGGGTTTCATTTCCAAACCTGAATAAAGCCAGTCTAGGCTGGTACATTCTGGTTCGTGAGCTTCTGACCTCAGAGAGACTGGGTAGGAATAACTGACTTGGGCACAATCCCAAATGACAAAATGTTGCCTTTTCTTCCCTTCCCTTGGATTCTTTTCATTTTAGCTTTCTGGGCAGAAAATTCCATGCTCAGAAAAAGATGCCCATAGCTTCTTAGCTATCTATATGGTGCTAATAGGTGAAAACTTTGATGCTAAAAATGTGAATGGGAGAAATGTTAAGATTGGGTAGAGGCTAATGTAATATCTGGGATTAAATTTTTTAAATAGGCAAGATGAATAAGTTTTGAAAATTAATCAAATGGCATTATTTCACTGAATTATTTTACATGTTTAATACACACTGCGCATTCTCCTATAGGCATATGCAAATGTATAAACCTCACATATTAAGTAGTAGGGTAGGGGATTAGAAGTGCTTTAGGTGTATAAAATATTATTTTCATTATTATTATTGCAAATGAACACTCTTTACTGGAATCATTATTTGCTCGGAGATATTTGCTAAGTTTGGCAATTTTCCATCGGCATTATGAATTCCTTTATATTAATACAAGGCAGCATGGCCTCTGGGAGAAGGATAAGTGATACAGACAACTGCTTGGAAAAGAGTCTTGTTTAATATCAGAGTTTCTTTGGCCTGAATGCTGAATCTTTTGGCCATCAGTTGCCTGAGCCACCTGTCCCACACCTTCCATTTCCGAGAAACAGTCACTAGGTTGTCAGATGTTGGCAGAACAAGTAAAGACACAAAAGGATTCTTCCCAGCAAGAACTGCCTTGATCTAGAGGCATCAGATACAAGAGAAGCTCTGGGTTCTTTGTTCTAATAGGCTCCCGAGGAATGTTTGTGGGTGCTGGCTGGCCTTCAAATGCTGATGAAAACTCAACTCAAGGTGTGACATGCAGCCTGCTTAAGCTGAGAGCAAAGGCTGTCTCCAGCACTATTTCAGCAGAACCATGAGTTGAATCGTGGTGCACGGACTCAACCAACATAAGGAAGAATAGATGGATGGTTCTCGATCATTGTTCTGTTTGGCCCCTTTATAGTTAACCTTAGTTTTGTTTTCTAATGCCAAGCCTGGAGTCCTGGTACACTTTGGTTTGTGATCATCTCACTTTCTAATTCTAGGTTTGCACACAGGAATGAGAAAATATCCAACCAAGTATTGGCACTATCTGGTTTATGAGCCATTGACGCAAATAACTAGCGCATCTAGATGTGAATGCTAAGGGCCATAAACCAGCAGCATCCAATCTACTGGGTGAGGGTTTTTAAACAATGGGGTATAGTTATTTTTACTAATGAATATTTTACAGATAAAAACATTTGAGCTGACCTAGTTGAAATTTGTGACCACGCCAAACTCGGCAAAGGGATATTAAAAAATAATGAATTCAATAAAGGAGTTTTACTTTCTTAATTCAAATTTTTTTTATTAATTCCATTGGTTTTTATTTTTTCATTTTAAAATTAATTCCATTGAGTTGAAAGGCCCAAGTTATGGTTTTCTGTGGACTGGGACAGATAGCCCTCACCAAAGCACAGACACACACGTCAGGCTGCAGTTGGGCAGGCCGTCTTGCTTGAACCAAAAGAGGCACAGGAATTGAGGTCATTGTACTCACAAGAGGAAGGAGCAGGACAAGAGGATAAGAACACTTGTTTGGAGTAACAGTGACTTCAAAAAGTCCGAGGCTCCATAGGGCACAGTGGAACATTGGAGGAAGAATCTGTGACTTTTCACTGCTTTACCACTCCCCATAATCCCTTCTCTTTCCTTTCTGAATCCTAAAACAGGGTATTTTCAACACTGATCATAATAGCTATAATTTATAGAGCACTTGTACTGTGCTACTCATTTTATAAGGATTAACCTCTTAAAGACATATAATAATCCCACAGGGTATATACAGGCAGTCCCCAGGCTACGGACACCCGAATTAATGGTGTTCTGTACTTACAAACAGGCTCCTAAGGCTCCCCATAGGATAATTAATAATTAAATTAACAATTCGGGGAATAGTATGTAAACAAACCTGCATGGTGTAAGCAGTTCATTGGCGCATCTCTACACTAGCGGCTCGTCTCATAGATGGGTAGAGAAGCAGCGGATAGAAACACAAGAATACAAAGAACCAGAAGATCCAGAGCCAAGAAAATTGATGACAAAAGAATGAGCTGAAGACTTTCATCTCACTGAAGCAGGACTTGCTAAGCTTAAGGAGCAAGAGCCTAACACTGAGCGGTTTACAAAGGTTTACCGTACAGTTAGTGAGAACATCAGCTGCTACAAGGTCATCTACGATGAAAAGAAGAAAAAGGCTGCGCAAACAACACTAGACACCCTTTTCAAGAAACCAACTTCAGTGGTAAGCTCCATCCTCCACAACAGAACCAAATCCTGATTCTCCAGCACCGTCTCCATCATCACCTTCTGATTAATGTCAGCTGCCTTCCTGCCTCAGACATGCCACTTCCAGTAAGCAAGACATCTAGGCAACATCAAGTGTTAACCTTTAATATTCTTTTTTGAAATTTTTCCTATGTCCTATCTAAACTTTTTGTATGAGTTTGTTTTTATGTTCTATTTGTTTGAATTAAAAGAAAGAGCACAATAGTTTCTGTACCTTATTATTACAGTACAGGGATATTATTATACAGTATTAGACTGTATTATTATTACCACATATGAGCCATTATAGTATTGTTATTATTATTATTACCATATATGCGCCATTCATCAGAGATCCGAGTTACATACAAATGCGACCTAAACATATTCTCAGGAACGTATCTCACCTGTAACCCAGGGACCATCTGTACTATTTTAGCCCCATTTACGTGTAACAAAACTGAGACACAAAGAAGTTGAATAAGTAGCCCAAGATCACACAGCTAATAAGTGAAGGAGGCAACTGGAATTCAGCTGGTCTGACCAAAGGAAAATGAACAGTGCCATGTTTTCCTGGCCCCATTGTGTTACCTCCCTTGGCTGGCCTAAGGAAAATGCAGAGATTTGGATCCTCCAGTAGGACTGAATGGTGGAACTGGTCAGGTTCCCATATTCTGGGAGTCCTAAGTGATCTGTCTGCCACCCTATGCTCAGGAGATACAGGAAGTTTTCCATTAGGGTGTGTAGCTAGCCTCCAAGACGGCCCCCCAAACCCCTGCCTCCTGATATTCGTACTCCTGAGCAGTCTCTCCTGTTCTGTGCCAGGGTTGGACTGCATCACCAACAGCAAATGGCAGAAGTGATGGTGTGTCACTTCCAAGGTACATTATAAAGGACTGTAGCTTGTCCAGGTAATTTTCTTGTAGCACTTTCTCAGATCATGGGCTCTGGGAGAGCCAGCGGCCACGTCGCAAGGACATTCGGGCAGCCTGTGGAGTTCCCATTGTGATGAGGAACTGCAGTCTGCAGCCAATAGCTAGTGAGGAACCTGCCAACAGTCGTGCAAGGGAGCTTGGAAGGGACTCTCCAGGCCCAGTCAGGCCTGGAAGCGAATGCAGCCTGCCTGACAACTTGCTCAGCCAGAAGCGCTTAGCTAAGCCACTCCTGACCCTCAGCAACTGCGTGAGATAATAAATGTTCGTTGTTTTAAGCTGCTAAATTCCGGGATAACTTTGTTATTCAGCAGTAGAAAGCTAACACATAAGGTATGAAGGAGAAGCTGCACCCATTAGAATGCATGCTCCAGGGGCTGGCAGCTGGCAGTCGGCAGGCCCCAGGGGAGAGGAGGACCACCGTGATCTGGGTGAGAAGGTGGTGCTTGATTGCAGAAGCAATCACTGTTTAGCAGTGTGTATCTGTGTGAGACTGCAATCAAGAATGAAGGTGGGCTGGGTGCTTTATGCAAATCGGCATTGATGAGAAAGGGTGAGATAAAATCTGTCAGGTGGGATGAGGTGTGGAGCCCAGCAAGGAAGCAGCTAAGGCACATGGTGAACTGTGCAGGTGCCCCTCAAGTTTTCCCTCATTTACACCACGCTGGGTATTGAGGCACGGAGCCCTGCAGGCCACAGGAATCAGCTGAGTTGTGATCAGGGCGGCGTCCTTGTGATAAGTGGGAGAAGCACTACTGACTTACCAGCCTTCTGCGGCCCCTCAGTCAGACTCCAGAGCATTGTGGAGCTGCTGAAGAGTTTCTGCGCCATCACCAGAGAAATCAGTCTCACGTGAAGATCACCCAGAGCTCAGCCCACCGCAGAGGAAACGTGCAGGAAGCACTGACACCTGTGCCCACCTTGCAGCGAGCACTGACCTGGATTCTGAAATGTAGCTCTGATCCCAGGTGCGTTCGTTTTCTGGGGAAGCCATCACAAAGTATCGTGAACCGGAGGCTTAAAACAACAGAAATTTATACTCTCACAGTTCTGGGGGCTACAAATCCAAACTGCAGGTGTTGGCAGGGCCGTGCTCCCTCCAAAGGTCCTAGGAAAGAATCCTCACTTGCCTCTCCCAGCCTCTGGTGGCTGCCTGCAATCCTCGGCCTTCCTGTGCTCCGGGTTGCATCACTCCAGCGCCTGCCTCTGTCTGCACAGGGTGTTCTCCGCGTGTCTGTGTCCAAATTGCCTCTTTTTATTATAATAGGATACCAGTCATAAGGGATTTTAGGGTCCATCTTATCTTAACTTGACAATATCTGCAAAGACTTTACTGCCAAATAAGGTCACATTTGCAGGTTTTAGGTGGATGTGGATTTTGGGGAAGACTCTGTTCAACCCAATACACTAGGGGGATTCGGTTACCAAATATGTGTCCTTCCCATTGATTCCTGGCGGCCTTCCCAGATTCAGCTTCTGTTCACTCGACCTACATGCCTTCCAAAGCCCCTCTGCCCACCTCCGTCACCCAGCCAGAGGTGCAGAGCAGCCAGCTGACGACACTGGGCTGGAACAGAGGAGACCAAGGATGTCTCTTTGGGCTCTGTTGCTGTGGTATGGCTTTACCTTCCTGGGTTCTCAGTGTTTGCCTGTAAGGTGGCCAGCCATCGGTGCACATCTGTGATGACTAAGCAGTGTATTGGCCACACACAGTCCCTTGAGCTCTAAGGCCACCGCCTCACTGGGGAAACTGGCTGTGCAGTCATTCGGTACTCGCCTCTTCTTTCCCTTCAACAGACTAGTATTATTAATCCACTCCCTCTGTCTTAGACCTTCCTTCCCATCTTTCCTCCAGCTTGGCCAGATCTTGGTAAGCACGCACAGATCCCTGGCAGAACGGTGACCCCATCACCACCACAACCTTCCATGTGGTGACAGTGAAGCCTCTGATCCCGCAGCCTCACCTCACACAAAGAGGCACACCCTCCGCGCTGCCGGAGCATCCGGCCAGGAAAGGTCTCCCCACTCTCAGCCTCTCCTTTCCTCCTGCCAGGCTCTAAGCTCCTGGCTCCCTCTGCTCCTGTTAGCTATTCTCTGTTCTGATCGGCAGCCCCCCACTGCCACCATCCCCATAAGGGCTGTCTATCCCGGCAGAGCCTCCCAGGCTGCGTGGGCTCAAGGGGAGCTCATCACAGCGCAGCCGCCAGCGGGGAATAGAAAGGGGGCCGCATGAGCTGTCTGCAGCTGCACTGCCGAGACTCCCTTGCCTGCAGCCTTCTCTCAGCACGCTCCCTCCACGAGAAGCAGTTGACAGCAAACTGCCATTAGAGCATCAGAACAAGCTGGGAACCTGAGCACCAAAGTCCAGTCTCAAGGAAGCAGGGAGAGCTGCTGCCTGTGCCTCTGGGGGGCACACACCACTGGAGTTCTAGTTTGGATTTTGTTCTCTGGTCATTCCAGGTAAAGCTAGGGCGGGAGGACAGCACCAAGCTGAAGGCGTGCCTCCTCATGGATGGAGCATCGCCACCCAGCACAGGCTGAAGGGCCGGCCAAGGCCAGGCTGCAGAAGGGACAAGGCGAGACGTTAAGGGACACCCCAGATGGCGTGCCTGTAGCGCTCCGCCTCCAGCCTGCACCGTCATGTCCAAACTGGAAGTGGCAGGGGCTTCTCTAGTGAGGCGAGGAGGAGAGGGTTTTGTTCACTTCTGTGAAAGAAGAGGAAACATCCAAGAGGAGAAAGAGAATGATTGCGTGGAGTCCGAGTCGGTTACTTGCGGAGGAAGTGGGCTCAGCCAGAGGCACTGGGTAGCAGAAATTCATCCTTAGTCCCTCAGTGTGACCTGCGGAGACTGTGCCAGCTGCAAGTCTCATCACGGGGTTTGGGGATGCCCAGAAGTGGTGGGGAGGGGCCGGGAAAGACACTGGCAGCTCACCACAGCTCGGAGGGGGCCCTGAGGGGCAGACGAAGGCTTCAGCAGTTCGTGGACTGACGGCAGACTCAAAACCTTTTCTAGCACAGGGAATCGGAAGTGGGGCAGAGTCCAAACGCGCCCCTCGGGAAGACTTGCTGGCACCTTCTCTGACTAGGAGCCTGCCTAGCCCTAGCCAAGGGGCCCACAGATGGCTACGATGGGCCAGGCTGACTCACCTTGCAGGGGCGATGGGCTGAAGATTGTGGACATCACTCACTTCCTCAGCCCTGCCACGGACTCTGCATGTACAGCGTAGTTGATGTTCTACTGGTTTGCTTGTTAGTTTCCTGCCCCCTCCCCCACCATAGTGGAAATTCCACGAGGGCAGGTTTTTTGGTCCACTGTGTGCCAGCATCTGGCACATAGTGGATATGCAATAAATATGTTTGGAATGTATGACTACCTAAATGAATAAAAAAAAAGTCTATAATTGTGAGACACCAGAAGTCTTTTTTTTTTTTTTTTTTAGCAAAACATAGTGAGGATTGCACATCCTTTTATTGCTTTATAAACTCACTAGTATCTAGTGATGAGGGTGAAAGCTGTTTAAAAAAAAGAGAACCCAGAAATCTAGATTATAACTTCACTTCTCAGTACCCAAAGTTAGTACTAAATTCAGCCTTTACTCTGAAATTTGAAGACTCATTTCACTTCATGGAGCACTACTTCTAGAAGCATGAGGAATTGATATCACTGTCTCTCCTTCACAGGATTCATAACTGAGAAGTTTTCTGTGTTAAACCAGACAGATAAACTTGATCAACAGCATCTCTGGAATTCAATGATCCATAGTTCATTGGTTTGAAGACATGAATTTTTTCCCCACATTTTCCAATACATAAAACCAGGTTGCATCTTACCCCCACAGAATCTTAGAAGCTTGGGAGGTGGCAGCACCCACGACATCACTATCGTTGTCTGTTTTGTGCAAAGTTCCTGTTGGCTATTTGTATCACTGCTACTTCAATTGTTTATTTGTTACTCTTTGTGCTACACTGTTGAGTCTAAATATTCTTTAAACTATCTTCACAAAGATATTTTAAAGAGCATTTGTGATTTGGCATTTAAAGAAAAAGTTATTGCATATACACAGAAAGATAAACAGAACAGTGGGGCAGAAAATTGATAACAATGAAACAAATGTTTTCTATGGGAGAAATGACCGCAATCCTTTACTGGCCTGCAAAGCAACAACAAAGTGCTTTACAAGACAAAATGAAGGAAGATGCCTAATATTAATAGTAGTAGATGAAGCTTTGTTATGTCAGTTCATTGATATGTACACAAAAAAATGACATACAGTAAGTAAGAAAGCCTCTCCTTCAATATTTGCAGAAGGGTTTCAACAGTTTAGGAGAAAATCCCAGAAGGAAAGCATTTAAGACATTCTGTATCCCAATGCTCCTGACAGCACAAAAGCCGACATTGTGTGCAAAAACACAGATATTGATAACTCTGAGTTGAAAACAATTTGAAAAAGTCAAATTCCCCACATAGCAGTTACAGGAATTCCTTGACCAAATTACTGGCTTACATTTTCTTTTTAATGCAGGCAGATAAGTAATATTTAAAAAGTTATGTTTAAATAAGCTAAGAGAGCTCCTTTTAAAAGTCTTAAGTAAAAATTCAATGCAACAATGCATTGTCATGATTTACTTGGCAGCATTTTTCTGGTATATAAAATCATGATAGATGTCTTAACATTTATAATTTGATGCAATATGGTATATCATATTTGGTACTCTCTCCCGTCTTATAAAGTCTCACTTATTTATTCAATAAAATGTTTGGATTCTTAAGAAATATTCGTAGTCATTCCTCATGCATTTAAATTTTATAAACACAATTAATAGCCTGGTGAATTTATCACAGAGCTGTGGTCAGCTACCTCAATACTAATCTTGGGAATTTCTATGGCTGTGAAATTGGCTTACACATGGAATTCATGATGTAATTCTACATCATGAAACATAATGAAACATAATGAAACATAATGTTTTAATGGCAAAAAAAAAAAAAAAACTCACATGTCCTAGCCATGAGAGAGTATTGCCACACATTTCAAACATCAGAGGAATAGCTCCAGTATAAATGCTGTGTGAAGCATATAAGCACTGGATTCCTAGCTACTTAACAGAACCTACCAAATTTCTTCCTCAGGAAACCAACATTTACTAGAAAACATGCTCAACGTCAGCTGGGATAATTAATTCTATTTGATTCCTTACTATGTACTTTGCCTGGCATAGCGCCTGGCACTTAACAGGCAGTCAGTAAATAATTTTTGAATAAATGAATGAAAATCACCCCTGCTCAGGCTACAAGGGATTATACACCAACCCTTGGTTCTTAGAGAGACATTATAGGATACTGAAAAGAACATGGATTTTAGAAGAAGACAGATTTGCTTTCTGGCTACTTGTTAATAGCAGTAGAGCATACTCACTGAGTTGGCGGGGAGATTAATTGATGTAATATTAGTAGATCACTGCATATGAGTGAAGGGCATATAGAATGTATTAACAAATGATAAATATCATTATTATGATGATAGAATGTGACAAGTACTCTTCTAGAAATATAATCTTGGCAAAACGGACTTAATGCCACTAAGACCAGACCACCTACCAGTGAGAATGGTGGTCTTTATACATTGCTAAGCTTGGTTTCTCATTGCCTCAGGGACTGGGAAGAGTGACCTTGTAGGGCTCAAAGACAAGGCAGCTAGAAAAAGACAGTGACGCACCCAGTGACTGTCTATACTTATTAAATAAAGGTATAGACAATATTTAAGATCTACACTGTCCAATATGGTGGCCACTAGCAATTCATGCCTGTTGAAATTGGAGTTTAAATTAATTAAAATTTAAAATTCCATTCTCCAGCCAAACCAGCCACATTTCAAGTGCTAGTGACCACATGTGGCTAGTGGCCATCATATTGGACAATGCAGTTATAGAACTTATCTATCAATGCAGAAATTTCTATTGGGCATCATTGCTTTAGACAACAGTCTCTAAAAAGTGACTTTGTTCTATCAGGATGTACTCTAGCAAGCTCAGAATCTCTACTATTAAACTCTCCTAGGGATCCTATCGATTTTGCACATCTCTCTCTTGGTACTTATTTCACTGTACTTAATTATCACTCTCTGGAGATTATAAGTTTCTTTAAGGTAGACAACTTTTTTCCCACCATTATTTCTAAAGCACCTAGTGTAGAGGAGGAACTCAAAATGTTTGTGGATGTCTGAATGAAGAGTCATCAATTCCTGACCTTCTTTTGTGTCCTCATGAGTAAGGTCCCCTGTAATGGATGCCAGAGGTTAAGCAACTCGCCCAAGGTAGGTAGAAGATCTGGAATCCGGGACCAGGTTAAGCTAACTCCAAAGCTCATCCTCTTCATTATACCATACTTTGTTGAAGTTCCTGTGCTCTTGATTTTTTAATTTCTGTTTCCCTTCTGGTTGTTGACTCTGAGAACTTTAGGCCTGGTGTTTTATCTAGTCTTTCAGTCTGTTTGAATCCATTAGACTCAGGTGGTCGTGTTCTGCATTCATATCACCAATGTCTTTTTGGCCCTGAGTCCAGTCTGACCCCCAACATAATCACTGAGGCAAAACTATTAAAATCTCAACAATTTTAGTGAGAATAGCTGTTCACACGTACCTTAGTATATATGCATTTTTCCTTCTTCCTGACACTTTAAAGTTTATAATCAGAGCCAAAAATTTTCTCTTCATGAAAGAAATGCACCCATTTTTCCTCCAGAGAGGTGAGAGAATGAGCAGCTCTAGGAAATGGAAAGAACGTGTAGGCGCACGGACCACAGGAGAGGGGCTCTGACTCACGACTGTCTCCTTCTCTGTGGGTTTCACATTTCTAGGGTCCTTGCTGGGCATCTAGTGTGTGTAACGTGTTTGCCTCCACCACACCCGAAATCTAGGTGTGTCTTAACACTCCACTTCTCACATACCTGCCATGGTGTGTGTGGGAGGGACAAATTTCTTAAATTCTTTCCCAAAATAAGGAGGAACACAATCTGGCTACCTTAAGAGGAACATTAATCAGAAAATGACACTTTGTAAATTAATATAAATTTGTTAATTTCTGTAATTGTATGGAATTTTTTTTTGTTTCAACTAATATCTAAACGCACATGAGTTGGCTTGGCATAGCCTGCGGGCTTCTCAGTTTTATGAGGTTTCTTTGGACCAGATGGTAAAATTAACCCAACCCAAGGAGATTTAGATCAGCACAGCTTCCAGACCAGGTGGACCCCTCATGTTTCTCTGCCTCTCTGCACCATCTCAGCAACATGCTTTGTTTATACTCCACCACTGCCTGTTCCTCTTGGATCTTGAGCTCATGTGTCTTCCAATTCACAGCCACAGAGATTCAACCCAACAGCACCAAATTTACAAATGTCTTCCTCACAAGCACTGCCTTTTCCCACCTACAGCGCTCTAGCCTGGCTTATGACGTGATCTCCCTGATCTGTGCCACTAGACTGAAGAATTTCCCCAGCCAATCACTTAGGCTGTTCTCCTCCGCATCACCGATTATTCTAAAGCAGCCATTTCCACTGAGTCTCTTCCCTCCCCTCCAACAACTGGCTCCTCCAAGGTGTCAATGCCCACTGCTATCCTTCCTTGGGAAACTTCCTTCAATATAGCAGGTCACTCTGAAACCAGTTTCATTCCTGCTTCAAAGACCATTTGGGGGTCTTTAAATATATCTTTTATTGCATAAGGGTTTCCTCTAATTTTTAGTTTATTTTCAGAGTAGAGACACATAACCAACCATGAACACAAAGTCTTATCAGACCCTCCTGGGAACCAGGCTCTCTTTGATGCCCCACCCAGGGGTGGTCTTGCAGAATCTCCCACCAAAGGAGGAGGCTCACCAGGAAAATGCATGTCCACTCTACAGGTGGCATTTCTAGCCATTTACTGAACTATGATAGTTTGGAATTTAAAATAGAACTCCATCATCCTTCCCTGAAGATTAATATCTAATCCGTGAATTATTTATTGAACAACTACACAGCTTTGTGCTGTAGAGAATTGCAGAAATAAACAATACTCTTATTTGCCTTAAGATGGCTTATAGTCTAATAGGAGAGGTGAAACATATGCACAAATAACTGCATTATGCAATAGAAATTAATAAGTATTATAAATGAGATACGATTTGCTCAGGGATCCCAGATGAGAGGGAGTACTTGTCTACTTATGAGATCAGAAAAGTCTTATCACTTGAACCTGTGCTTTAAAGGATGGTTGAATTTCAACATGATGTAATCAGAGCAAAACATTCCAGAAAAGGTTACATCCCAAGTCAAGACATGATCATTTGAAGGTAACCGTGAGCACACAGGGCTGGAACGTAGGTATGGCAAGAAAGTGAAGAGAGGAGCTAGAGAACAGAGCTCATGCTTTCTTGGAAGCTAGAGATTTGAGTTTCATATTTGTGGGTAATGATGAACCGCTGATGGCTTTTGAGTAGGGGTTAATCTGGCCTGTGATTTAAGAAGATTACCCTGGCAAGAATGTACAAAGAGAATTGAAGGGTGTATTAGGTTGAGCTAAATAACAAAACAAACAAAATTAATATTAATATCTCAGTGACTTAAACAGAGTTTACTTCTCACTCCCATATGTGTCCACATCATGTTGTCAAGGGGCATTGATGGCACAGGCTGCACTCTCTAGACTAAGCACAGAAGTGTGAGAACCACCCTAGGAAACTCTGTATTTCTCACCAATGAGAATAGGGACCCTTTCCACTGGAAAGGTGTTTATTTTATGTATTCACCAAAGGGCAATGGAGCTTTCAATAACTTCACTCAGGGGTCAAACAACTTCATTTGCAGGTGCTGAAGGTCATAATCAAAAATAAGTTTACAAAAGGGAAAAAAAGAAGAATGCCCTTCCCAGAAACACAGATGCTCCTAGACTTCACAATGAGGCTAAGTCCTGATAAACTCATCACAAGTTGAAAATGCATTTAACACACCTAACCTCCCGAACATCACAGCTTAGCCTAGCCTACCTTAAACGTGCTCGGAACACTTACATCAGCCTGTAGTTGGGCAAAATCATCTAACACAAAGCGTATTTTATAATAGAGTGTGGAATATCTCATGTAATTTATTGAATACTGTACTGAAAGTGAAAACCAGAATGGCTGTGTGAGTACTCACCATTAGCTGACACGGCTGAAAGCACACTGGGCATGAGGAATGTTTGAAGCATTGGGCTAAAATTAATTGCTGGCTGATGGAGCTGCTACAATGACAGGGTCGTCTGTTTCTCTCTCTCCTGATGAGGTTCGAGAATAGCTGGTCGAAGGTGCTGGGGCATCGCGCGTCTCGGTGGTTTAGCAGGCACAGTGTCCTTCAGGAAGATGTCAAGTGTCAGTTGTTCATCCTCGTGATTGCCGGCTTACTGGAGCTGTGGTTCGCTGCCCCTGCCCAGCACCGTGAGAGAGTATAGGAAAAGATCAAAATTCAAAATCCAAAGTACAGTTTCTAATGAATGCACATTGTTTTCACACCACTATAAAGTGAAAATATCAAGCCGAACCATCATAAGGTGGGGCCATCTGTAATCACACACTTTCAGCCCCTGGTTATCCTTATAATAGAGGGATGTAATAGTTACTATGTGGATTTAATATTATTCAACTTATACTTGAATAAGAGCATCCGATACTTTAGGGTCAGGATAACCGTACTATCTACTCAGTAATAAAAGCAATTGTGAGGGGCCATGACAATGAAAAAAATATTATCACCTATTCAGTTAAGAACCCATCTAGGCAGTATTTTCCATGATAATTCCTGTAACCTCCCAGTGAACAGTCAAGTATAGATAACATTATGAGATTGATCCCTTTTCCTTTTGTTTCCCTAGGATTTCAGAATTGAATCCAAATTTCCAGGCTACATGTGTTAGTTCAGGCTGCTATAACTCAAACACCACAAACTGGGTGGCTCTGGTGTCTGGTGAGGGCCCATTCACTGCATCCTCACATGGTGGACGAGGCTAGCCATCTCTCTGTCTCTTTTGTGAGGGCACTAATCACAATCACAGGGGCCCTGCCCTTGTGACCTGCTCATCTCCCAAAGTCCCCACCTCTTAATGCTATCACACTGGGGATTGGGTTTCAACATGTGACTTCAGAGGGACACAAACATTCAGACCATCATTCTACACAAAAGAGGATGAAGTTGATGATACCATTTTCTAAGAAAACTTCACTGAATGTATCACTGGTTTCCTTACGTATAGCACTTTTATGACTCACATGGCTTCAGTCATGACCTTTAATTCCAGGATGTTCTTATCTATGGGTGATACCAGGGGGAAATGGAGCCCAAGAGACAAACTGAGTTCTTAGAAAAATGGGAGCCCCCACTCCTGCTACCACCTGTCCGGACTTAGCAAGTGGCACATTTGTCTCCTTGTGTAGGTAAATGGTTACGTCCTCCACCCCCGGCTTGTGCCGTGAGGGAGTCTCCTATAAGTGCTCCTATCCCAAGTGGAAGGCCTTCTGGAAAGTTGCTTAGCTGCACAATCAGGTTGTGTAGGGGCCGTGGGCCTTGGCCTTTTCTGTGTCTTCACCGGAACACAGCTGCCAATAAGAATCAGAGACAAACACTACCTTTAATTGCCTTTTCTCAGGGGCTGCTTTTTCCCTAGCGACAGACTCTGCTGAGGCGTTTTTTGAGCAGAGTCCAGCAGACCCAGAAAATACGGCAAATGAGAGCACCAGGTTTTCTGGCAGGAAAAAGGTAACCAGCTTTCACGCTCAATGAGGGGCCTATCACAAAGGAAGTCCAAGTGCATCGTGCCATAGCTGAGAAAATGCCAAGCTCGTTGCAACCCATAGCCTGCTTTCTAGAACATCAACAAAGACAGAAGTACTGTCAGAGTGCCCTCAGCCTTCATCACCAAGGCTGACCCAAGCAGAGAACTCCTCAAACCCCAGCGGTAAGGTGGGCAGGGACTCAAGCAGGCAGCAGAGAAGGAACAAGGACACATTGAAGAAGAGAAAGACTCTATCCATGTCATCAGCTTATAAATGCACTCGCTATCACCTAGATAAAGCATGTAGAACTGTCTCTGCTCCCAGCCACTCTCTACCTCATCTGCCATTCTGTCACTTGAGGGCTTCTTCCAGCCTGTCCTTCACATTCCTTTGTACCTTACGGTTATCAACATGGAAATATTGGGCCGCAGGGACAAGCATTCAGGGTGACGTGTCCAGGGTCTTGCTCCACTCCAGTAAGAATCTTAACTGCACATTTATGAGCCTCCCAGTTAGTGACATGAAGAAATGGACTGAAACGATGCTCCATGGCTCACCAGTTCCAAGTCATTTCACCTCTTTGTGGTGATATTTGCCCATAAGTACAGTCACTCTTAGTTGCTAATGGGTCTGTGCGGAAGAACTGTGTCCCCATGGAGATACCAGCCAGACATCTGGGCATTGCTTTGGTGCACCATGAACCAGCTTAAGGTTGGCAAGTTCAAGAAGTGGGATAAGCCTATTCTCCTACATCGAGAAATCTGTGTGTGTTAGCTGCTGGGGCCTACAGCAGTGCCAGAGGTCTATTTCTTTAAATAGTTCCTTCATATTTTAGCCCTATTAAGAATATTTCTCCTTTAAAATTCAAATTATTGAATTCAAACCTGTCAACCACTTGCAACTCCTTATCTATAACTTTAATTTAGTTATTTTCCTCCTAGCTAAGAGGAAAGGAGTTTTTATTAGGGTTGGCAGGCTTAGCTGAGTAGGACAGGTCTGGGTAGATTAACCTATGATATCCAAAGCAGCAAGATAGCACTGGGTACTGGTGCTGGGTTATAGGGGGAAGAAAAGGGACTTAAAAAGCAGACTCTGTCTACATCTCAGTTTCATCTAATTTAAATTCAGATGTTTATACTGGATTATAGCCCCTTATTTGTTTGTTTGTTTGTTTTACAATCCCTAAAGCTAATAACGTTTGGTCTACCAGGAAGAGGTAACAATTGCCCCTTAAAATGCTGCCAGAGGTTTTGCATTACAGGAATTTTTCCTGCAAGCTTCACAGAGGTGCAGAGGTGTTTGAGGTATCCATGCCCTGGGGGCTAGAGCATATCTCAGGCAAGAATCATAACTTTGCAAATAACTATCACTAAGTGACTGCATTTCTGCTAGAAGTCACTCAGAATATTCCAAGTCTTTTTCTAGAATGTTTTGTCTGCTGCCTTCAAGTGACCATCCAAAGACTTTCCTAGTCTTGATCACATGAAATGCCAGACGTGCTAAGCCATGTGTACTACACCGTTGGGACTCAGGGTGTCTCTTAACCTTGAGTGTAAGAAAATGTTTCTGAGCTTCTTGTTTCTTGGGGTGGACTTCTCTTATTTGATCACTGGGGCTCTGTGTTACCAAAGTACCAAATTTAGGTGGCATTGTGGTGGGGACTTGTATTTTTCCCACTTTTCAGATGAGGAAACAGAGTGGGGCAAGGAGGTCGAATAACTTGCCTAAGGTCATGTAGCTAGGAGATCGTCAAGGCAGAATTTGAACTTGGGCAGACTAACTCCTGAATGGATGTTCTTAACTACCGTGCAACTCTGCCTCTCATCATGCCAGGTATGACCTGGTTGGTTTTGAAACCCATCATCCCAGGTCATCTACCGGTCTGAAATATTTGCACCAGCGCTCTCTGCAATATTTTGCTGGAATTATTTTATATCTACTTATCTTCAGCCCCAGGCCACATTGCCTTCATTTGTTACAGCTTCCTGATCTACCAAGATTATTTGATCTGGCTTTCTAAAAACCAAATTCTCTACTCACCAGGACAGCCAAACACACACATTCTGCCCTCCACATTTATACAAACGAGACACAAGTCAAGCAATATGTTTTTAAAAGAAAAACTTGAGAACTATCATAAAATAAGTTGAGACAGAGCTCTATCCCTACAGCAGCAACGCCTGACTCCATCCATGTTAATAATGATATTACAGAGCTGATGAAAAGTTGGATAACTGTGAGAGCATTTTGAAAAGCTAAAAGGGACATTTTAGTAAATGATGGTCTTTTTATCTATATTGCTACTATCATAAAGGATTTATCTCATTTGGCAGAGTTTTACAAATAAGTATAATGGTTTTGAAATGATCTATTTTGCTTCAAAACTGGCAATCTGCGGTATATGTGGTAACTCTGTTGACCAGAATACTGAGTTACAATAATAAATATTGAGTAACAGAGTTTTAAACAACTTGATAATTTCTTTCATAATTGATGATTACAAAATTGATAGTCTTCGGAGTAAAATTACGTGAATGTCTTTCCAATTTCTAACAAATCCATGTATATTTGTGGGAATACACACACACACACACACACACACACACACACATAAATATAAAAGTCACGTGTTGATTTCCTACACAGGGTTGGGGCAGTTGGCACGGCCACAGAATCTGCGAGGCAAAGGTTGGACGCCAAGCTTTGGCGTCCCGCAGCGGTTCCATTCCGGCTCATTGACTTACTGTGTGACGTTGGCACGCCACTTACCTCTCTGAGTCTTAATTTCCTCATCTGCAGCACATACTGCCTACCCTTGAGATTCCAAGAGAATTAAACAGGGCTAAAGCACAATGCCTGGCACATGTACAAATATCCAAACAGATGTTATTGTTTCAGGCATAGTAACCAGGAATATTTTCCTTTCGGCCACACACACTCATGTTTGGGTCCTTTGCTAACATACCTCATTCAGTGTACCCGAGAATATAAATTATACTGAAATGGGGTGTCACAATATTTCCTCTATAGCCTCACAAGCAGATTTCCCCCAACTTTTTATCTAGAAAAATTTCAAACCTTTGAAATAATTGAGAGAATATTACAATAAAGATTCATTTCTGCCTCACTCAGATTCACCAACTAATGCTTTGCCACTTGAGCTTCCTTTCTCCGAGCCCCCAAACTCCCTCTCCACTCCCACCAAATCATCTGAAAGAAAATGACAGATGTCATGATGACAATTTATCCCAAATACTTCAGTAGGTGTCTCCTAAGAGCACTATGATATTTGTCAAGGAAGCTGTCATTGATACAAGAATATTTTCACATATCTTAATTCTTCCAATAATGTCTCATGTGGCTTTTTTCCTTTATTTGATCCAGAATCCCAAGTTCATGCATCATATTTAGTCAACCTTTATTATCTCTCTTAATCAAGAATAGTCACTTGCCTTTTTTAATCATTCATAACACTGACATTTTAAAGAGCTCAGGCCAGTTGTTTTGTAGATTATCCCATAATTTAGATTTGTCTTGTTTTCTCATGATTAGATTCAGGTTAAACATTTTTGCCAAGAATACTGTACAGGTGATGTTGTGACCTTCTTGGTATTAATATTTAATATACCAAATCAGGAGACACAGAATGGCAGTTTGTCCCACTACTGGTGATGCTGAGTGTGTTCACCTGGTTAAGAAGGTGACTTCTGGATTTCTCCATTGCAATGTGTCACATGCTTTCTTTTGTAATTAATATATAATCAATGGGGTGATTCTCTCTGAGGCTGTGTGTCTATCCTAGTCCAATAACATTCACCTACTGGTTTTAGCATCCACGGACGATACTTGTCCAAATTATTTGGGTGATTATAAAATGGCTACATCATAATTCTATCATTCCTCTACCTCTGTTAGCTGGCATTCTTCCATAAGAAGAGGCCAGCCACCCCTTTTCTGTGGTAATATTATATACTCAGGGATTATTTCTTTTATTAAGCATATTATTGTAATCCATGCCATTATTATTCTTGCTGCTCAAATTTTACCAAATTTTGGCCATTGCGACCCTCTTCAAGTTGCCTCCTCTGTTTTTTTTAACATAATTCTATCAGTTTTTAAGCACTTCCTTGCTTTCTGGTACAAAAATTCCATGATCACCTTGACCTTTTCAAGTCCCAGACCTGAAATCAACCACCATTACTCCCACGGTGCCCTGATTCCTTTCAGTGAGTGGCACGTGTTTTGTCTGACATACTCATGACTAAGAAATACGAATTTATTTGTGTATGTGTGCATGTGCATGTAAAATAATCCAGTTAAAAGAAGGCATTTTTGAAGCCATTACATTTTAGGAATTGGACTTCATCCTAAGGATCCTTCTGGGGTTTGTTGGGTGCTATTTTTTGTTTTGTGAAGTGTACATGGAGAAATGCAGAATAAGGCCAAGGGCAGGATCTTTTTGGCTGATCAGATATTAATATAAGAATTCGACCCATTCCCTGGTGGGTTTTGCCTCAGTGCCAAGCAAAGCCTTGAGCCATAAATAGCTATATATATGCTGTGTGTATATAATATGTATACACACATTCTCAAATCATATCACATATACACACATATATACGCTTGTGTGTGTGTGCGTGTTCGCACACACTGAGAACCCTTCCAGGCACTCTCAGTCTTTTAATTTCCAATCAACCTTGTTCAAGTCTTTGGGCCAAGAGAAGTAGAGCTACTGCTTCTTCAGGGGGCCTTCCTGTCTTGGCAATCCATCCAAGGCTTTGCTGAGAGCTGCTTCCAGAGTTCAAGTATATTCATATACTCTGCTCTAATCTTGCCAGCTAGCTACATGTCTTTTTTTCAGTCCTCTCCCAGATATTTGCTTTGGGCATCTTCTTTTGGGTTCTTAATGCTCACTTGATTTCCCTGCGGTAGGCAACTGGCGTCCAGCCTATCGTTAATCTTAGAGGACAGCTGGGGGTAAATGTTCTTCTATCTGGTCCAGTAGCGAAGCTTTTTTCCCCTTCTCTCCTCGAGGCTGCCAGCAGATCTCCTCTGTTTCATAGCATCCTCGTCACTGCTTGTCAATATGATTCTCGGCTAACATTTTTCTCTGCATGCATAACTGAAAATGTTTATCTTTGGAGATTATTTAGTTATTCAGTAAGTTTAACTTAAAATTACTAGCTCGAGTCTCTAGTATGTGTCTTAGATGACTATAAAATTTCTGTGCAGCAATGGACTCCAGCATCCTGAACGACCTTAGTCGTTTCCAAAAAATTATCCCTGCTATTTCTATCACCCACTCTTAAAACTTGTGTGGGCTTTTGTTTCTAGTGATAATGGAAATTTGGTTAAATTTAAAATTTAATGCTTTCTAATCTCTTCCATCTATAGCCCAAATCTTATCTTTCTCTGGAGTTTCGGCAGATGCATTTGTAGAGACCGAGAATGGTGTCCAGCCCAGACCCCAACAGTCCTGCCGGGCCCCTGGAAGTCTGTCTTAAGCTTTAAGGCTGCCTCTGCGCCATGTATCAGGACTCTTCTCAGAAACCAAGAAAGGTTCACTCTGCTTCCATGTATCAGTGGGCACATAGCTCTATCATTTCACATTCCTCATTGCACCAATCAGCAAGTCAGCCTGGGATTCTTTGTCTCAGAAGAAAGACAAGTTACCTTAGGAAACCTCCAAGCACCTCACCTGACCCAGCTGCCTCCTGAGGCTTGGCAATTAAGCTTCTCAGGTGGTGTTAATAGAAATGGTCTCAATCGTGACCCTTGAATTGCAGACTGTGGAGTCTTTCTGCAGATGTATTATCAGGAACACAATGTGACTTGGTAAGGTACTAATTAGTACTATGCATGACATATGCATGGCTCTCCCAAAGCAAGGTCCTGTCTAGGTTTGTCATGAATTACAAGGGAGTTGGAGTTCCACTGTGGGCAGTATGCCTGCAAAAGGCAAGAACACACTTTATTTAAGGTCTGAGCAGTCTCAGTGGAAAAAACTGTCTGGATCTGGCTACAGCAAAGAACCAACCAGCAAGCATATACATTAATAGCAGGGCTATCGGCTCGGCAACCTGCTGGTGAGAATCAGCACACTGTGTAGGAGAAGGTGGAGGGGGGAAATGCAAGGGTCCTACCTCTAGACTTGGATGCTCACGCAATCCAGAATGAACATCAGAGGGAGGAATCTCAAATTCCACAGCAGATTTTCTGGGAGTGAGAACAAGTCTGGGAGGATAAACTTAGGTTAGGAACTGTATATAGCTCGCTCTCATGGCCAGTGGTGGGTGGCATGGGAGGACAGGCCCCCCGGGTGGAGTGGTCATAGGCGTGATGCCCGACACAGGGAAGGAACTCATCCAGCATTTGTTGAAGGAATGAGAGTTGACAGAATGTCTTCAAACGCAGATAAAAGAACGTGTTGAGGCCTACCTAGTGATCAGCTTGGTCCTGTGATGTTGTAGACTCAGCTTGGGGGATAAGGTGGCCACTGCGGACTTATTCATGCTGTACCAAAATCAATTTACAAGATCCTTCCCTCTCAGTATCTTCCACCACCTGTAGAGGGTCCTGGGGTGCATGATATGTTGAGACGAAGAATTCCCACTTGGCTTCTTACGGGAAAACGGCATAGATTTTTTTTATAAGTAAAAGGATGGTTATGTTTTATTATATTGATTAAAACCAGAGCTTAACATATATTATAAATAAAATAGAACCAAATGCATACCAATCAGTGGTTAAATGTGAATCCCATATATGCACAGTGTATTTGGTTCTTCTGATTAAGCTCTGCTCTCTCTGATAATTGGTCTCTCCTTCGATTTCTAAGACTAAGACAAATTAGGCTCTATGTGGCCATGAAAGCCTGGTTGAGGGAAAGCACTCCCAGGCCCTGGGTTTGTGGTTGGCTCTTTCCAGAATTAGTCCTGTGTTTCATAATAGGTAATACATCTCTCCTGAGAATGATTCCTCTTCCTTCTGTTGCTTCCATGACAAATTTCCATGATTATACACATAACATTTATAATGACAAATACTCTGATAAGAACCCCTTTTGGATGGTGACAGCAAAGAGCAAGTACACTATAATTACGGCATAAAGTGAGATTATGAACATTTCATAATGTTGGCTAGAATCCATTTCCAGACATGGGTATGCCCATAGTCCCCTCAACCACATCAAAGTAACCTTTAATGTTCCAAGTTACACCCTGAGATCAAGCCTGCTCCCCTTGAACAACATGGTTGAAGGGGAGTTCCAGCTGGTCCCACTGCAGATCAACCTGCCAGGTGCCGGGCTCAGGGGACTGGGACCCTGAAGCCCAGCCCGGCCTTTGTCCTGCTGAGGAGTTGGCCAATCTGCCTGCTAGAAATCCTGCTTTGTGCCCATCCCCCACACTGTGCGCTGCAAGAGGACACGGACAACACCTGTCTCACTCGTATGTGTAATTTGCTACAAAGTTGATGCATAGCATCTCCATAAATAGTTGCTGAATATTGATTGAATGCAAATAAATGAAGAAATGACTGATCCAGAAGGCCACAGTAAGGGGCTGCCCGGGTGGATGGTAGCTCGTGACCTGGACACTGACACCTCCCATTCACACCGGGTCCCCTCTCTTGGCTCTAAAAACTCCCAGGGCCTCTTCTACAACCAAGAAGCTTGGGCCATCTCTCCAATGACAGTCCATAAATCTCCTTGACATGTTAACTGATAACAAGGCATAAAGTCTAAGCCTTCTAGGAGAACCTTGAATGTCAAAGGAATGGATATATTTATGGTGCTGGGACTTCCACGCCGTGATCACAATACGAGTACAACCCTGCAATCAATCATACCATGGGCGTAGTCGCCAGTCTGCCTTCCTACGACGCTCACCTGAACCTGTAACCTGAGACTCTGTCTCTTACTTGTTTTCTTTTCCCTAAATGTGGGGATTATATTCTTACGAGGAGTCCCCTCTACAGTTTAATTAAGTAAACTTTCTATTGAAGTGAACATACTTATAGAAAAGTGCATAAATTATAAGAGTTTAGCTTAATAAATTTTCACAGAAGCTCCACCTGAATAAACAGCACCTAGAACAATAAACAGAACATTACCCGCACCACAGAAGCCCACAGTAACCACAGCTAGTTACTGCCCCTCTGAGAGTAGCCACTATCCTGACTTCTAATAGCATAGTTTAAGTTTACTTTTCTTGTACTCTGTATAAATGGAACCACAATACTGTATATGCTTTTGTGTTTGACTTCTTTTGCCCAATATTAAGTTTAAAATGTATCCATTTGTGAATAGCAAAAGTGTGTATAATATTCCATTTATGAACAATATTTATTCATCCATTCTATTGGTGATGGACATTTGGATTGTTTCCAGTTTGGGGAAAGTGTGCTACAAACACTCTTTAGGTGTGTCCCTTGGTGCCCATATATCTGCATTTCGTTGGGTATATTTCTAGGAGTGAATTTCTGGGTTATGAAGTATATTATGTTTCACTTTAGTAGATAGTACCAAACAGTTTTACAAGTGGTTGTATCAATTTACACTCCTATCTGCAATGTTTGAGAATCCAGTGGTTCCACATATTCACAATATTTAATACCATGTAAGTTTCAATTTTCGCCATCCTGGTGATGTATGGTGGAATCTCATTGTAGTTTTGAGTTTCATTTCCCTGATGACTACCAGGGCTAACCTTCTTTTCAAATGGTTGTAAATCAGTTGAACATCCTTGTGAAGTACCTATTCCAGTCTTTTACTCATTTTTCTGGGTAAAGAGTTATCTATCTTTTTATGATTATAATCGATTTGTGGGGTTTTTTATGTAACTTGGAAATATAAAA
>NW_012149519.1:0-66629 GCF_000956105.1 Propithecus coquereli | reverse complement strand
CCCGACCTTAATAGTATTTTTGATAAACAAAAATTCTTAGTTTTTTACTAATTTCAATTATTTCCCCCTTTATGATCATACATTTTGTTTTTCATCTAATAAATTGTTCCCTGTACCAAGATTATGCTGATATCTCCCTAAGTCTTCTTCTAGATGCTTTGTAGTTTTACTTTTTCATATTTAGATCTATAATCTATATGGGATTGATTTGTGTGTATGGTATAAGATACAGTAAAAATTTTTTTTCCCTTTAGATATCCAGTTAACTCAGCACCATTTACTAAAAGGGTTATCTTCTCCTCATGGCATTGTGTTGTCACTTTTGTAATAAATCAAGTGATATCATATGTGCGATCAATTTCTGGACTCTGTCTACATTTATCCTTGTGTCAATACCATCATGTCTTAATTACTATTACTTTATCATACTCTTAATGGTCAGTGGTGCAAGGGCTCCAGCTTTTTGTTCTTCAAGAATGTCTTGCCTTTCTCGTAGCCATATAAACTTTAGAAGCAGTTTGCCCATTTATACACACACACAGAACTCTGATGGAATTTTGATCATGACAATGCTGCATCTGTAGCTCAATCTTGGAAGAATTTACTTCTTTACAATATTTCAATTCATTAAGCTCGTATATGAGAGCTGTCCGGAAAGTACCCAGCCATGTAACCCTTCTCATTATATCAACAGTGGCTGGATACTTTCCGGACAGCCCTTGTGTATCCCTTCACTTGTTTAGGTCTCCTCATTTGCTCAGTAATGTTTCATAGTCTGCTGGATAGTGGAATTGCACAATTTGGTAGGATTTATTTATGGGAATTGTATGGTTGTGATTCTTTTTAAATTGCAACTCTTAAAAAGATTTCAGTAAAAAAAAAATCGTTGTAAAAATATAAAATACAAATCTTATCTTGATCATGAATCCAGCATTCCTGCTAGTTTTACTTACTAATTCAAATAGAGTATCTGTATAGTTTGGGATTTTCTACATAAGCTGTTATGCCATATGCAAATATTGATAGCTTTATTTCTTCCTTTTCAATCTTCATATTTTCTTTTTTTGTTTTATTGCCCTGGCTGGGACCTGCAATACAACATTGACCATGAGTGTGGACAGTGGCTATCATTGTTTAATTCTCAGTGTGAGGGATCTTTGGTGGAGTTTTAATCACCTGAGTTAAGGCAAGGCCTCCACTCTTGCCAGGCCAAGAAATCTGGGCTTTTCGTATGCTTTGAAATTGGGGGTGGGTGGGGAAGAGTTTGTCTCAGCAGAAATGAAGAGGGACAAATATTATGGAATAAATGGCAGAACTGTTATTCCTGTGTTTGTCCACCTTAGTGAGGCTAGAACAAATTGTGTGTTGATGTGCTGAGGTCTGCAGTGCTGGGAGAGGAGAGGGAGTCTCACCACCAGAAAATAAAAATGTGCTGGTCCACATAAGACCAGTTGGGGAGAAGCTGGCTGACCCAACAGAATCACCAAACCTTACACTGGGGGAGCATTTCACTCAATCTCCTACCCATGCCATGAGTCCCTGGGAATATCTTGGCGAATTTGGAGTTGGAGGACAACTGGTCACCTGACACCCAAAAGCTTCTCTAGTAACATCCCCCTGCTGGTCCCTTCCTGCAGTTCATGACCCTGCAGAGTTTCCTGCCCCCCACCCTTTACCAAGCCAGAGGTGGTTCTCATGCTCCATTGGTACCTGGGCTGCCTCGGGGGGCACTCACAGAGCCCCGGTGCGCATGCCATGCAGCGGCGCCTGAGGGCCTGAGCCCCGAGCCCCGACCGCAGTTTTCAGTGACGTGTGGTGGGACCCTCCCCCAGGCAGATGGAGGGTGACGACCCCATGGACTGCAGGAAGAAACTCTGGATGCTGAGGGAGCCAACTATGCGGGCTCCCACTCCTCTGTCAGTACTTCCTTAGATCAATCGGAAGGTCTCCAACCCCGCTCTGCGCAGCCTTCAGTTTCTACGAGTCCTTTTCCTTTTTCCCGGTCAAATCTGGTGACTAGTTTACGGGACGAGCGGCTCCCGCCCTGGCTTCCCTTTCAAAACGTGTCTGACGTTTCGCTGCACTTACTGCCCGCAGGAGGCCTGCCCACCCTTAGAGCCCCATCGGGCTCCACTGCACATTCGGGCTGGGCTCAAGCTCTGGATGACAGGCGGGGCAACGTCCCAGGGCAGGGGCTGTAACGGGTTTTGTCTCATGGGCATCCTGTGGGATCGGGCTCCGGGCAGGGACGAGAACAGAAGCCGTCACCCTGCACACTCCCTGCGGCGGGAAGCAGAGGCTCACTCCGCCAGCACAATTCTACATTGCCTATCAGTGAGAAGTTTTCCTCTTCAAAGAAAAAGATTCAATGGGAGCCACAGATCCCACGTTCACCCTCTCCCTTGTGCTTTGTCTTCTCTTACCTCGCTCAGCCCTGCCTACAGCTGCTTTCAATTTCCCAGACCCTGAAGTGGGGAAGGAGGAGCCAGGACCCACGGGACTGCGGAGAACACGCTGCTACTGGGACGGGGGGCGGGCGGTGCAGGGGGGTCCGCGTGATGGAGGCGGGGGCCGTGCAGCGGGAGCCCCAGGATGGCAGGGGAGCTGGCCTGGGCAGTGCCGCCGGGCTCCTCCCACGCCCTCACATGCATTCCTCACACTGCCACCGGGACTGGGACGTGAGCTGCACATGATTAATTTTTATTGAAAGAGTTTTTTTGTCTGCAGACATTGTGTTCTGCTTTTGCCATGACGATAACGTCTCCAGTACAATTTTGGATTTAATTATAGCTCTATTTCGAGGGAATAAAAAAAACCCCTATGTCAGAAGCACAGATAATTGGTGATGCCAGGTGGAACTGAGACATGGGTTCTGGGGCTCAGAGCAGTTGCTTCCGGCTGATTCAGATCTCATGATCCATTCAGCTGAGCTTTGGTTGGGTTCTGGCCTCCCTCCCCACTACCCCCATCTCCAGAACCAGCACTACCCTGGTATCCCAAAGGACAGAGATGGGAGGATGTGACTTCTAAGTCGTGCACACAGACCAGCTCCTAATGCTTCTCCCTAATCCTGCCACCCCCCAATATTCTGGTGACCTTAAGCCAGGCCAGAATTTTTCACTCTGGCATTATCGGTGCATTTCTTAGGCCTGGGCACAGCCCTGGAACCTGGGTTTCAGACATGCATTCTGTGATTCTCGCAGTCAGGCATATTTGGGAAACCCTTCAGTAGGCAAAGGGGCTTTGCCTCTGTGGGTGAGGCCGACACTTCTGATGAAGGGTCACCAGGCGATGTGAGACTTCAGCAGGGGAAGATTAGATTGTAGGATTGGCTTTGGGCAGCTGGTCCAGGAACATCTCTCACAGATATGGAGAGTGAGGAAAGTGACGAAAAGACAGGCAGGGAAGAGGGATCACAAGGAAGTGTTCCCAGGCAGCACTCGAGACCAGAAGAGGTTCAGCGTGTTCTGCTTTAGCAGAGCGAGCAGTGGGCTTTTGTAGGCTGAAGTCGGCGGCGGGGGGGGGGAAAAAGTAAAGAAATCATTTGATTGGCTAAAGCCAGGCATTTGCCTTATTTGGGTATGATCTGATGGAAAGTCCCTAGCTAGAGGTTAGTAGGTGGTTTCTGATAGGTTAAGCTCAAGTTTTGTTTTACCGTTTACATCGGGCTTCGGTTTGCTTACATAGGAACCCAAGGCGCTGCAGCCATCTCAGCCTACTGGCCTTCCAATTAAATTTTTATAGCAATGTTTAGAGGAAGGATCTTGTGCAGGCTGTGCTGGGACATCATCCTGGACAACAGCAGTGGGGACAGACTATGGTTACAGGTGTGGCCCACATTCATAAAATACAATATTTACATATATGAACCCAGCACTTAGATGATTAGAGGTCAAAAGTGGTTTCATGCTGTAGTGCTTAGTGAGCGATATTGGACTATTTTAATTATTTCATGTATATTTTGTCTTCTCAAAGGATTTGTAAGCAATGCCAGGATTGGGCTCTATTATGCAAGGTCTCTTCAGTTATAATATTTTTTTGTGTCTAAAAAACCTTGAGTTCAAAAAGCACATCACAGTAATAATTGTTTTAGTAGTTCAGGTCCAGAGAAATTCAGCCTCTTAATAAAAAATTTAATTTTCCTACAGGACTTTCAAAAGTAAAACCTTTTTTATAGCTATAAGTGGTAGCTATAAAAACATCACTGAGCAAATCGAGCTTCTAATTATCCAGAGCTTCTGTGGGGGGAAATGCCCTTCCTTTTCCTTTCATCAGTCACTTCAGCCTTAGCACAGGCTTTGTACACATCCTTGTCACTGTGATCAGCTGTGTTTCTCCTACAGCATTTTGCAGGACCAGCCTTAGGGCAGGTGCAACAGGTATCAGTCTATGTGGTACAATTTCTAGGATCCAGGAAATGGACCTCCTGCCCCTTAAAATAATCTTCCCCCATCTTCCTTTCCTCCCCAGGGAGCACCTAAAATTTCTTTTGGACAATGTGTTCTGTTCCTTACTTTGAGACAGAGCTTAATAAAAACACACGGAGAAATACGACACTGGCCCAGATTGATACTAGAGGACAAATGGTAATTTCATCAGAGTAGGAAGGAGGGAGGTGAAATTTCAACCAGAAGGGACAGTGCCTGGGCTCCACGGTGGTCTCTGCATGGGAAGCATACCCTTCCACCCCATGCCCCCACTTCAGTAAATTCATCCTTAAAACTCAGCTATTTCAGGTGTTGCCCCTTGCTGGTAGGTTTCAGTTTTCCTGCTCTGTGCTCCTGTTGCTCCAGATCTTTGCCACACCCCACTGAACTAACTTCCTAGGGTATGCCTCCCCAAGCATAACGAGAGCTGCACTGAGGCAGGAACTGAGAATCCTTTTTTATGTTTCCCGGCTCTGAGCAAAGAACCTTATACACAGTGGGCACTTAACAAATGCTTCTTTCGAACTAAATTCAACAGTGATATAGCGGAGAAAGTACGGACTTGGGGGTCAGGGGTGTCTTTGACAGTCTCAGCATTTGCCAGCTTTTTGACCTTGGGCAGATCGCATAACTCAGGGCCTCATCCACAGCAATGGGTGTAATCAAACAGCCCTAGTGTGGTTGAAAGGACTGCACGAGATAAGGAAGATACTTCAGTCAGCACAGATATGCACCAGTTGTTTGTAATGCCAGGGGAAACCTACGTGAAAGCTTACGGTGAATCATCAGCCCGGCAAGTACGTGTTGTAAATGCAGCCATTTATATAACCCCTGAAGGACATCTCTCCACATATACTTGAGAGCGAAGGGACAAGGAAACTGACTGTCAGTCAACATCAGAAATGAGATTCAAATACAGCCAGTTTGGGGGAAGTCTCGATTTTGCCACCTAAAAACTGCTTTCCGATCTCCTTTTCTCTTTCCTTCATAACATTTTGTGTTGGGTTTCATCATTCACAAGTTTAAATAATCACTTGAGCTTAAAACTCAGATCTCAAACTTGATTTTAACGTCATAGCCCTCACTCTCCCCGGGAGGTTCAGGGTGAGGTGAGATAAGGGAGATTATGGGGTGCTATCCTGGGGCCTGGCATTTTTCATCAGCAATTTTTGGGTGGAGAAGGGCACGGTCTACACTGGAAACATACCCACTCTAGCTTTGTCTTTGAAGTCTAGATCCTCTGGGATTGTGGCGGGCTGGGGGCTCCGAGAGGAGGCGGGTGGTGTTCTAACTGACAAGCTGGTGGGAGAGATGCCCTTGTCTTGATTTGAAATGCTTGCACTAAAACTCTGTGTGCCACATACAGGCCAACAATGTTTTGGTATTGCAAGAGAGTGGTATTCTAGACAGAGGAAATAGCATGTGCAAAGGTACTGAGGCCCAGCAGAGTCTGCTCGGCTCTGGGGCAGACAAGAACTTGGGAATGGCCAGAGAGGGACTAGGATAAAGGACTGGTAAAGTGGGAAGAGATCAGATCAGGACAAAGGCCTCTCCTGCCAGGCAAAACCAGCTGGATTTTATCCAGTAGGTGACACAAAGCCATTGAAGGACATATAGGCGGAATTGTGGCAAAATAGGAACATCTCCCAGGTGGAGCTTGGAGGACAGATTGGAGAGGACAACTCTGGAGGGCAGGGCACCCACCTGAGGGCTCAGCTGGTGAGCTCAGCTCCAGGGCTTTGCTGTGCGTGGCCTCTGTAATGTCTCTGCCAGGCCTTCCAGCAAAAGCCCCACCTACAAGTTCCAGATCACTGCTTCCTGCCCTGCTTCCTGGGGCCTCATTTCCAAAGCTGCCCAACTGCGAATGGGCTACGGAAACTGTCAGGCTCACTGCTCAAGGCAGCACTTGCTGCCAGTAGGCCTGCCATAAAAGGAAGGCCTCGGATCCTTCCTTGACAACAGCTCTGAGAGCCTCGCTTAGTAACGGAAGATCCCCCCTCCTCCCGCTTTTCAAGTTCTCCCAGTGGTGGCTCCCACGCAGGCCCCACCAACTCGACCTCCCAGTGGCAACCCCTGCTAAGGCTGGGAAAAGGACGGTCAGCTAGGTCTGAGGGGCATTTGAGCACTGCCCCCCCCAAGCACAGACAGGTGTGCACATGCACAAGGCATGACCTTGACTTTGACAATGGAGGAGATATATTTTGAGAGGCCAGGGGACTGCACTGGACCAACGTAATGAAAGGTAGCAGCCTAATGACATTGGAGCCCTACTCAGTGAATTGGGCAGATTACTTAACCTCTTTAAGCCTCAGTTTCCCCAACTGTAAAATAGGAACAATATCTACCTTTCGGGGTTGTGTTGAGATTAGAATTAGTGTTTGTAATATGTGTTATATAGAGTTATGTGGTCAATAAAAACTGTTAATGTTATTTACATCCCTGCCCATATCAACATTTGGGGCCTCCCAAGAGTACTCCCTACCCCAGCTCCCACCCTAAGATGTTTTTAATCAGTTTCCTTTATTATACTTGTTGAAACCCAACTAAGCACTGTCGTAAATACTATGGGAGATACAATATATAAGATAATAACCCTGTCCTTGGATGGTTTACAAAGGATGCAGAATGGAATGTTTTGCTTAAAGGCTAGATTTTAATAGCAGGCTTCATTTAGATCTCCCTTAACAGGCTTGCTTGAACTTGAATTTTAGAGCCTGTGGTCCCCTGTGAAGAAAGAAAAAAAAGAATAGAATGTATGGTTCAGCTTAACCCTAAGCCAGCTGTTCTTCATACATAATGCTCTGGTGATTTTCAGAAGTGTGTGTGGCTGTGCCTCTGAATGTAGATGTGACAGTGAAGGAGAGGTCGCAGTCACTGCACTGGACTGGGTGATGGCGTGGGACGAGCACCCTCTCCTTAGGACGTAAGAGGACAATTACCGAACACGGAATCTTGGGCAAGACATTTGACTCCTCTGAAATGGTCATCACAATCTGCTCTCGAATCACGGAAGAGTCATTGAATGAAATAAAATAATAGTCATAAATATTTCACAAAAGGAAATGTTAAATCTCTAGCCAAAGTTGCTAGAGAAGTTGAACATAAGCCAAATTTTACGAGGATGGAGGTTGGAGAACTGGTATGTGAGATGAGGGGAGGTATTTCAGGCTACAGAGCTTGGCGAGTGGTCCTTCCTCCTGGCATACAGTAAGAGTTCAAAACCGACACCCCAAGGCTTATAGAGAGAAGAGAAGGGCAGAAGACATGGGTTCTTTCCCGTCAAGTTCAGAGGCCCAGCCCTCCTCCAACGTTCACTGACTGTCTCTGGTCACGTCCCCCCAATCCTCCTGCCCTGCCTGATCCTTCTCCCTTGACACTGACACCCTTGATTGGATTATCCATAGACTGGCCTGGCAGGGTACTTGCTGGTCTTCATCTCCGCCCCCATCATCCTGTACATGAAGATCTTTTAAGAAGGTGCCGCCACTCATTTGAGGCTCCCATTCAAGGTCTTATCCTTGGAGTCCTGGCTTTTCTAACCCATTAGAATGCTGTGACCATAAAAAAAATGATTAAGGATCTACTATATTCCAGCCTTTTGCTAAGCGCTTTATGTATACATTACCTCATTCATTCTCTACAACAGTTTTCTGAGAAGTTCTATTATTGTCCTCATTTTACTGATGAGGAAACCGAGGCATTAAGATTGAGTAACTTACTTGAAATCACAGTTAGTAATTGGAAGACCCAATCTGACACCAAAGCCCCTGTTCTTAACTACTCTATCCTATCTGGGACCTTGAACTTAGAACCATATATGGAATTCCTTTTCCCTGAAGGTCATCTTGACGTCATCAGGGGATTGAGGCAGTGCTCTGGAAAGATGGAATCAGAGGAAAAAGTAGACTGAATCTTCTTGGTTTCATAAATGAGTGAGAGAACTGGACTCACTGGAATTGAAGGGAGGAACAATGGCTTTGGGGACGCCCTGGTAAGAAGAGCACTGGACCAAATCAGTGGACACTTCTGTCGCCAGGTTGCTGGGTGACCTTGGGCAGGACAACCCTCTAGGCCTCAGTCTCTCTGCCTGAAATATAAGGAGTTGGAAGAGATGCCATCTGATCGCCCTTCCAATTCAGCTGGGAAAGGATGTGATTTGTGGATCACATGATTTTTAGGAAAACCACAGAGGCCCCTCCTCTTGGAGAAACATCTTCAACAACCTCTTTTTCATCTCTCAAAACACAGAGTTGACAGTTGTCATTAACCATAAGAATCTGGTGGACAGAGAGGATAAGGCAAAGGAAGAAAGAAATCAAGAAGCTTTTTTTTCCTTTAACTTTTCCTTCTGGCAGCCAAATAACACATCTTGTCTCAGAGAGGCTTTCATGGTGTATAATTTAAGACCTATAAATAGATGACTGTTATTAACAAACACACACACTCACACACATACATTTTTCTCTCTATTCAGACATCAGCAGAAATATTGCAGATAGAGGAGATAAGCTGTTTAAGATGGGAGGCACCTTTTCCTCTCCTCCGCCAGCTGGAGGGATGCATCTGTCTCTTCCTCTGCCTTTTGCTCTCAGCCCCTTCTATTCTTCTAGGTTTATTTCCATTTCCATCTCTGTCCCACCCTCCATGTTCCTGCTGTGATCTTTCTTTCTACTCTCCCCCCTAACTCTGCATGCCTCAGTCTTCTCCTCATTAGTGATCAGTTCTTTTACCCCTTTCCAAAGGCAGTTTAAAACCTTCTTGGTCTTCCCTAAAATGCCACAGGACACATGGGCATGGATTCAACCACATTGGTAGAAAGAACTAGAAGGTAAGAGTTAAAGAGGTTCTCATCGAAAAGAAGCTGGACCAAGAAAGATGGGACTGATGATAAAATATGTGTATCAGATACTACTAATTACAGGAAAATTAAAAAGAGGGTCATACCTGGTGTGATAAGTAGGATGGATTTCTTGACGATTAATATATTAAAATGTACATTTATATAACATAATCTAGATCCAAACAGCTTCTCAGCACATGGTTTTAATTGATCCTCAAACCAGTAAGCAGAGGGGACATGGAGGCTGACAGGGTGGATCCTCCTCCCTAAGATACCCCAGCCAGTGAGCAGCAAACCCAGGACCGGCACCCAGGTTTGTGCAACCCTCAGGAGTCATGGAGGCATATATCTTAACACTGTATTTGTTTTTATCACACTGATTCACGAGGTCTGTTGTCTCTCTTCTCCACTCTCTGTGAGCTCTTTGATTGCATCCCCAGTGCTAGGAAAATGCCTGACACAGGGAAGGAGGTTAATAAACATTTAATAAACGAATAAATGAAAGGATCGGTGCATGCATGCCTGTGCCTTCCCCCAAAAGCCAATGCTAAACTAAGTGGTCAAGAAGGTGAGGTTTCACTCGGGACACCTTGTGTCACCTCATAGCATCCTATTTGCTTCCAGGCCACCCACTGCACACAGACCAGGAGCCATACTCTCCATTCAACCTCTATGGCCCTAATCCTTTAATAAGCCCTCCCCTGTCCATCTAAACAATCTCAGCTCATTGATATCCATCTCTAACACTAGCTGAAGTCTGCCTTATCTTATAATTAGACACTGCCACGTCTTTTCTCCTATCACACACTTTAAGCTTCTTAAATAGGCTTATTTAATTCCCTCATCTATTAACTGGAGGAGGAGAACTAATACTCGTTGAAGATCTACTATTAGACATTACTGCTACTGTCTACTAGACATTATCACAACCTTGGGAGATTTATACTTTAATCTTTATTGATGAGGAAACTGAGGCTCCAAGAGTTTCGATAATTTATAACTCAGGAGGCTAATGCATATTTCTTTCATGAAGGAAGGAAAGATGGTATGGGTCTTAAGTGATTGATTCAGAATTCAAGGCCAAGCCTTTCTGATCCCAAAGCCCAAGATTTCTGCAGTAGATTATCCTCTTCCAATTCTAACTCCAACTGGAATGTCACTTCCAACACTAAGACAACACAAAGGACTTATGAAATTATCAATGAGTTAAAAATTAATCCCTTATCTCCAGGCGTTTGTAATTGTCATAATAATTCTTTGAAACTATTTTAATCTTTTCTTCCAGAGAGCATAAGGGATAGTGTACATAGGGCTTATCACTGATGCGATTTTATTTACACACAGGGGGACCCATTATTAGTTCCATTTTTCAGGCTGAGGCATAAAACTATTTCCTGTGTAGCAAGTGAGTGAGGGATGGCTGTGGGGAGGAGAGGCTGGTGCCCCCGCCGGGGTGCAGATACCCTGGGGCTTTCACCAGTCTGACAAGAAAGCACTGTCTTCACATTAGGTTTCTTTCTCTTTTTTTTTCTTTTTTTGTAACTTATAAACATACGTTAGTTCTCATGTCTCCGCAGGGAGATGCAGGAACTGAAATGAAGGGTGTGGACACACTCTTCTCCCAGAGGCTCGGCGATCAGCTGGCACACACTGCCCACCATGATCTAGAAGATCCTGGAGTTCTGCAATGTCCTCACGAGCTTTCTGACCAGGCAACGATTAACTTACTTCCTCTCTTGTTTTGGTATGAACTGTGCTCACATCCTCACCTCCCTGCCATTCCTGTTTGTTTTCCCCTCACCCCAGGTAAACCCTGCTGGTCCCCCAAGGCCCCCAACACCTCATCTCATCCAGAAAATCAGCTCTGATCACAGCTCCCTCCCCCGAATCCCAGCTTCCCTCTTGGTCAAGGCTTCTTCATTGTTTCTCGTGTTCTAAACATCTTAAGATATGGCCCCAAGCACCAGAAACACAGTATGCAAATAGTAGATAAATTTCGATCCCTTGAAAACTGGAAATACACAAATGCTATATATGGTAAACCCCTATTAATAGATGAATCTAAACTTCTATTAATCTAAATTAACCAGAAAGAACTCTCCATTACTCAAATTTAACAGACAGCAAAGACTTTTGGTTTTCTGCCAACGGGCCCAGCGTCTCTTTGGAAGCATGCACTAGTGTGACAAGGGGTGAGGCCTAACGGGGACCTCCACCTGACATGAGGGGCAAGTGAGTCCTCCTGAGACTCTGGTGCCCATGTCTACCATCTGGTACCACACAACATCTAAAGCCGTGAGGGTGGGGCTGGAGGCTGACTCAGAGCTGCGGCTATATTCAGTGTCCGGAGCAGCACACTGAATCATATCACAGCAAATTTAGGCCTGTGCTGAGCAAGGCAGGAAACTCAGCACCTCCTCCTTCTCTACAGCCTGTCGCCTGACATCTGGGCCACGGCTCATCTCCAGAGTGGTTCCCCAGTCTGCAAAAGGACATGTCACTTGGACAATGGATTTCCAGTAGAGAGGCCATGAACCCCGTGAGCACCAGGGAAGGTAAATATTTGGAGACTAGGGCTTTGACATCATTTTCTCAAGACTGGGACACATTTCCTGGGCTGGATTCTTTTTCTCTTGCCTTCTTGTTCAGATTTTGTTGGACACCAGTGGCCGATAGCACCGCACAGTTACCAGCCTAAGCTGCCCTCTTGGGTTTTTGAATTTTAATGTAGGAAATTATGTATTTGCTAAAAATAACATTTTAATCAAATGTCCTTTAGAACCGAACCTCCATGGGGCTGTAACAGTACAAAAGAAAAGACACGGTAGTCAAGATCTAGAATTCCAAGTCAGTTAGAACCTACTGGATTCTGCTTTTCAAAGCTGTAGGGAACTCCGGTCACTGTCTGTCTTACAACAACACTATCAGATTGAAGCCGAGAAGTCTGCTGAACCACTGTCTAGGATAACAAAAGCTTTCCCCAGAACTGTCCTTTCCATACTCAGCTTTCAGGTTGGATAAAATTAACCACCAGGGCCAGGCACTGATTAGCACATTTATAGATAATTCCTATTTCTGTTCCTAAGCTGATGTGTTTTATTATTTTTTGTTTGTTCCCTCTGCCTGTATGTGTGCAATTCAATAGACAAATGCCAAGCCTAGGAAAGTAAGCAATTGTGCCTCTATTTACTCATCTGGTTTTTTCGTAGCTAATTTTGAAAAACAATCTTTTAAAATGGTAAGAGGCTCTGAAATATTTAAGTAAACAGACTATTAGGCTGAGAACCTAAGTGTCAAACAACCACCAAAAAAAAAAAAAAAGTATCAATTTTCTATTTGGTAGACAGAATAGGGAGCTACCTTGCAGGAGACAAAAAAAAATAAAAAATAAACTATCTGCCTGACAATAGAACTAGCGAGCAGATCCTTTTGTAAAGGGCTAAGTCACAACAGCAAACAACAACAATCTCCTCCATTGGAGACAAGCTTTTCCATTTGAAATACCTTTCACAGACATTCATATCATTGCCATCCCATAATTGCTGAGGCAGGCAGAGTCATCATCCTCATTTTACCAGTGAGGAAATTGAGTCTCAGAGAGGTTCAATAGCTCAGCTAAGGTCACACTGTGAAGTAGCAGTTGAACCAATGCTAAAACCACATCTTTTTACTTTAAATTCGGTGCTATTTTCAGGATCCTGAGTCAGTGCTAGGAGTCTATTCATCCCGTGTCCAGGTAAACCTAGCACAGTATCTCATGTGGCCTATTTTCTTGCTGCCTCAGCCTGGATTACACTTATAGGATTATTATTATTACTGCTCTTGTTCTATTGATAACAGCTCTATTGAAAACCTCTCCGCTAAGGATGTCAAGGCAACCCTAGCAGAGGGAAAATCCAGGCCCTGAGAGGTGAACCCACTTTATTCCAGTGCACATAGAAACGCGACAAGAAGAGCAGAGTGTCTCGTCTTCCTATCGTCCTCTGATAAATCCCAGACTAGGGGTCAACAGCGCAGGACCCAGATGTCCTGCTAGTGCTGCATATGACTGGCGTCAATCCTAGGCAACGCTCCTCCTCAGGGCTTCTTTCTCCTCAAATGAGATAATATTTGTGAAAAAAGTGTAAAACTGGCAAAATGCCATATAAATGTAAAGCATTGTCACCTTTGTATTTTGTGGGCTCAACAGAAATGCCTTTTATCTGACTGCCCCACATCCCGCCGTCTGTGTTTGCGGCGCAGCACCTGTTCGTCCCGTGGTAGGCACTCAGGAAAAGTGTGTTGGTATTCATATTGATGTGAACGCCAAAGGAGATCCTTTCCGGGAATACTTTCAGGGGCTCTCAAAGCTGAAAAGGCCTTCTAGATGCCATCTAATTAACCCATAACTGCAGCGTGCTGGGGATGGATGGGGTTCACACAACAAACCTTCCATAAAGCATGAATAAAAGATCAGCCCTGCATATGCACTAAGGAGCACTCCAGACATTCCTGTTTGCTGTTTCTAGAAGGCACCGCTGTTTCTTGCTTATGCTCATGCTGTTCCCTTCTCCTGGACTATCCTTCAATACTCTGCCTTTGCCTTGCAAGTGTCCTTTGAAACAGAGCTCAGGTGTCATCTCTTCCAGGAAGACGTCCCCACCGTTAGACTAGCCTGCACCCTCCTGTAATCACTGATTTCCTTCCTCATCTCCTCTATGGGCAGCAAACTATTTGAAAGCCTACGTCTTATCAGATTCTGCGTCTCGAGCACCTTGCACAGGTTGCTGGCACATTGATGGTGCTCAGCTCATGTTAAGTGACTACAGTGCTGAAAATTGTTGCAAAAGTAGCTGGAATGATGAACAGAAAAGTCCGTGCCAAGACCTTCTCTCCAAAGTCTTACTCAAACTCAGTATTGTCAGCTTCCACATGAACTCCTCTGGGATATTTTCCATGTATTTATTAGCAGGAAGTTTATGCAGGCTATTCAGCAACTTCTGTGGATCAAGTATCTTCCACGGCCATCGGCAAACGGAAACTGCCATCTAATGATGACAATCCAATCTTTTCCCCCCTTAATTTAAAAAAAAAAAGCTTGAAGCTCTGACTCCAGTGGGGCAAAGGCAATATATGTAACCTAAACATTTTTACCCCCATAATATGCTGAGATTAAAAAAGAAGAAGAAAAAGAACTGTGATGCATAGGCATACACACAAAAAAGTACATAAAACACATACATGTAGTTTAACAAATAAATCAGATAAAGAGAACACCCACATGTCCACCAGCCAGACCAAGGAAAGGATCTTCACTGCAGAAGATCCTGTGTCCCTTCCTGATTACTACTTTGCCCTTTCCCCTAGAGGTCACTGCAGTGCTGACCTTTGTCATCATCATTCCTTTGCTTCTTTATGGTTTTACCACTCATGTGCAACTCTAAAGTTTTGTCTACCATTTTTGAAGTTTATATAAATGGAATCATTCTGTCTGGACTCTTGGGTCTCATTTTTTCCATTGGACATTACGTTTGTGACTTGCATGCACTGTAGTTAGAGTTGGAGCATTATTACTGCTGTATAGCGTCTCATTGTGTGACTGTACTACAAAGGAATTCATCTACTGTATTATTTGTGGGTATGTAGGTTGTATCCAAGTAGGGGTTATTACAAACAGTGCTGCCATGAGCATCCTTATGTTACTGGGTACACATATGCACAAAATTTGCTAAAGTATTTACCCAGGCATTTTGTTTCTGGGTCTATATATTTAGGAATAATATGCTAAATAACACCCAACTAATTTCCAAGTAGTTGCACCAACTTACATACTCTCACCAGCAGTGGGGAAAAGTTCCCAATGCTTTGCCACCTCTTCACTGTCAGACCTTCCTAAATTTTGCGCATGGAATATGTAAGAAATCCCATTATGTTGTATTTGATTTACTGACTATTAATCTTACGTTTAGTGGCATCTGTATTTCCTTTTTGTGAATCATCTGTTCAAGCCTTTTACCCATTTTTCCCATTGAGTTGTCCTTTTCTTAGGGATTTGGAAGAATTCTTTGCATATTTTGGTTACTAATCTGTTTGTTATGGGTGTTACAAATATTTTCTCCCACTCTGTGCTTTACGTTTTTATCTTTTTTATGATGTTGTATCTTTTCTTATTGATTTTCTTTCTACTTATAGTCTTTAATCCACTGAAATGGACTCTTTAGTATTAGGTAAAGATCCAACTTTATTTTTTTTATGTGGATACTTAATTGCCCCAGTAATTTGTTGAAAAACTCTGCTTTTCCCACTTATCTTGATAGATAGAGCCAATGAGTTCTACTTCAAGAGTGGCTTGGATATTCTTAACCATTTTTATGTTCATATAAATTTTAAAATCAGCCTGTTGAGTTAAAGAACACATACAAATTCATGAGGCTTTGTTTGGGTTTGCAAAAAAAAAATGACATCTTTACAAAAATCAACTGTTCTGATTCATAAACTTGGTATAAAATCCACTTATTTTATTTTCTTCTTTAATGTCTGTCATTAACACTTAATTTTCTTGGTAGTCTTGGATAAAGATATTTTGTCAGCTTTATTCCTAAGGATATCATCTTGTTTTATGCTATTATAAATGGTAGCTCTTTTACGTTTTCAATTTAGTGCTTGATTATATGAATTAAATTTATTAAGTATTAAATGTGAATACTACAACCATGTTAAACTCTTGTATTAATTCTAATTTATGAATTCCTTTGGATTTTCTACACATAATTATGGCAGCTGTGAAAGTAGCAGTTATTTTTCCCTACTTTTCAATTCTTAGACTTTTTATTTCTTTTTATTGTTTTACTGAGCTGGCAAGGAATTCCAGGACAAAGTTGAATAGATGCAGCAACAGTGGGAATTCTTGTCTTGTTTCAAATTTCAAGAAAAGAATTCTCAAAGTTTTGTCATCGAATGTAATATCTGCAATAAGATCGTAGTAGATACTCTTTGTCATATCAAGAACATTTTCTTCTATTACTATTTTGGTAAGAATTTTATCACAAATGAATGTTTACTTTTACCAGATATTTTCCCTGCATCTCTGTGATAATCATATTGTTTTTCCCATTTTTTTGTTAATGTGAATTACATGAATTGCTTTTCCAAAGCTCCACTAATCCTGCATTCCTAAGAAAAACTCAAATTAGTCATGATATATTCTTTTATATATTGCTGATTTCAGTTTACTAATTGTAGTTTATGTTTTGCATTTACATCCATGAATGAGATTGGGCTCTAATTTTTCTTGCTCATTTTCCCTGTGTTGAATGTTAGATTTAAAATTTCTGGTAGCCACATAAAGCATGATGGACAATGTGCCCTTTTATTCTGTTGTCTGAAGGAATATATATAAATTGGAAATTTCTCCCTTCAACGTTTATAGAACCTACTGGCAAACCATATGGACCTAGAGAGGATTTTTTTTTTTAATAGTTAAATGACAATTCAGTATTATTTCTTTATGAAAAGGGTTTTGTAAGTTACATTTTTACAGGAGTGTACGCATTTAATATTTATTCTCACACATGCTGGCATTGAGGTTTTCATATATTCTACTATCTTTTTAATGTGTGCAGTCTCTGTAGTAATATTCACTTTTTCATTCCTGATATTATTTGTGTATTTATTTTCTTGATCAATTTCACCAGAGGCTTGTCAGTTTTATTCATATTTTTAAAGAAACAACTTTTGGTTTTGTTTAATCTCCTTATTTCCATTTTATATAATATCTTCTATTTCATTACTTTATCTACATTCTTTGGATCTATATTTGTTTTTCCTAATTTCCGAAGTTGGAACTTCCAGCCTTTTTTTCTAATTCATGCTTTTGAGGCTATAAATTTCCCTCAGTATAATGTTCTAACAGCATCCCATGATTTTGTGGTAACCAGCTTGAAAAAAATAAAGGGAAAGAAAAAAAAAATCGCATGCCAATTCCACATTTCTGTGTTGTAAATACTCCACTGGGACCAATTTCAACCTACCAGTGGTTTAACAACCAGTTAGAAATTGTCCTGAATAATTAACAGTCACCACTTGTAAGTAGATATGAGGCAGTTCTAGCTCCCTGTATCTACTGGCTGTATCTTTCAAGTGTGAAGTAGTATTTTCACTATTAATTCAAGATATATTTTAATTAACACTACACTTTGTTTTGTCCATGCTTATTTATTAAGACTATTAAGACTATGTGTCCAAGTTTCTAATTATATTAATATGAAAATATTCTAATTTATTTTTGTTTTTTCTTGCTTGCTTAATTTCCTTTCCACTGGAGGTCATGCATGACATAATTTCAATCCAGTAAAATTTGTTGAGATTGACTCAAAATCCAGAAATGATAGATTCTTATATTATTTATGTCCCTGAAAGAAATGCATTTTCTGCAATTGTTTGGTGCAATGTCCTGTATCCATGCCTTAGGTCAGATTTTTAATCTGGTTTAAATCTATGTCATTATGATTTTTTTTCCCTGCAAGATATATCTATGACAGTGAGGTAGATTAAAATCTCCCATTCTGATTTTTTCCTCATAATTCTGTCAATTTTTATTTTATATATTCTAAAGCCTTAGTTTATGTTCTTATATATCAAATTGTAATATTTTTGTTAATTGTCATTGTGAATTTATACTATTTCTAATAATCTCAAGAGTGTATTTTGTTTCATATTAATATATCCTTCTAAGATATATTAATATTTGCCTGCTACATTTTTTCCATCCTTTTATCTTTCACCTTTTTATATCCTCATGTCTTAGACATGTCTCTTAAAAATATATATATACTGGAATGTGTGTTTACAAGTATACAAGCATATATGAGAATATACACAATATATAGCACTCTTACATGTTATTTGTACATTTTTGTATACTGTGGATACATAAATACATATTTATTAATATAGCTTGAAAATCTGTTTTTTTCTGGAGATCTTAATCCATTTAAATTTTTGTAACTTCTAATATTTAGGGATTAAAAATCTTATTTTGTGCTTTTATTTTTCCTGCCTCTTATGGTTTTTTAAATTGACTTCTTTTGGATTTGTCTTTTTTATTATTTCTATTTCCCTTCTATTAGGGAGTTATATACTCTGTTTCTATTAAGTATTTACACTAAATATTAAAACATAATTTCTAAAATTTTAAACCTACTCAATATCTTTATGTTCATTACAGATGATATAAAGACCTTAGACCACTTAACTTCATTTTCTCTCACCAACTTACATTATTCTTATTGAATGGCCTTTTTTTTTGCCGTCTGATAAGACATAATTCTCATTCTTTCAACAGTCAAGTCTACTTATATTGGTATACATATTTACAATTTGGTCTTTTCTTTCTTCTTGCCTGAGAGCAGGTGTGTGTCATAAAGAGTGGAGATTGGGGGCAGAGATGGTGAGACAGGCTTTATAGTGAACAGCAGTGGCTTGAAGTGATGGAGCCAGATTCAGGGAATATCTGAGAGCTGACGGTCAAGGCATGGCAGGGGTCAAACATCAGGAGAGAGAGAGAGAACAGAGAGAGAGAGGTCTGGGAAGCCTCGCCAAGGTAAAGAGCCAGATCTTAGGCGAGCAGTTGGAAGCCAGGGATTTAGGCAAGACAGGACCCAGCAAGTTGCCCTGATTACAGATATGAGGCATCACAACCAGAAGACCTGCATGTCAGGGTACCTCTCCAGCATGATCAGGGAGCATCTTCTGGTAGGTAGGTCATGGTAGAGAGCTGGAAGGCTGAAGAGAAATAAGGTCCAGAAATACGAGCAGATCTTACTCCAACTGTTGACACCTTTCTGTTCAAAGTATTGATCTCCAGAGCACAGCTCAATGCCTAACACTTAATAGGCACTCAATAAATAGCTGTTGACGTATCTACTGACTCTTACTGAACACCTGGGAATATGCCAGCCTTTAGAATCAAAACATGAATCGGACAAATTTTCTAACCTCAAGGCACCTATATCTAGGAGTTGAGATTAACACATAACTAAAATATAATGCATGCTCTAGGGACTAAGCAAAAGTTAAGATGGAGCTATTCGTTCTACCTGAGATTATCAGGATGGTGTCATGGAGGAGGTTGGGAAGATCGACCGGGGGAAATCTTCATGACAATGACAGCCATAGGGTATATCATCAGTATTCACGAGTTGTGAGTACTGAAGGTCAGGACAAGGACATGTATTACCAGGGAAAGACTGGCAAACAGAGGAGACCCTCATACCCTGTCCACCTCCGCCCATCAGCCAACTGGGAGAACTGCTGTCTCTGCTTCTTACAAGTTCCCTGCCCAGCCAAGCTGTTTTGCAGGTCACCTTGTGATGCGAGTCTCATTCTACCTTGTATCCCAGACGTACAAGACCTATGGCATTCCAAATTTCTGCAGATGAGATCCAGGTCAGCTTCAGTCCTGAGTGAATGTTCTGCACGGTTCTCCCAACCCTAACCAGATACTAGCAAAAGTCTGGGACTTAAAGAGTAATTAATTAATAAGTACTGAATAAATGCTGGAATGAATGCCTGAATAAACAAATGGGGGACATAAATGAAATGTAGGAGAAAGTACAAGTAGACCTGTCAGGTGAGTTACCAAAATGGGGCTGCAGGGGGAGGGGGGGGACCAGAACAGAACATTCCAATGTTTGGGTATCAATTGGCCATATAAAGGAATATTGAAATTGAGTGGGTGGGGGCCAAGAGAAGGGCAATGTGAAGAGACTAGGAGATTCTTTAGGACCCCAAAGCCCCCATGATAAACATCACCAGGATTCAGCTGCAGGTTGAGGGCCAGCCGTGGCCCACATCACTTTCCATTACCAGCTCACACTCTGATGGGGCAGTTTTCACCACAGCAAAGAAAGCAAGAAAAGAGTATGTATGCCGTGTGGCTTCCACATTCTCTGTGCAAGGACGCTCCAGGCCTGCTCTGACACTCAGCTTTCCTGCAAGCCCGTGTAAGCATCACAGAAGTCTCCAGAAAAAGTAAAACATAGAGCCTGCCTAGGATTCCTTCCCTCAAATAGGTCATCCTGCCTGTCCACAGCATCCCAGGACCCCAGACTGACCACCTGTCCTGATCTCCAAGGCCATTGAAACATGGCCACACAGGCAGGCACAGCCAAGATCACAGGGATCCCCTGTGCTGTCAAGGAGACAAACTCTACCTGAGCCACTTTGCAAGCCTGCCAACAGCTCCACCAAGCCCTCCCTGTAGTAGCTCCTTTCTTGTCACTTGTCACTTTGAATCTGTTTAGCATCTATGTCATCCTGCCTCATAGCTACTCATATAGTTCATGTTGTCATGCACAAAGATTAGAAGAGTCTTGACAGTGAGATCATGTCACATTTTTATCATCACAGGGCCTAGTACAGCGCCATTCATCAACTAGGAGTCCAACAGTAAGTCAGTTGGCAAATACTTATGGTTCGATGTTTTTTAAATGCCTGGCTACACTCAGAGATGATGTTCTGTAGGAAATATGATAGTTTGATGTTGAGGTTTGATGCATGTATTAGTGTTCTGTGGCTTCCATAACAAAGTACCACACAGTAGGTGGCCTAGAACAACATAAATTTATGGTTCCAGAGGTTAGAAGTCAGAAATCAAGATGTTAGCAGGGTTGATTCCCTCTGAGGGCTGTGAGAGAGAATCTGTTCCAGACCCCTCTCCCAGCTGCTGATAGCCTGAAGAACCCCTCGGCTTGCAGAGGGTACTGTCCCTGTGTCTTCCTGTCATCTTCCTTCTGCACATGGCTGTCTTTATGCCCAAATTCCCCTTTCTTACAAGGGTACCAGTCGCATTGTGTTAAGGTTCACCCTGATGACCTCATCTTAATGTGATCATTTGCAAAGACTCAATTTCCAGATAAGGTCACATTCACAGGTACTGGGGGTTAGAACATCATGTTTTGGGGCATATAGTTCAACCGTTAACAGTTAATATTTGCACATCTGCAGAAGCAGAGGAAGGGCACTTCAGGCTGTAGGTCGGAAACAAGCTAAGGCACAGAGATGGGAAGAACAGGCTTTGTATGCTTGAAAGTGATTGGTCTCATTTGGCTCTGATTAGTGTAATATAATAAATGTAAATACATCTGAATAGTATATGCATGTACATGAAATTTTTTTACATATGAATTCCCAGTGTAGATTCTGCCTCACTGTCTCTCTGATTGTGGATTTGTCATTTTTATGTTTCAAGGGGTTACAGTTCGCTTAACAATGCTGCTTGGTGTGTTCAGCTCCCTCTAGTTTCACAGAGGTGAGCCACTGCCTGATGTGATACGGTGCCTTTTGTGACAGGCTGGTAGGACCTCAGATCAGGAAGAGAGAAGCAAGCACAGATGGGCTCTCGAAAGTAAGATTGACACCTCGACCATCAACTCCTCCTAAATCATTATGTAGACCATGCTCATTTTCCATTCTGCAAGCACTGTGTTCTGTCCTGGATTGACAGCTCCCAGGAGACTGGCATCTGCAGTCTGCTCAAGGCTAAGAGTAGAGTTTGTCACAATCTCATCTTCATTCAGGCACCACCTGATCTTTCAGCATGCCTGAGCTGTGACCCAGGTGCCACTTCTGAGAAGTGCCACATGTAAACAGATGCTTCACAAATTTTTTTGGTGTTGACAATGGTGATGGTGGAGACTTGGCAAGTGTCACATGAGCCTGAAGCTTCCCAATGCCTCACTCAAGACTTTCTACAGATGCTAAGTCAATGCCTGTCAATTAGATAAATAATTATTCAATGTGATCATTTCCTACTGAGTGCATAGTTCCATGCTTAGGACTTGAATCTTCACTCTGCAACTTATCAACTCTGATCCTACAGAATTTACTGCAACAAATCTTGACACTATCTGGACATAGTAAGCCTTCAGTTAATGGGCTTAGTATTATTGGTAGTATCCTCACTTGGAATTCCTTAAAAAATAACCTGACATCTCTAACGGGCTAGTGATAGAGGCTGTGAACCTCTTTGCCCACTTTAAACACCAGCATAGCAGTGGGTGAACTGAGGAGTCACTCAGTTGATACCCTTGATGCCATCTGTTCTGCCCCTACATAATGGGTTCCCTACCTGTGGGTTCACATTGAAAAGGTCACGTTTATAAGTGACCAACATGCCAATAAGTGACTCAGCAATAAAGGACTGAAATTGTTATTGATTCATTAAATCAAATCTCATTAGCTGTGACTAATATTTCTGAGCCCTTTGTCTCAGGCAAGGGGGAACTAAAGATCTGACTCCGGCACACCTTGACCTCCCCACGGCGGCACTCCTCAGAAGTAGGATGAGAAGCTGCTTCATCTCCACGCAGGGTTCTGCATTAGCTTGGACTGGATTGCCTTTCAGCTGTTTGTCAGTTTCAATTTTTTTCTTTTCTACTGACTGCCTGTCCCTATATATCCTCTCCCCATTCCCTCAGTGAGGTTTTAAACTAACTCATCTCATTTCTGCCCAAATAAGCAGGGGAATCATACTCAGGCATAACCCAACATCCATTTAAAATCACTTAAGTATCTTGTATCTTTCAAGAAAGTGGTATGTAGCTAGCGTGGAGAGGGGATACAGCCAGTCCTTTGTGTTAGGTCAGAAATGACTCGCCAAGGTTGAAAACTGTTTCCCTCTCATTCGCCTCCTCTCCCTTTCGCATGTGCACACACACACCGTGGATACATAAAGCCTTCAGATTTAACAAACATCAAGCACATCTTGAGGGCAAAGTGACTGCTTAGGAGAGCAGACAGGTGCATCGGCAAAGAACTCATGTCCCAGGCAGGGTGGTGAGCCCCGATGGAGGTACAAACAGTTTTCTGTGGAAACCGGAATGAGTCCAGCTGGGAGGCTTGGAAAAGTCAGCTGCAGCCCATTTCAATCAGGGCTTTGTTTCTCCCTGGCTTTGTTAGTGGTTGATTGTCTCAATTTTGGTTATATCTGAATCAGCTGTCAGCATTGTGGAACTAGCCAGACCAGCTATGCTTCTGTGTTTCTCACTAATAGCTCATATTTATCTAGTGCAGCTTTTCCACAACCTCCACCATATATTATTTCATCTTATCCTCCCACGATCCCTGTGAACTAGCTCTGGCACAAACCAAGGAGGGGCCAACACTGAGCTCAATGCTGCCACCCGGTAGGATGAAGGAAATTACCTATTTAGGCTGGTGACATTTCCAAAATGTCGTGGGTCTTTAATACCAGACTGGGAACAGCAGCCTTTGGTGTTTCTGTCCACTGTTCTCACTCTTCATGTACCACAGAGTCAGGAATAAGCCATCCACAAGGTGGGATTGCTGTGCTTCCCTGCCATTCCCAACCTTACTGGAGTTGGCATATTTTTCATGGAGTCCCATGGTTATTTTCAGTCTCCATACTGACGTGCAGATTTCAGTAGAACAGTAAAGGAAAAATTTTCTTTTGCTTGTCAGTATCATCACCTCCATTGTCAAAATTCATTTGGAAAGGCTATGAGCTACACAAGACATTTGCATTGATTAAAGTCACCTTTTTGCACTTCCATTCTTTTACCAGATAGACTTATTACTAACGGGCCTAAGACTGCAAGCAAAAATGAAGTATGTATTTTTTATATGTATACCTAATTTTTTTATTCAAAAGATGATATAGTCACAACCTTAAAGACACAGAAAAAAAAAATCAAACTCCTACAGCATTAATACCAGGTTCATTTTTGCATATCACCTTCCCAGGCTTGCCATAGTGCATGGTGATAATTACAATTATGGTTTCAGACTTTTGTCTTCTTTCAGTTACCAGTCCATCATAAATATTTTCCATTTTGCCCTGTAGACATTATAATTACATTTTAATAACTGCATAATATTCCATCACAGTGATACACCCTCCTTTATCGAATCTTGCACCTCATTGTTGAGGGTTAAGTTATTTGCAGTTATTTGTTGTTATAACACCACAGAGAAGATATTTTAACTACAGACCACAGTGGTTTCGTTTTGGTGCCCACAACTCATGATGATGCTCAGATTGGGGGCTTGATTTGTAAAATGCAACAATGTTCACTGTATGGTTCCTACATGTTTAATATTATGAGTACTAGAATATCATAAGACAATTCTTTCCTTCAAGAAATGTATGGTTTCGCTGGGAATGAGGTAAGTGCACAAGACCTCTGGACACTAAGAGAGCACAGTATGATATCCTCACGCCAGACAGACAGCAAGGCTCTGAGCGATTTGAACAATGTGCAAGTCAAAGGGGGCGGTTGGAAGGTAGACAGGACAAAGCACAGTGTCTGCTTTGTCACCTGTCATGCCTCCCTGGGGGTGGGTACCTGTCGTCACTGCCTCTCAGGGCAAGAATGCCCTTCACGAACATGCTGATGACCAAGACCAAAGAAATTAGTGACAGGGAACAGGTGAGCCCCAAACTATCAGCAGGATGAATGAGATGAGGGGTCAGGAGACAGAGGCAACTCACAGAGCTGGGCCTCAGGCCTACGTGTGCTTCTTGCTCCTGAGGTTGGGGCAGGGGCCTGACCAGGTGCACCTGATGGAGCTGCCCGCTTGGAACAGCACAGAAAATTCCCTCAGGGCCAGGGCATAGGCAAGGTGCTTCAGAGGGGCCCAGATGTTCATGTTTGCCTTACTCTTTCAGGAAGTAGAAAATGCTTCACATTAATCCCATTGAACACTATGATGGTATTTCATTGGGATATCCATTTAGCAAATATTTATTAGATATCTACAGGGATACTGTGTTCTGGGAACTGTGCTAGGCTTTTGGGCTGCACATCTGAATAAAATATGTCTATTTTGAAGGATCTTACAATCCGCTGAAGGAGACAGACTTACCAACAACTAGCTATCTTACAAGAGAGCGTAGAATAAAATGAGTGCTGAAACTGGAGAAAGGTGTGGTGCATTTTGAGTGGGACATTCAAGGGAGGATTCCGAGTGGATGTGGCATTTGAGTAGAACTTTGAAGGCAGAGGATCTATCCCCACGGGCTGAGAATGGGACAGGCCACATGGAGGACATCCCGCTTGGGCAGGGGCCCAGGGAACGAGCAGTGTGACTGAGTCACCGTGAGTACTCTGTTGAGAGGGGAACAGAGGCGGCGCCCAGACACGTGGTGGATGCTGAGACTAGAAGAATGGGGTGGCCGGATCAGGGAGGATCCGTTGATGCCAACGAACACGCACTGAGCTTTCCATCCACAGAGAGCCACGAACGCAGTCAATGAAGTTTCCTTACTCCTCAGAAGCCCTAGACTTAGCTTGGACTCACCTCCAGCTACTTGTTACCCACAGATTTGCCCCAGACTATGATCCTTCCCGGGGCCTTAGTGTTTCCTGGAGCGGCTGCAGCCTCTGGGTCTGGCCACATAGATGGCCCTTTGCCCTTGCACAGGAGACTGGAGCACCGGTCCGAGCTCTGCTGGGCATCCATCTCCTAGCTCCCAGCCTTGCCTTTGCCACCCCAGTATCGGAGCAGAGCACTCCAGATGACTGAGCCCATCATGGCTCTACGACAGGGCAAAACAAACCCTACATAATCTCGGTCACCAAGGACCCAAACCACCACCGCGGCTCTGGAACAGCATACCCCAGGGATGCACAGTCAGGAGGCTTCTTAAGGAACCCAGCTGGCCCTCGCTTTGACTCCTCCAGTCCACGTGGCATCAGGCATCATGCTTGAGACAAAGAGAACGCAGAAGTAAAAAGGCCAGAACCTTTTTGACAATTAGGAGCAAAGAACAGCAAAAAAAAAAAAAAAGAGTTGTTTAGTTCTAAAATCTAAGCTTCAGGGAGGCCTCATTTACATGGTATCTCTGGGAGATTTGTTCCCTCAACTAAATTTGAGTAATTAATATTTGCACAGCATAGTACTGAATGTTATTTCAGATGTAGAGGTGAAATGGATACAGACCTTCCTCTCAGGAACGCAGAATTTTCAATACAAATCAGACACAGCCTTAGAGGATGCAGATGAAGCGCTGTGACCGGTGAGAGGAGGAATCGATTTCCCCGCCTTAGAGAGAGAAAGAGGTGGGGCCGAAGGAAGCTTCAGAAACAAGGCGATGTTTGAACTGGGGGAACAGGGGGGCATGGAAACACCAGTGGAATTGGGGCAGGTGAGGCTGGTGAGAAGAGTAGGCAGTGGAGACAGAGAGGTTAAAAGCCCAGAGGTGGGGAAAGCTGGAGCTCAGACATGCTGCCTTTTATTTCAGCATCATCCATGCCTTGCCCAGTGGTCCAATAAATACCTAGTCAGTCAATGAGTGAGTGGTAGAGAAAAAGTAGTTTGATTTAGTTGAAGCGTAGGGAAGAGAAAAAGAGTAATAAGAAATAATGTTGCAAAGGCCACACCTTGAATGAAAGAGGACTTTATTCTGCAGGGAACAGAGGAGCCATTGAAAGGTTTTTAGCAGGGCTAGAACATGATGAGAGCTGTGCTTCCAGCAGGTTAACCCGATAGGTGAGACTGATTTGAGTGAGGCAGAGAGACCATTTGGGAGGTTATTGCCACAGTCCAAGCAAGAGGTAATAAGCCCCTGAATTAGGGCAGCATCGATGGGAATAGAGGAGGGGACAGATGAGAGAGATAACAGGAAGGCAACGTTGGGGACAGACAGCCTGGTTGCTATGGGGGAGGGAGAGGGAGAAGCCAAGGTAACAGGGAGATTTTGAGCCCGGGCGGTGGGGAGGAAGGTGATACCATTAACAAAAATAGCCAACACAGGAGGTGGCGCTGGCTTGAGAGGAGAGATGACGAGGTCTGTTTTGCACATACTGAGATGTGGAGATGCGTTCTATTCTGCCCGAACATGAATCAACTCTTTATCAGGAAGACACATTAGAGAGCTGCGTGGACTCCCCAGGCCAAGCGCGGCACCGCTCCATTTTTATGGACTAGGTCAAGACCCGAGCCATTTCCTGAATGCTGATTTTACAGATGCACTTGAACTGTGCTTTACACAGAGAATATTTTTGGGGGAAAAAGGTTCTGTTTTAATAATGACTTGAGATAAAAACCTGCCAGCGTTCTTCCTTTTTCTCATTATTAATGAATTAGGTGATACTCGAACCTAATAAAAAAGCACATAAAAGGCTCATAAGCATCCTTCAGATCTTCTTCACCAGCCATTCACTTTCATTTTATAAAGCTAGAATTTCCAGTGGTTAAATATTACATAAGAGCAGTATTTGACTATAGTTTTAATGCTATTTCAACAATAGCAAAAAAAGTGTTAAATAAGCATTCTCTATGGACTGGTCCCATACCAGGCACTGCAAAAATAGGGATGAAAGAGAAAAACAAAAAAAACAAAAAACGGGAAGGTTCCCACCGTCAAGGAGGCCACAATCTGGTCAAGGGGATAAACAAATAAAGCGATAAACATATACATGGTGACCATAATAGAAAAGTAATCAGACAAGAAATGGTACCAATTTGAGAGCCATTTATTCTATCTTCAGAGAAGAGATCTGGAAGACTTCAGAGGAAGTGACACTTGACAAGGGATTTGGAGGATGATTTTGGAACAATGATGGGAGGTCATTCTAAACAAAGATAGATGGTTTAAAAAAAAAAAAAAAATAGTGAGTTTGAGAGGGAGGAGGGAGAGTAATAGGAGAGGGAATTAGGGGCCAGACTGTGAAGGGCCATGATACATGTCAACTGCTGAGAGACGCAGACTTTGATTCTGATGAGGCAGTCAGAGCTGCACTCTAGGTGGGTCACCTGGTGACTGAGTAGAGAATGTCTTTGAGGATGGGAGACGGGCCAGGACGGCAGCTAGGAGTGCGACAGCCCAGGTGATGGATGGTAAAGGGGAGAGGAGACAGGCAAGAACAACGGATGGTTTTAGGAGATAAAAAGCAATTGGACTTGTTGATTAATTAAAGAAAAAGGAGTCTAGGAAAAATCTCAGATTCCTGGACAATGTTCCTATCTAGAAAGAAAGAAAATACAGGAGCAAAAACAGTTTGGGACAAAAGGGATTTTAAGTTCAGGTTCGGAAATGTTAAATTACACCCATTTGGAGCCACACAAGGGTAGTGTCCAGTAGGTGCCTGGATACGTGTATGTCGGACACATGGGAGCCAGCAGAGCACGGAATAAACACCAGGCATTCCTAAGATTCATGCTCATCAAAAACAAGAAGAGTAGGAAGAGGCTCAAGGACAGAAATGGGAATAGCCTAAAGAGATGGGAAGGGGAAACGGAAGAAGACTGAGAAAGAATGATAAGTTCCAGAGAACCAGGAAACTGAGTCAAGCACCAAGGAGGAGAGAGAGTCAAGACAGTGGTGGGCAAATGCAAATCTTACAAAGAAGTCTAGTGACAGAACTGTTACCGTTTGCTGTGATCAGGAGGAAACCAGATGGCAACTGGGTAAGGAAAGAGTGTTATGAAGAAGAAACAACTGTAAGTCTCTAGACTAAACTGTCTAAATGTTACAGCAAGAGGGAAAGACAGGCCAGGCATGGTGGCTCACACCTGTAATCCTGGTACTCTCGGAGGCCAAGGCAGGAGTACCGCTTTAGGTCAGGAGTTCGAGACCAGCTTGAGCAAGAGTGAGATCTCATCTCTACTAAAAAGAGAAAAAATTAGTCGGGCATGGTAGTGTGTGTCTTTAGTTCCAGCTACTCGGGAGACTGAGGCAGGAGGATTGCTTGAGACTGGGAGTTTGTAGTTGCTGTAAGCTAGGATGACGCCATGGCACTCTAGCCAGGGTGCAGGGTGACAGAGCCAGACGCTGTCTTAAAAAAAAAAAAAAAAACCACACAGACACAGGCACAAGGGTGGGGTTCTACCTGGACAGGTGACTACAGGTGGCTAGTGCTTGCTGAGCCCTGCAAAGTCCATTAATATCCATGGAGGTCATATGTACCCACCTCTCTTAATTCCCTACACCTGTAGCCATCTCTCCCAAAACACAGGCACACACATTTATTCTTTAATTCCTGCTATGTATCAGAAAATGTGCTAAGGTTGTAGATGTTGAAGAAAACATAATAAGAATATAATCTTTATCCTTGAAAAACTTGAAGTCTAGTGAGGGAAAGAGGTATAAACAAATAGTTGTGATACAATACGATAAATGCTATAAAAGATGTAAGTCAGCGGTGAATTGGAGCTGATTCAAACTAGTTTATTCCCAGCTCTGCATTCAGGTGACATTATGTTGGTAGCTTGAAATCACCCATGATGGAAGACTTTACACAATGGGAATTGGCAAATTCCAATCATGACCTTTTTTCTCCCAGAAAGATGGCTGTTAAACATTTACCAGCAAAAAGTTTAGTCAAAGTATATAAAAAGGCAGAGTAACGAGGGGGAAAACACTCCCTGGGTGACAAGAAGGGTCTTGAGAAATGGGCAGGAATTTGATGGCAAAGAAAAGGAGGAAGGACTTTATATTGGAGAGAACAGCTTGTGCAAATACAGAGATGGGAAAAGTATAAACTCTTGAGATACAAAGTAGTGAAGTATACAGGGGTAAGAGAAGTTCTGGGCCGGAAAGGAGGCTAGGTTTTGCTCGGATCATGTTGGGCCTTGTGTGCCAAGCTAAAGATTTTGCAATGGGGAGCCATGAAAGGGTTTTAGGCATGGGAGTTACATAATCACATCTCTCTGATGGAATGGATAAGGGATAGTGGAAAGACTACTAGTTATCCACCAAACTCTGTTCTTCTCTTCTTCAAAGTAACATTAATAGTTTCATCTTGACATGGCCATCCAGCTAGAAAGTGTTTTCTCTGCCTCCCTCTTGGTGAAGTGTGGCTTAGTTAGGTCAACGGATGGAAGTGAACAGAAGTTATGTGGCACTTCTAGGTCATCTCCAAGTTAAAAGACAGGGAGTTTATCTTGCTGTGAACTGGCTCTCAGACAAGATTGTGTCTAGCTTCCACCATGCAAATGGAAACAATATCCTCGGGGACAGCAGAGCAGCAGGATGGAAGGAACTGGGTTCCTGAAATGACCACGTGGAGCACGGCCACCCTCCAAACCTGCTCACCTCCAGATATGCAGAGAAATAAACATAAGTTTTAAGCCACTGTACTCAGATTTCCATCCATGACAGTGTAACTGGTACCCGACTTTTCTTCTCACTGTAAACAAAACTTTAAAACTAGAAAATACAACACTTTTTTTAAGCATCAAAAAGTAGAAAATACAGGGCTATGATCCTTGAGCGAAAGGAAATACACGTGGGACAACGCACGCCTTATGATCTGGACTCACAAGTCACATTGGTATATTGGTTTTGCTGCCACACAGGTCTGCTCAGGTTTAAGTGGTAAAAACACAGACTATCTCTTGATAAAGAGGGAAGTTTCACAAAAAGAAGACAGGACTGAAGATATTCTTGTGTTCAGATTTGGAAAATACAATCTGCCACACCTACCTATGATCTAACAATCCCACTCCAAGGTTTTCGCCCGAGAGAAGGTAAATGTATGTTCACAAAAAGACTTGTACAAAAGTGTTCATATCGTCATTATTCATAACATTCACATTCAACTCAAATGTGCATCAGGAGGAACGTGGATAAACAAATTGAGGTATATTCATACGATGGAATGCAACTCAGCAAGAAAAAGGAATGGATTACTGAGACACAATAACATGGATTATTCTCACGTTATTCTAAGCTAAAGAATTAAAGAGGCTAGCCATATTATTCCATTTATATGAAGTGTTAGAATAGACAAAACTAATCTCTTGTTTAAAAAAATATATATATATATCATAAAAATGGTTTCCTCTGGAGGGTAGCAATATTGACTGGGAAAGAACACGAGAGAATTTTCTGGGGTAATGAATATGTATCTCGATAGGGATATGGGTTACCTAGATACATGCATTTGTCGACACTTAATAAATTATACACTTAAGATCTGTATATTTGCACTGTATATTTTCTCTAAAAAATTATAAATAAATGTTGAACTATGGTTAATTTTAGGTTTAGTTTTAGCAGTGAAATGAGTAAGAATTTTGAAGCCATTTTCTGTATAATTCAAGGTTTAAGAAAATAAGTAAACATATTGAAGATAATGAGAACTAGGTTTCTTAATGTTGGAGAATTGTACATACAAAAAGGGGAGAAAGAATGAGTCCTCTTGTACACATGATTTTACTAAATACGTATATATTAGTCTATCGTATATGTATATATTCTAGCTCTGCCTCCCGAGAAAGCTTAGAAACAATAATACACCAGTAGCACTAAGTGTGCATAGAACTCAGATCTTAGTTTCTAAATTCCCCTCTGTATTAAAAGGAACCCAGGTTCCTTGGAGAAAAGGCCAATTCTGAGCAAGGAAAGGATGAGTCTGAAACATCTTGTTGCATAACAAAGTAAAAATTTCCCAAAAATAATAGGAACACATTGAAAGGACACAAAAGCCAGCTTGAAGGAACACCTGCTGACCAAATCAGGACAATTTGAACAAAGAAATAATAACTAATTTATTATAACCCATTGAATAATATAAGAATCCATTAAAAACTCTGGACAAACTAGGAATAGAAGGAAATTACCTCAACATAATAAAGGCTATATATGAAAAGCCCACAGAAAACATCATACCCAGTGGTAATAATCTGAAAGCTTTTCCTCTAAGTATCAAGGCAAGGATACTCACTCTTGTCACTTCTATTCAATGTTGTACCAGAAGTCCTAGCCAGAGCAATCAGGCAAGAAAAAGAAATAAAAGGCACCCAAGGCATCCATAAAGGAAGAAGTAAAATTATCCCTGTTTGCAGATAACACGATCTTATATACAGAAAGCCCTAAAGACCACATTAGAAGAAAAAAATAAAACTATTAGAACAAATTCAGGACAGTCACAGAATATAAACATCAATACACATAAATTGGTTCCATTTTTATACACTAATAGTGAACTATCTAAAGGAAATTAGGAATGCAATCTCTTTTACAGTAGCACCAAGAAGAATAAAAATACTTAGGTATAAACCAAGGAGGTAGAAGTTTCTATGGAAAACTATAAAATATTGATGAAAGAAATTAAGGAAGACATAAGCAAATGGAAAGACACTATGTTCGTGGACTGGAAAACTTAATACTGTTAAAATGTCCATACTATCCAAAGCAATCTACAAATTCAACTTATCAAAATCTCAACTTTTTACAGAAATAGAAAAAGCAATTCTAAAATTCATATGGAACCAAAAAAGGCCACAAATAGCCAAATCAACCTTGAGAAGGAAGAACAAAGCTAGAGCCATCACACTTCTTGATTTCAAAATACATCACAAAACTATAATAATCAAAATGGTATGATACTTGTGTAAAGACCAATAGAACAGAACAGAGGCCAGAAATAAATCTATGCATACATGGTCACTGATCTTTGAGAAGGAGGCAAGAACATACAGTGGGGAAAAGATAGTCTCTTCAGCAAGTGGTGCTGGGAAAACTGATCCCACATGCAAAAGAATGAAATTAGACCTAAATGTCAGACCTGAAACTGAAAAAGTTCTAGAAGAAAAACTAACACAGGGGAAAAGCTTCATAACATTGGTCTTGGCAGTGATTTCATGGGTGTGACCCCAAAAGCACAGGCAACAAAAATAAATAAATAAATGAGACTACAAATTAAAACACTTCTACACAGCAAAAGAAACCATTAACAGTGAGAAGGCAACCTATGGAACAAAAGAAAATATTTGCAAAACATAAATCTGATAAGGGGTTAATTTCCAAAATATATAAGAAACTCAATAAAAACTCACTACCCAATTAAATAGGCTGAAGACTTCAGTAGATATTTCTTCAAATAAGACACTCAAATGGCCAATAGGTATATGAAAAATGCTCAATGTCACTAATCAGGAAAATATAAATCAAAACCACAGTGAGATGTCACCTCACACTTGTCAAGATGGCTATTATCAAAAAAAAAATAAAAGACAGCAAGTGCTCGTGAGGATGTACAGAAACTAGAACCCTTACACACCATTGATGGGAACCAGAAATGGTGCAGTTACAATGGAAAACGGTATGGCAGTTTCTCAAAGAATTAAAATCAAACTACCATATGATCCAGCAATCCCACTTCTGGGTGTTTATCCAAAAGAACTGAAATCAGGATCTCAAAGAGATAATAGCACTCCTATCCTCACTGTAGAACTATTCATAGTAGCCAAGATGTGACGACAACCTAAATGTCCATCCAGAGACGGACGGATAATGTGGTGTCTACATGAATGGGATACTCCTCAACCTTGAAAAAAAGAGATTCTACAATACGGGACAACATGGATGAACCTTGAGGGCATTATGCTAAGTGAAATAAGCCAGTCACAGAAAGACAAATACTGCATGATTCCACTTATATGAGGTATCTAAAACAGTCTAATTCATAGAGTCAAAGAGTGGAATGGTGGCTGGGGTGGGGGGAACGGGAGTTACTAATCAACAAACACAGAGTTGCAGTTGAGCAAGATGGATAAGCTCTACAGGTCTGCTTGAAGCATCATACCTATAGTTGACAATGCATTGCACACTTAAAATTTTAAGAGGTTAGATCTCAATAAAATAAAATTTAAAAAATAATCCGTGTTTACAGATATAATAAATATTCCTTAAAAAGAATCCCAATAAGTAAATATACAAAGAATCAAGGAGTTAGAAAATCATCAACGGATGTTAAAACTGGTGGGTAAAACTTTGATAAAAGACAGGATCTACTACATATATATCCAAAAAATAGCCTGAAACTATTTCTTCATAAGTAACTTTTTAATTAAAAGGGAAGAAAATATGACTTAATAGAAGTGAAAACTGGCAGATGCTACCTTAATCAAATAATCAAAGTTAACATCACTAATACTGGGACAGACTGACATTCTGGGCCTGCCAAAAGATATTTCTGCCAAAAATGCCTAGTCTGAATTTATTCATGAGGAAATATCAGACTCTACAGAGCCAACAGCCCCTCCCAGGCAGCTGTGAACAGGAAACAGCTGGGAGTCAGCACAGTCCTCCTGCCCCCTCCCCTGCTCCAAACTCTTTAGTGGCTCCCACCTGCCCTGGGAAGAGACACAGACTCCCTTATTAGCACTGATTACAGTTACAGGTAATTGAGCCCCGCTGTGTGCCAGGTAGCACGAGAACTGCTTAGGGGCATTCAGCATTTCCCACCCACCGTTGTTAGGTTCCCGCCCATTTTACAGATGAGGACATAGCATGCCTTTGCCAACTACTACCCGAGAAAGGACAGGTGTAGGCTTGGGTGTGTGGCCCCCTTTCCTGTCCTCCATGGCATCTGGCCTGTGTAGAACCCGTAAGGATTTAAGACTAGAATCCTGCCATTGGCATGTTTTTAGCTGAGTGACCTTGGCAAAGTCCCCAAACCTCATTTTGTTCATCTGCCAAATAGGAATAATACTGCTTTCCCCACTGGGGTGGCAGGAAGATTCAGGGACATAATGACTGCAAAGCAGAAAGGGGGCTGGGAGGATAAGAAGACTCCTAGTTTGGTGCCTGGCACACAGCAGGTGCTCAGTAAAGGCTGGAACAGCACAGCAGGGTTTATGTTATTAAAAATATGAAAAGGACCAAAATGCCTAATTTTAGAGGATTGGTTAAATAAACATAGTACATTTGCACGATGGCAAGGAACAAAGGACAACCCCTCCCGATTTCGGGTTTCAATATTAACAGCATTTACTAGGCCCCACTGTTTGTTCTGAGATCTAAGGGCCCCAGGACTCTGCCCTCGAGGAGGGCCCTCACCTGTTTCCAACTTGTACTGTTCCCTCTAGCAAATGCATGGGCCAGGGTCCCCTCTCCCTCTTGTTCCTAATTCCCACTTATCTTTCCCACCTTACCTCACTTCTTCCAGGAAGGCTTCCCTGATTTCCCCTTTCTCCGCCCCTACCCAGTCTGGGCTCCCAACAACCCCACCCAAGGAAATGCTATTGCCCTATTAAAAAAAAAAAAAAAAGAAAGATCAGATATCAGACAAGCCCAAATTGTGTGACTTTCTTCAAAATAACCACTCTGCACTCTGAAAAAATGTCAAGCTGAAGAAAGTCAAAGAAAAGCAGAAGAACTATTTCAAATTTAAGACATTAAAGGGTCATGACAACTAAATGCAACCTGTAATCCCGAATTCAACCTCGAATCACAAAAAAAAGGTTATAAAGAACAATTGGGACAGATCTGAGTACGTAAATTAAATACAACTAGTTACATCAGTGTCAAATTTCCTGATTTTGATTAGTGTACTGTGGTTATGTAAGAGAATGTTCTTGTTCTTTGGAATTACAAAGTGTTAGGTTGTAACAGGGCACGATGCCTCCGCTTACTCTCAAATGGTTCAGAGAAAAAGCCACACACGCGCGGGAAATAAAGATAATGAGGAGGGAGAGCGGGAAGGGGAAGAAAGAGAAAACGTAAACGACGAGTTTGGGTGCAGAGCATATGGGAATCATAATTATTGCATCTTTTCTTTTGAACGAGTTTGAATGTAAGTTTTTCTGCAAAGTTTATATCTAAAGAAGTCTAATCCAAGACTGAGAAGAAAAAGGAGGTGACAAATGCTAGAGAGGTAGAAGGTGGATGGAACATGGAAAATAACTGAAATATCGGGTTACTCCTAGGTTTCTAATGGGAAACTAGATGAGGGGTGATGTAATAACAGAAGAGGGTCCACCGCAGGGGGTTGACAAGGAAGGAGTGCAAGAAAGAGCTCATGGGGACAGGACTGAGTTTGCTAGAGGAACGTCTGGGTTGAGCATGCAGCAGGCAGACGGACGGGCTGGCCGGGGGCTCTTCGTGCAGTAACCCTCTGCCTGCTCAACGACTCCTGGAGGTGGGAAGAAGAGAGAAGCCCCAATTCACACGCTCATTTTATCCCATTCGCTGCAGCCTGATGTGGTCATTCCAGGCCACAATCCTGGGAGTCTTCTGCGGTCCTGGGTCTGTAGCTCTGGGGATCACTTTTTGAAATCAGGAAGAGTTGAGGAAGAAAAGGACTTGATGGGTGGTGGGGCAGGCGTGGGTGCTGGTTCTTAGGACAGATGCATGGAGGCCTCTTTTCCCCAGGATGAGCCTTCTCCCAACACAGCCACTCCTGGGAGCCCCGACCCCAACCCAAGAGAAATAACCTAAGAGCACAGAGTCCTCCAAGAGATTCTGAACAGTGATAGAACATTTGCTTGGATGCCACGAAGTTCTTCAAAAAACCTCCCAGAGCTCCGCTCACTCATCACTTCAATAAAGGCTTTTACTTCCACAATCTATACCCAGTCCACTTGGGGTGGGCCCTGCTTAGTTGCTGAATGAGACTCCGCAGTGTCACGCCGAAATACACCGTCTCTAATTCAACTTTTAGAGTGTTTTTACTCTATGCCAGACACGCGGGCTATTTTTCAGCAAACTGCTTTCTAGTTTTGGGTCAAGCCCGGAACTCTGTAATATAGCCCAGCTCCAACACATTCTAGTGCTCTTAAAACGTATTATGAAGTATTTCAGATGTACGAAAATCATAGGATATTGAGAGTTCCTGTGTGTTAGTTTTATATTACTTTCTGAAAAAGTACCACAAACTTAGCAGTTTAGAACAATACCTATTTCTAGCTCACAGTTTTATAGCTCAGAAATTCAGGCCCAGCATGGCGGGGTTCTCTGTCGGGAGAAACACTGAAATCCAGGTAGTAGCCAGACTCACTCACCATGCATCTTGTGGGCAGCCCAGGGTCATTTTTCAGCTCATTCCGGTTGCCAACAGAATTCAGTTCCTTGCTGTTGTAGGACCAAGGTCCCTGCTTCCTTGTTGGCTGTCAGCTGGGAATGCCCTCAGCTCACAGAGCTTGCTCCCAGCTCCCGGCCACAGGGCCCCTTCACTCAAGGTAGCAACAAAGAATCTCTCTCACGCCAAATCCCTCCCACGCTTCAAATCTCTCACACCAGGAAGAGCCCAGTCCCTTGCAAACGGGCTCAGCTGATTATGTTAGACCCACCTAGGATAATCTTACGGGCTATCTTAAAGTCAACTGATTTGGGACCTTAATTACATCTGCAGAATCCCTTCCCAGCAGAGCGCCATCAGCACTGATTGCGGAAGTGAGAGAAGGCGTGTGCACACACACCAGCTGGTGAGAATCCTGAGGACCCTCTCAGAATTCTGCCTACTGTTCCATGCACCAGCTTGAGAAAGAAAACATTCTAATACACTGCTGTCCCTAGGTACCCTCCCTTTGCCATCATACTGAGTGTGGTATTTATCATTTCTTTATGTTTCTCTTACATATGTGTGTATCCCTAACCAATGCAGAATCATTGTTTTGCATGTTTTAAACCCCACGTCCTGTATATGTTCTTTGGCAACTGTTTTACTATTTTCCCCTCGACATTATATTCACCAGATTTATCTGTGTTGATCTGTGCAGCTTTGGTTCATTTATTTTCACTAATGTATTTTATTGCATGACTATATAATTATTCATCCTCCTGTTAATGAATATGTAGGCTGTTTTCAACTTCTCGTGAATACAAATGATGCTGACACGGACATTTCCATATATATTTCTGATGTGTATACCTAGGAGAAGAGTTGAAGCATCATAGTATAAGAACGTCTTCAACTCTACCAGATATCCCCAAATTGCTCTCCAAAGTAGTTGCACCAATTTATACACCCATCCCAGCTGTCATTTATTAGTAATATAAATAGCTGACTTGTTACGTATTCACTGTGCACCAGGCCTCTGAACGTGTTTTATTGTATTTCATTATCCCAAATTTACGATTGAGGTATGATTATTATCACTATTTTACGGATGAGAAAATTGAGACTTAGAGAGGAGAAATATCTTTCCCAAAGTGGCAAAGTAAGTAACAGAGCCAACATTCAAATCCATCATCCTGAATCCAGAGAAAATGTTCTTAATCACTGCACAACACTGACTCCCCTTTCCCCCTTTGCAAATGAGGCAGGATGCAAGAGAGGAAGGAGAGAGTGGGTAGAAATGAGCCTCAGATGTGTGCCCCTCCCGCCACCACCGCCCTTCTCATCCAGACATTCTTAGAACTCCATCTGCTGGAAGATGAGGTATAAAATCTTATCACGTAAGAAGAAAAGTTCAAGTATGAGGCTGTTCTGTGCGAATGGGGCAATTGAGCAGAACCACGCCCTACGAGACGCACATGGTACTGTTCTAAAGTCAAGTCCATCTCGGTGGAATCCACACTCCACTGCTAGCCAAGTGATTTTTGAGCAAGTCTTTTACCTTGTCTAATCCTCGTTTCTGCATCCATAAAATGGGATAACAATAATACCTACTGAACAATCTGAGAGTCAATGGAGATATGGAAACATCTTGCACTGAGCCTGGCACATAATAGACACTTAGGAAAGGTTGGCAAGTTGAATCCTTGGGAGGTGGGAGATTTCAGAGCCTCAGCAGTTCTCTTCAGTCTTTGAGACCTGGAGAAACTACGCATCCGGGGTGTATGTGACCGCAGGAAGGGTCCCAGCGCAGTCAGCCGGTCCCGGGGGGTTTATCATGAGGCTGAAGGCAGCAGTTACCCACACGCAATCCTGGGAAAATGTGGCTAAGTCACGTGGCATATGTGGCCATAGGATCTGTGAGCAGAAAAGTGGAATACCACTGGCTGTTGGTCCCAACCTAGGGGACCAACGCACAAAGAGACCAGAGCCTCAAACACACAGGAGAAAGCCATGGATGTGGTTGTGTCTTATCTGGAGAGGAGGGATTAAAAAGCAGCAAGGGCCTAAAGATAAAATCATTGACGTTCACTTTAGCTGAAGTCAGAGAGATGCCGACAAGGTCCACAGGGCAAGCAGAGTTCAACTTATAAGGTAGCATCTCAAAGACGTGATTCAGAAATGCACACATGAGGCTTTATCTGTCTACTCTGCCAAAGACTTCTTCTTAAAAGTGGGGCAAGGATGGGGGCCGGATTAGGCTAACTCCTATAAGGCCAGCTCTGTGCTGAGTGCCACAGAGTCCAAGATAACCAAGACCTGATCCCAGCTCTCAGGGACCTTGGCCCCTGCTCTGTCCAGCACCCTCTGCAGCGGACTCCATGCCTGTGTGCTCCCCATGTGAGCACCCTGGGTCTCTCTGTGCCCCCAGGACCCCTCTCCCTCCTGGAAGAGTCTAATCTCAGAAATAAAATCCCTCTGAACCTATAAGGCAAAAACCCATCATCTCATCCTGGCTAAGGTGTCTCCTCGTTAAGGAGCACTGCCAACACTGAGAACTTCGGGTAAACAGGGAGGAGAAGTTGGTGAGACGCTTTCACGGCACCACTCTGAGCACGCGGTCGAGCCCTGGCAATGACCAGGCTATGGAATAACCAGGAGGGTCATTTTCATACATCCTATTTCTAAAAGGGAAAGAAACCAGGAAGGCACAAAGAAGTCAGATCCGAGAAGGCCTGGAATGGAAGGGCGCCCTCCACCTAATCCCACTGGAGGTGCTAGCTGAAGTTGGCCTCATCCGGACATAGCTGGCTCTGGGAGGATCTACACGCCCTGTACCCTAATGAGGGGATGATAGCTAAGGAAACGGAGCAGTGCCCAGGCCAGAAGTCTGACAGTCAGGAAGGACTCCATCAGTGAGATGCCTAAGTCGTGGGGATGATGGAAAAGACAGAAGTCTCATTCCAGGGATTGAATGCTCTGGAAAACCACTAGTCAAGTTGCAAGCAGCATGAACTATTAAGGGATGGTTGAAAAGGGAATAAAGAGGAGGAGAAGAAAGCAGGTTGATGGGGGTAGGGGGGAAAGGAGGAAAGAGGGAGGGGTAGGGAAGAGGACAGGGAGGAGGAAGAAGAGGAGGAGGAGGAGGAGGAGGAGGAAATCTTGCTCCTTACACACAGCCCCAGGATCCAGATCTTTTAGGGAGGAAATATTGCCTATTCATATGACCTTTTCTGGATGAGAATAGAGAAATAGGGCCTGTTGTTTCAGGTTTCAGGTACTAGAACTTTTCCTGCTGGGATCATGCTGGAAGAAAAACTGAGGCCAGGCTTTTTAGATAGAGGATGTTGCCCTCAAGACCAGCCAGTAGGAAAAAAGTTCCAAGTGACAAGTGATCTTGAGGATTAAGCCCCTAATTGGAGAGGCAGATGGCCCCAGTTCCAAAGTGTGTCTTTGTGGCTCTATCACAGTCTGGCTTCGGGTGAGTCACTTCCCAGAGCATTTCACTTTCCCATCTGCAAAATTCAGTGACAGTCCCAAACCTGAGCCTGGGGAGAGGAGGGGCAGGAAGAGTCTGGGAAGAGCAGACAGAACTTCAGATTCGACAGCTTGACTCCAAGAAGAGGAAGTAAGGCACCAATTTTCTCCCTTGGGTGAGAAGTATTTGCTTCTATGTTGGGTGACAGACTTTGCCCCAGCTCCACCTAAGCCTAATTGCACTGAGCTCCATAAAAGGCCCTGCCTGTGGGAAGGGTGGCAGAGTTTAGAAATGTGTTCCCTCACTCCAGCCTCTCTGGGCATGATGCTAATACATGTCTCAGCAAAATAAAAAATGAGCACGTTGTCGCCCTTGGGGGTCTCGGGCAAAAGGTCAAAAATACAAAAATATCAGTAATGTTCATGAAACTTTCGTCTGATTATGAACGTGCTATGTGCATGTTTATAAAAATTAAATGTCCAAAACCTATAAAGAAGATAATAAAAATGACCCATAAATAACTGTTAACATTCTGGTGTATTTCCTTCCAATCTCTCTATATGTAAATAAGATAATGGGATCATATTATGTGAATCCAATTTTGCGTCTTACTTTTTATACTTTATACTATACTGTGGGCATTTTCCAAGGTCATTAAATATTCTTCAGAAGCATGATTTGTCATAGTTTCATAAAATTTCCTACTATGAGTACAATATAATTTATTTAACCTTCACCCATTTAAGGACACTTATGTAGGCTGTTTCCTATTTTTCTCTCTTATAAATAATGGTATACTTAAATTCTTTGTATGAGTTTAGGATTATTTCATGAGGGTAGATTCCTAGAAGTGAAATAACCAGGTGAAAGTTGGCAGGCTTTCAGTAGCAAATAGCAGAAAACCAAACTCAAACTAGGGTGGCCACCAGCCACGGTCAGGGCTATAGATGTCCTCAGTTATGGCTGGTGGGACAGTGTACACTTCCACCTCTGCCTTCCAAGAAAGAGTCTGAAGATTCACTGTGATTGGAATATAGATCCTACGCCCATCTGCAAACAAACACTATGGAGCAGGAGTTCAAATGTTCTAATTGCCTTAAGCCAATCAGAGACATCCATGAACGCAGGGAGGGCAACAGCTTCCCCTGGTCTCTTGGAGAAGGACAAGATGTTCACATAGCAACCTGAACAACATTAGGAAGGAGAAAGATAGAAATGAGGGCTGAATAGATACCAACAATTATTCATTACAAGAATGAACTTTGCAGGAAGCTTGCTATGAATGTTCAAATTTCTTCCCATAAGGGTTATACAGTTGCAAAATCAGCAGTGTGTTAGAAGGCCTGTCTAACTGTGTCCTCACTGGCACTGATATTTTATTTAAAAAAAAAAACTTCAATTACCCAATTCCGATTTGATTAGCCTAAATAACTATCACTATCTCATCCTGATTTAAATTTCTATTTCTTTGATTTTTGTTATGTGTTTGTAGCCATTTAGGATTTCAAAACCTTAAAAGTTAAACACTGATTATAAACATCCTAAAGGATTCTAAGCCGCAGGCTGAGAATATCGGGGGCCCTGTCTCTACTGAGTGAAGCCTGTGTTTGGTCTTTAGCCCTTAACTGCACTTAGCGAGCGCCTGGGTGCCCTACTGTCCTCTCTGCTTCTGGGAAGTCAATTCTCCCTCAGTCCCAGTCGCAGTCCCTAGTTTGCCCTCCAGTGGCCCATTGGGATTGAAGTTTCGATATTTTGTTCCAAGTTGGAAGGATGGCTCGGTGGACCTTAGCCCCATATTTCCAGCCACAGTCCTGGGTTTTCATAAGCAGGAAAGGAAGACCCTGCTCCCAAGGTGCTGTATTGCTGAGCTCTGGGAATCTCCACTGCACCCTCTCCTTGGGGACTGAGCCTCTTACGTTGCTATCTCAGCATCTTGACTAGGCTAGTACTTATGATATAATTTGACTATTTGCAAGGCCAGTTCTCTCTAGAACTGGCCCCCATGACTTGTTTCCTTCCGCCCCCCTCCAGCCCACTACTGAGCTCTCACCCTGCGTCTCTGCCATGGCTGACCCAATACTGCCAATGTCATGAAGTCTGCTTCTTCTCCACAGAACACTGCTCGGCCCCTTTCAGAACTCTCCACTACTTAGAGTCCTCCTTCCTGGGGGTTGGCATTAGGAAAGAGGAAAAGATATATATCATTAAAAGGCAGAAATGGGCTTAAGATTACATTTACCTTCCAGATAAGGCTCTAGCAAGACTCCCAGGAAGGAAGGCCCCGTCAAATATGTTGTGGGATTAGCAATAACAATATATGCCATGCTGCGTCCAGACCTAGGATCCCCAGGAAAAGGGAATTCATAGCTACTTTTCTAGAAAAGTCTCCCAGGATGCTGGCTCAATGTGCTGAAAATCTCAGACCGGTTCCTTAATGCATGGAATGTTGTGGCTAGCAGGGACTTCAGAGATCACCTCCACTCACTCCACTCTTCAGCCCAAAGTGCCAACCTTGGGCTAGTTGCTGGGGGTATAAATACGAATCAGAGATGGCCTCTACCCTCAAGAGCAGAAAGGCCCGGACAAATAAGCGCATGCACAAAAAGTGGTCTTGGTGCTGTGACATCCATTTGTTCAGCTGGAGCACAAAGAAAGGATTCAGACTGTTTCTGCAGAAGAGCTACCCTTGGACCGAGTCTTGAAAAGAGCACAGGGTTCTCCACTGCACACCATGGGCTGGGATATGCTAAGGATGGAGACAGGTTGAGGAAAAGCCGGAAGGCAGGAAACATCCTAGTGTATTCTGAAGAACTATAGTTAATTCAGCATCTCTAGGTCATGAGGACAGAGGGGAAGGGATGTGGCTACAGAATGTGATCAAACAAACAAAAGGGTTTGATGTTTACACGGAGTGTGGGCTAGAAAGGAAAGGACATCGATATTTATTCCCGATGTCCCTGCGGAGATTGAGTGAAGTACCATTCTGAAGGCAAACAGGAGGTCACCATTATCATAGTGCAGGTGTAAGAAAGAAAAGGGAAGGCGCATGAGAGACAGTGAAAGTTAGAATGGACCCGACTTGGTTACCAACTAAACATGGGTGAAGACTGAAGGCTAATGAATAGCAGAGGAAGGCTCCTAAATCATTCATTCATACATTCATTCAATCATGTATCCGTTTAATACATACTGTGAGTACTTGCTTATTGCTAGTTAGGCTTGAGGAATACAAGCCAGTGATGAGCCTTGTCTTTACGAAACTTACAGGTAATTAAACAAATGATAGAGTAAGAATGATTGGTGCTATGATAAGGGAAGTGCAGAGACTAAGGGTGATTAATCTTGTCTAGGGGACAGACAGAGCCAAGCAAAGAGAATGCTGTTTGCACAGATTCGTGAAGGATGGGCTGAAGTGAGCAAGGTAAAGGCAAGGGTAGAGAACAAAGTGTTCTGCACAGAGAAAAATAATTCACGAGGACCCAGAGGAACAGAGCATGGCATATTTGGAAATTGAAAGAGGATAAATACGGCTGGAGTATGAAGAAAGAGGGAGAGGGGTGGGATATGGGGACAAAGGCTGAATGCAGACAAGTGCTAGGTGAGCCATGCTACCATGCAGACCTGTTCCTAAAGGCCAGGTAGGCCATGTGGCAGAGTTGAGAACACACTGTAAGGTCTCGAACTCTGCAATGTGGCTTGTCGGGGTCAGCGGCATGGCTAGATATGCATCTGGGAAAGACGATTCTACCTGCATTGCAGAGAATGGTTTGAAGAGGAGCAAGACTCGAGGCAGGAAGACCTGATAGGGGGTCCATGTGATCAGAATTAAATTAAGGCTAGCCAGCTGGGTGGTGCCTCGGGCGTCCGTCTGTGTAAGGAAATGAATTCTCACTTTCTAAAACATCAATGGAAATGTAACAAGAAGGAGACGATTGTATGTTCCAGATGTCCTGCCAAGCAGAAACATTGTATGTGATTGGGAAAAATGCTTTCATAAGCCACTGTCATTGTGAGGACACCTCTCTGCCTCAACCACCCCTCCCTACCCTACCAAGGGACATAGCAGACCTACAGCAGATGATTTCTGAATAATTTAATAAGGAAGCATGCAAGTGTGAGGCCAGAGCTGAATTGTTCAAGGCAATAAAACAGAGGTCGGCAAACTTTTTCTGTAAAGAGCCGGACAGTAAAGAGGTTTTGCGGGCCAGACCCTGTTTGTCACACCTACACACCTGTGCCCTTGTTGCCTGAAAGCAGCTGTGGACAACACATAAACAAATGGGTGTGGCTGCTTTCCAACAAAACTTCATTTACAAACCAGGTGGTCAGCTCACTGGTCTTCGTTTGCCAAACCCTGCAACAGAAGGATAATTTGAGTGCTTCTTCCCTGGGCGTTCCTTTACTGCAATGTAATTTTCCTCTAAATAAATGATGAATATGCACTGAAACAATGTTATTTTGAAGCTATGCTAATAAAAAACTAGCCTGCCTGGAGAACCCACACGTCTTGCATCGCCCCTTGAATGACAGGTGGCTGTGTTCTGGACAGAGGCAGTGAGGAAGAGGAGGGGACGGAGCCAAGGTCTATTCAGATGGTGGCATTATTAGGACTCGGTGACTGGCTAGCTTTGGTGTTAGGCAGAGGATGGAGTTAGGAAAGACTTCTGCGTCTTTCTTAACAGCTGGTAGACCGTGGGGCAAGGAGAGGAGAGGGAGCTGTTTTGGGGAGTGGGAATGAATAGAACACTTTAGATGTTTTCTATTTGAAGTGTCCACATGACATACAGATGGAGTGATCTCTCTAGTAACAAGTGCGATTTCTGAGCTTGGAGACCAAGAGATACTTCCTGGGCTGGAAATAGAAGTTTGAAAGTCACGAGTAAGGAAACGAGTGAAAGAGCTCAGAAAGAAAGAATGGCGGAGGGCTAAGAATGAGCCCTGAGGGACACCGGCATTTAAGGGACAGGTAGAGGGAGAGGAACGAGAGTCGGAAATGGAGAAGGAGCATCCTGAGAGATGAGCTGAGATTAAAAGCAGACAAGCGTGAGGTCCCAGAAGTCACTGGAAGAGCATTTTAGGAGCAGGCTCCGGTCGATAGGGTTCAGTTTGTAGAGAGGGAGAGAAAGGGCAGGAGAGAAAGAGAAAGAGAGAGAGAGAATGGCTGAAAGGGGGACCAAGAGGATTTTCTGAAAGTGACAGAGACGTATAAGCAGCTTACGACGCCCCCCCATGTCCCCATGCAGCTTATTTTACAGCAAGGCACACATCTTCTTAATCCTGGCTCCCATCTTTCCCTGCCTCTCTCCCCAGCAGAGCCCACCAACGAGCAGCAATAAACACCCAAGGCGCAACATCCAGGCCCCGGGTGCGATGGGCGGGAAGGTCAGGTATTAGGGAAGAGACATTTGGTTTCCCACCGAGAGTACCTGGGTGCTGGAGACAACCATTAAAAAGAGGCAGATTTAGAAACAGGAGACTCCCCGCCTTCCCCTGCTCAGACGCCTTGGCATGTGCACGCTCTTCTTTCTTTCCCAGGACGCAGGGCACCAAGGCAAGCCCAGGCTGATGAGTCCGCTGCCTCCCCAGGGATCCTGCAATCCCCTCAGTCTCCTCCCTCAACACCTCCTCTTCCAGGGCCGCCACTGCCTCCAAAATCACCCGTGTAGGGCATGCCAAGGCAGAACAACGACAATCATCTCGTGCGTCAAAGAATCCGGAAAATACTCTAATCCCGTCCCCTGTAAGGTGAAGCAAAGGCAAGTTTGTGCTAAGGAAGCCCTGGCTGAGCTGCCCTCCTGTCCTGCACGACAGGAAGTGCTAATTGCAGCAATGAGCCCCCCCGCCGAGATCCAGCAGGGTGAACAGGACTGACTTCCCAGCCTGCTGAGCAAGACTCCTCTCCCGGCCCCATCTCTGTGAGGGACCAGGTAGAAACCCTCCCCATCCACCCCAGAAGTTCCACTGACAGCCACACCCTCTCGGGACTGTGCAGAAACGTAATGGAGCAGCTCAGTGGGATGTACTGGGATTGAAGAACGAAGCCCATTACCCCAGAAGAACCTGAAGGAGGCCACTGGGAGTTAGACTAGGGCAGAGATCCTCTGGGTTTGGAGCTTCCCGGTGCTACTAGGCGCAAAGGCAAGACGTGCACAGGGTTCTCCTCTCTCAGCTGCCTGCGAAGTAGCTCTTTCCTGGAGGGGTTCCCTTCTTGCCCTTGGAGTTCTCAGATTTCAGTGAGTGATGGTCCCCAGGGCTCCTCGTCAAACATCAGATTTAATCACAAAATATTCATGGTTAGAGCATTTAGAACTACCATTGGTTCCTGGTTTGTAAGCTGGGGGAAGTTCCAGGATTATTTCTTACCTATATTGTCATGGTAACCAGCACGCAGCCTGACAGTCGTCCTGGCCAAGTTCCCAAGCACCTGGCAGGCAGAGGATGTTTGAATCTGTATGTAACCAGTTTACTGAGCAGTCTGAACTCAGCAGGGTGTACGCATAAAATAATTGTATTTTTTCCAGTCACAGCCTCCCTCTCTGCTCTGTAGAAGGTCCCCTTCCTAACATGTAGCACATTCCTCGACAAGATCTTGGACAGATTCCATAACTTTCTGGTGGTGTTTGGCTCTTCAAGTGAAGCCCAGGTTCAAGTTTCGATCTCTTGCAGGCTTAAATCACATCTCTCCCCCGTCCCTCCCGCACAGTTCTGAGCTGTGCTGGTTTCCCAGGGCTGCTGCTACGAAGTGCAACCAATTGGGGGCCTTAAAACAGCAGAAATTCATCGTCTGAGTTCTGCAGGCTAGAAGTCCAAATTCTCCCAAATCGAGGTGTTGGCGGGGCGGTGCCCCTCTGAAAGTGCCAGGGTAGAGTCCTTCCTTGCCTCTTCCAGCTATGGTGGCCCCACACGTCCCTTGGCTTGTGGCAGCAAAGCTCCAATCTACATGTGGCCTTCTCCCTGTGTCTGTCACACGGCCTCCCTCTAAGTTGACTCTGTCCAAACGTCCCTTTCTATAAGGACACCAGTCACATTGGATTAGCCCTCCTCATAATGATCTCAATTTAACTTCATTGCTTCTATGAGGCTCTACTTCCAAACGAGGTCACATCCGAGGTACCGGGGGTTGGAACTTCCATCTGTCTTTTTCGAGAGACACATTGAACCTCTCACAAGCTGGGGCCTGGGACTGTGATTTGACTCTGAGCCACTCTTATGCCTGGACCCTGTGAATCCTGACTCCCCCAGTGATGTTGGGGAGAGGAAAAGGAAGAGGGAGGGGACACACGTCTCTTCTCATGGCTGGCCACCTCCATGGTCCTCTCTACGCTGATTGTGACCTGGCCACTGAAGCCCCCCAGGAGGCAGACTTCCAGTCGTGGGCTGTCCCCCCTGGGACGCACGTGAGTTCTTCAGAGTGCCTGTGAGCCACCCACAGCACACCCCTTGTGTATATTAGAAAGCGTTCACCTCCAGCTTAATCTCAGCCACTCCTCGGGCCTCCAGTGCACAGACCTGTGAACTGCCCCCCCACCCACCTTCCCAGCCTCTGCTGTAGAGATCCTGACACTTGGTAGTTTTCGTGCCAGAGATACCAATCCCGAAGCAATAGGAAACATTCCACTCACCATCCTCTGTGTGTGTGTGGGTGAATACATACACACATATATACACACATGTGTATATCTCACAGCTAAGATATCACTAACGCAATGCAACAGCAAGCAGAGTAATGTCTTGGATGATGGAGAAAACTTAATCAGTTGATATCAGGCCAGAATTATTGGCATTATCTATCGGACAGATTTTCCTTGCCTTTACTCCTTTTTCTAAGGCTAATGATTGGTTTTGAACATCATTTTCATGAACTAAGAACCCATGGAGATAGTTGAAGAAATAATGGTTACAATTTGCTGATTACAGGTAGACATTAGTTTAAAAGGACAGCACATAATGATCACTACTACTTATTGATTACTTTCTATATGCCTGGCACTGTGCTAAATGCTTTTATATGCATGATCTAATTTCTCTCCAAGCCCTGTGAGATAGGAACTGTTACTTCCCCTATTTTATAGAAAACTGCTTACAGCGGTTAAGGACATTACCCCAGATCAAGCTGTTAATAAGATCTGGAGCTGGCAGTAGCACGCTGGCGAGTTCCCTTCTGACCACTGCAACTCTCTACCTTCCTTGGAACCGCACCGTACACCCACCACCACTGCATCCTGCTGACCTAGAAGAGGCTCCTGGATCATTTCTCAAAACTCATCCTCTCTCCCACCCATGTGACGACACCCCAAGTCCACAGGGCATTTAAATCAGTGCTTAGTGTCATTGGTCCTCCCTGTGTTATCCTCTGCACCTCACTGCCTCTGGCCTCTAAGGAATTCTGTGAATTTGCATCCACCCAAACTGAGCTGCAGTCCTGCTAATAAATGCTGAACTCAAGTAGAGTTCATCAATATTTTAGGTTTAAATAAGGGTGCAAGGGACAGAGAATAAATATAGTTACACGCACAGGGAGGGGGAAAATGTTCCCCTCAACAAAAACTGAAGAGAGAGGGAGAAAGGAGAGAAAAATGATCATGTTAATTCTTTTTACCTCTCAGAGGTCAATTTGAAATATTCAGGCTAGAAGAAAATCTATGTAATATAACAAAATTCATGTGCAATTATAATTAGCTCTGGCAGTATTTTTGTTGTGTTCAAAGCATCTTTGAATACGAAATTGGGAAAGGCAATGGAATGGAAAAGAGAGAACAGGAAGCTGACAGAAGGGAAGAAGGAGAAAGTCCAGATTGAGGCCAAGTGGGAGGAGGGAGAGAATTTGCTTTCAAGTTCCTCTGGCATTTTCTCAGCAGTGTCACCTGTCAAGTGAAGACAGCCATTGTCAAAGGCTCCAGAAACACTTATAGTAAATGTCTGACCACAATGCAAGGTTATTTATAAATGGATGAAAACTAATAGTAGAGAGTAAGGCAAGAGAGGGTTGGCAAAGCGAAATATAATGTACTCAAGTCCCTGGTTTCCATTCCTGGTGTATTTAGACGAAAAAGATAACTCACAATTCACAATAAGCAATGATGCTTGGTGCTTTTGTAAGGAAGGGAGAGGAAGCACATTTCCCCTATGAATGGAAAGAGGGCTGACATAACCCCAGGAAACACACACACACGCCATCTCCTCTCACTCACACTCATTGCTCATGCTAGTGGCACCTTACTCCCTGACATTCACAGTTTAATGTTCATCGAAGATACACTGAGTCATTGCCATGGAGAATTCAGGAGACAACAGCCTGAGTTTGGGCTCTAAGAGTGGTCAATAGGTGGTTAGTATCAAAACTCCCAGAAATAGAAGATTCACTCTAGTACATGTTACAGGGAGAGAAATTTCATACGGAGGCCTGGATCACTGTATTTGTGAAGGGAAAGGAAAAGGGCCGAAACCTCAGCTACAGATTGCTTTCATTTTTCCAGCACTTTCAGAGATCTACCTTTCACATCTTTTTGCCAATCTTAGTTCAGCATCTATCAGCCTTTACTGCCAGAACGACTTTCTTATATCTGAGCTAGGTCACCCTCATCAAAACACAGATAGATATATGCGCTAATGCAGTGACCACGCACAGATATGAAGGCTATTTCGAAAGTCACCCCCTTAGATTTTTACCTCTATTTTCCAATCTCTTAAGCATCTTTATGACTAGGTACTGAAAAACTTTTTTTGCTCCACCGAAACCATACTGCCCTCCCGAGGTTCTTCATCAGTTTACTTATATGTAAAATTATTAAGTAGTTACCAGTGTATCAGATCTTGTGACGGTTACAAATGCAGAGGTATATTACACATTCCCTGTCCTCCAGAAGCTCCCAACCTATGACCTCTGATTGTTAAATCACAGTATTGTAGAAATATTGTTACGAAAGAACCTGGCATGTGCTTAACACATCAGCATTTTTCACCCATACACACCAGCGCTAATGATATTCATATGAGCCCCAGACGTTGGTGGGCATGCCACGGTCTGGGCGTTATGTCCGATTTTCAGGTAAGTTGCCTTTCAGGTAAGTTATTTTTCTTTCTCACTCAAGGAACCACACCTAAATGCAAGTCAGCAAATAAAAAATTATTTGGATAAATGTGATGCTCTTTGATTTATTAGTATAGAAAAGGCAAATCATTTATAAACTTCTATACTTTATTATCATTAGTAACAACATTTTCCTTTAAAACACCATAGTTGAAAACCCTTTATCTGACCCAATTTCCCACCAAGTTTGGCAGATTTCTGTGATATCCATAACATGATCATCAAGTCTTTGGTCAAGAAGTCCCAGAACCAGAGGGTTCCTTGCCTGACTACATTCCCTCTTGGCCTTTTCTTAATTCCTCCCACCTTGACCTCTGCAAAGCAGCCCCTTATTTTCGAATAGTTACAGCCTCTCCTTCCTTTGAGTTATAGACACTGTCCCCACTCTGCTCTGATTGTGTTTATCCCATCTTAGCTGAGACCTAGTTTGCCAACTGTAAATGTGATTGAAGCCTACGGTTCAGATCTCTGCTTCTGTCTCTTCTCTCTCGATACTTTCTCCTTTGGGGTCACTCACTTTGACTAAGCGCTCTCAGATCGCTATTCGCCTTCCTGGACTTTGCTCTGAGCTTTAATCCTAGGTTTGCTTTTGCCCCCTGAACATTTCTAAATGGAAGCCCCTCTGTTACCTTGAACTCTATGCACCTAAAGTGAAGGTGTACTTCCCTCTCCATACAACCTAAATCTAAAGTCCACTCTCCTAATTCCTAAACCTCTGTGTACAATATTGTCTATTATTCCTGGAAGATATCGGACACTTTACTTATTTATTTTTATTTCAAAATACTACGGGGATACAAACGTTTTTGGTTACATGTATTGATTTTGTTACACTTGAGTCACTGCACACTTTAAAATTGTTATTGAATATTGTTATCCTACCTTAGACTGTAAAAAAAACTTGAAGTCAGGGCCCTATATTATTTATCTTTGTACTTGTAACATCTAAGCCAGCATCTGGCCAATAGCAGGTGCTCAATAAATGAGTGTGTGTGTATGCAGGTAGTGGGTGCTGTTGAATCCTGGCTGGAAACGTGCAACGCTCAGGTTTGACTCATCTCTCTCTTCAACCCCATATCCACCTATCCACAAAACGTTGTTGATGTTTCCTTTGTGGTTTCTCTCTGCATGTCCACCTACTGTCCACCGTGAACGGCCACCACGTCCCTTATCAGCTCCTTCCAGCCTACACTGGCACCTCTGTAGGAGCCTCTGGGACAGCTACTCTTTCAAAGCCTTTCTTTACCCTGCTGCCAGACAAACTCTAAAACATCATGCCCCTCGGCAAAACCTGTAGTGGATCTTCATTGCAGGGATGGTAATACATAAACTCCGTAGTCTAGCTTTCATCGCCTTCGTGGGCTTCATAGTCTTCATCTCCTGCCCAGTTTTATCGCTAATCATTCACAGCCAATCTAGCTCACTCATTTTCACTTTCTTCCTGCCCAGCTTCTACACCTTTGTTTATACTGTTCTTAACTCTTCCTCCCTGATAACATCGTCCCTCATCCTCCATCAACTTCTTAGCCAATCCCACCCATCCCTCTAACTCAAGTTCAAGCCCTGTGTCTTCTGAGTAGCCTTCCCAGCCCACCTTCTTGGAAACTCCAAGGCTTTTATTCTCTATATCATTGATTAGGTAATTAATCACAGAATACCTCACGACATCTCCTGTCGTGAGACCTAGACCTAGACCTGCTGTCCTCTTAAACTGCTATTTATCTCTCATAATGTTATTTAACTTTTCACTACTTTATGTCATGTTTCTACAACTAGATCATAAACCTGCCAAGGATAGAGACCCTGTCTTACGATTCTTTGTATTCGCCATAGTTTTTAGAACCGTATCTTACGCACAGTAGGCACTCAATAAATATACTGATTTATTCTCCCCCTATCCTTCAAAGTCTAGTTAAGTTTCACCTCATCCATAAACCCTTCCTTTAAAACTCTAGCACACATTTGTTATCCTTCCCCCAAGTTCCATTCTACTTAGTGTCTGTCCTGCTCAATGCAAATATTACGGGGTATAATCCTGTTTATGGCATCTTGTGTCGTGTATAAAAGCTGTTTATCTCACTAAATAGTTTGTTTCTTGAAAATAAGGTCATCATCTCAGAATACCTCTATATTCTTCTCAGGGCTAGGAACTGGATAAATTCTCAATACATATTTATTTATTGATCTAAAATGGTTTTCAAATTCCGGTTAGGCATAATCTAGAAGAATAGAAATTAGACAAGACAGCTCAATAAGGCTTGAATTGAATATGAATATAAGTGTTATCACAGCTTGCAATACTTAATTTATAAGTAGGGGCCTACAGCATAACACATAATTTCTGTGTCTGGGTTTCTACTGTGATGAAGAGATATCAAATCACTTGCCTGGAATCTACTTGACAAGTTAGAAGTAGATCTCAGCAGAAATATATAATCATAGAATGCATTGTGAAAACTCCTCATTCACCCTTTTTTGGCTTGTGGGGTCTTTTACTTGCTGGTAGCTGCTTCTTTAGACACTGTATTCAAACAGTGGCTATGATGGTTTATAGGAAATAATGCCTAATCCTCAAATCCTTTGTATTTTATTTGACAATAGATTTGTTCATTGATTCATTCATCACAGACACTGTGTTAGCATTGATCGCATGAAGGTAAACAAAGTAGAAAGGGCCCTTGCTCGATAGGAAGAGAATGACTAAACGATCGCAAGCAAATAGTGACAGATATTATGAAGAAAGTAACTGAAACTTTTTTGATGTAAGTAGTACCTTAGGTTCAGGTTGTTATAAGAAAATACCGTAAGCTGGGTAGCTTATAAACAACAGAAATTCATTTCTTACAATTCTGGGGGCTGGGAAGTCTAAGATCAAGGTGCCAGCAAATCCAGTGTCTGGTAAGGGCCCAACTGTTTCCTAGCTCACAGATGACACCTTCTTGCTGTGTCCTCCCCATAGGGGAAAGGGGCAAACAGCTCCCTCAGGCCTTTTTTATAAGGGCCCTAAACTCTTTCATCACAGCTCCACTCTCAGGACCTAATTGCCTCCCAAAGCCCCTACCTCTTAATACTATTACATGGGGATTATGTTTCAGCATATGAATTTTGGGGAGGGGGGGCACAAACTTTCAGACATAGCAAATAGTAAGGGATGGATTCTTAAGAAAGCATATTTAAACTGAGGCTTGAAGGATGAAAAAGATTCAGCCAAGGGAGGAGCTGGGCAAATAGCATTCCAGGGAATTGCATGTGCAAAGACCCTGGGGTAGATCTGAAGAACTGAAGGAAGCACAGTATGTCTAGGACATAGTGAATGAAGCATCTTCCATAAGAAACATACATTTAAGACATTAAAGACGTGACACCTTTAAATCCTTGCTAAGTGCCAGACTCCAAGCCTCCCCAAGCTGTGTTCTAGCGGCAGTAACCCTGAGGGCAGACCACTGTGGATTGTGGTTGAGAATGCAGGCAGCTGGAGGCAGACGAAAGATACTGAACCATGTGACAGAGACCTAAGTTAACTTCTTACTTTTCCCCCTAGATAGCTATGACCTTGGACAATTCATTTCACCTCCCTGGGCCATTCTGTTGTCTGTCACGAGTCATTCATTCATTTGTTCCTTCACTCCAACAACTACATACAAGCACTTGTTATGTGCTGAGACATATTCTAGATAGGGGGATACATGGTGAGAAACAGAGGACAAAATCCATCATGGAGCATACCTTCTAGTGGGAGCAAGCAAACTATCTTCTCTCTCTCTCTCTCTCTCTCTCTCTCTCTCTCTCACACATACACACACACACTCACACACACACACACACATACACACACACACGAGTTAAAAACCAGTAAAGCAGGAAAGAGGTCAGGTGTCACCAGGGGAGAGTTGGGGAAAGCTTCAAGAACAATGACCTTTGAGCAACGACTTGAAAGAGGGGAGGGCGTGGGCCAAATGGAAATCTGGGGGAAGCATGGTCCACACAGAGGAAGAGCAGCAAAGTCTTGTGGCAACAGTGGGCCTGTTATGTTTGTGAACAAAAGTTCTCTGAAAAGGAATTTGGAGGAAAGAGACTTTATTCCAGTGAACAGCTTGCAAACCAGAGAGATGCCGCCTCCAAAGGAGGGAGCTTTCCAGAGAACAAAGATAGGGTCCGGGTTTTATAGCAAAAGTTCCCACCGAGATTCCCAGTCAGGCCTATACACCTTAGCGATTTGAAACTTGCTTATTTCTGATTGTTTAGCACAGCTGAGCCCTGATTGGTTGATACAGCTGAGCCCTGATTGGCTAGGGCAGGTGGGCTCTGATTGGTTAGTTTCTAAGCCCAAAACTAGAAGTCTCTGTCAGATGTTTCTTTCAAAGGGCAGGTAGGGTTGGGGGTGTAGGGTTCTGTCCATAGTTTATCTTGGCACTCACAATAGGAACTGGTTTGGCTGGATTGTAGAAAGAGACATCCTGTGATGCTTTTACATCTTTCTGAGAACACAGAATATGTGACTACTGCCCCACCCAGCCATACACCCTGGTTTTGTTTTAACTTTGAGCACCTCAGTTAGTCATGGGGACTCCAGTTTTGTCTGTCGCCCAAGAGCACACTTTAACATGTTCAAGGAAGTTGGTGTGGCTCAAGCAGTGTGAGGAAGAAAATAATAAGAGCAATTACAATCTATCTTAAAATTATCTTTCCCTGCAAAATTCAGGGGTTCCATGCTAATCTGCAAAGGGGATTATCCATGGATGAAGGATTAAAATTGACATGCTGAGGCCACATGCACAACAATGTGAGAGCCACAGGCTCCCTTGGTTCCGGCAAAAAATCATTCTAACCCAGGAGTGTGTGGTTAAGAGTGATAGAGTAGGATGAAGAGGCATGAACGTGGCCATCAGCAGGGAGTGAGAACCAGGCAGTGGGTTAAAATATACGAAGGGTGGGAGGAAGCGGTGCAGCCAGGGAGACCACCATTCAGGCCCAGCAGGGGGCAACTCCTTGCAAATGGTGAAAATACCTGAGTATCTGACTTCAGCCAGCGTGACTTCAAGGAAGTAAATTTAGAGACTTATGGATTTTTTTTTTAAATGAAACTGAAATGAATGGAAGTAAAGGAGGAAGTTCCTAGCAGAGAAAGATATGAGAACCAGCACGGAGGTTAAGTCTCAGTCTAACCAAGGTCTCTTAAGCACTTCCTGAGTGCCACAGTGCTAGCTGGTTCACAGATGCTATTTCACTGAGTCATTAGGACAGCCCTATGAAATAGGCATTATTTCCCCCTATTTACAGGTAAGAACTGTGTTGGCTTTTCGCGTCCTCTGTCTTCCTGGCCTGTGTGCAGTGAGTGGCACATGGTGAGCTTGGGACTGATTCATGATATGATAAAATGCTGGTCCTTCAGCTGTTGGGTGAAATGCCCCCAGCCACGGGCAGTGTCTTCAGTCTGTCATGGTGTAACATGAAAAAATGTGGGATCCATCTGAAGGTTCTTTAAAAAGAGGAGAAAAGGTGTAGTTAATGTGTAATTGCTGAATTGCTTATGTTTTCCAAGGTAAGCATGGGGGTAAGGGAAGTTCCCTTTTCTTCTGGGTACCTGACGGCTGCAGGTTTATGAGTTTGGAGGAGCTGGGTGCAAGCAATGAAGAAGGGGACAGTGATTTAGAGCTTCAGGGGAGGGAAATAGATGAAGAGTGGGGAGACCGAGAAACCTCAGCCCATGAGTGCGTCTGCAAACTGTGTGAAGCAAGGACAGGAAGAAGAGAAGCTGTTGGTCATCGGGGAGATGGAAAGACTTAGGAGAGGGGACCTGTTCGTGGGAGCTGAGAAGGTTTTACTGTGGAGATCTGCAGTGTTAACCACCCCCCTCTGTTTCTGTACAGAATCTTCAGTAAACTCAACATGGCTCTATAATCCTTGCTGCATGGGTGGACTCATGGGGAGGGAGGAAAGAGATGCTGAATCCTACTGGCTAGGTTGAGAAAATGTCAGCCTGCTCAGACAAGTGGAACAAGGACATCTGCCTGCATGCAGATGGGGAAACTGAGGCTCGAATCCTGTACGCTGCCTTCCCAGAACCGCATGGCAGCAAGTTGCTGAGATCTTTCAGGTTCCAAAGCCAAAGCCAAAGCCAGGGTTCTTTCTACTCCACTGTGTTGTGACCTTGGACCATTTTGGTTGGTATCTTGGTAGTGAGTCCAAAAATTCTGGCCTTGAAATGTTTTGTGTTTTTTTCCTACCAATGGATAAATGTGACATCTGCACATCCTTTTTTTTTTCTGTTTAATACAAACTATAAGCTGAAAACAACAGAAAAAGAAGTAAAAGAAACAAGCAAACAGAAAGCACCATAAGAATATAATTGGAGCTGGGTTGAACACCAATGAAACCGTGGATAAATGGAAAAGCCAAGACACTCGGTTTTACTAGAAATCATAGGAGAGTGAACAACTGCAGCCTTCACTCGTCTTTCAGATAGATAATGAGGGAAGCAGACGTGGTCTCCCATGACAGACAGAGAATTTGGGAATGACAACACTGGTAACTCAGAAAACATGTATTTCCAAAGGTAGCATATTTAGTGATATAAACGAATTATTGTTGTTGTTATTTTAATTTTAGAGTTGGCTTCCCTAAAATAATACCTGAAGGCTGGGCATGGAGAGAAATGAATCGGAACCTGGAGATGAATGCTTATTGGTGTGCTCCTGTCCTCGAGCTCCTGCTGGGACAGGGCTTATGCATCATTTGAGTAGCAAATAGCTCACCTGAGGGAGCAGTTTCTGCAGCTGCTGGCTGATACTTGTTTTTGATTTTTCCAGAATTGTTCACATAGAGGTCCAAGAAAGTAATAATATTAGAACTGGTGAGAAGAGCCTCTATCTTCCGCAGTATCTCTTAACTTTTTTCTGGCTTTAAACACCTTTGAAGATCTGAAACAAGCAAAAGACCCTCCTTGTCATAAAATGGCACAGAAGCACATGTGCACAAAGTTTGCAGGCGAGTTGTCAGGGAGTGGAGGCAGAAGAATGGAGATGTCAGGGCATGGAACTCCTGAGACCACCTAGGCAGGGCTTCTCAGAGCGAGGTCCCTGAACAACCTGTATCAGAGAGGCCCAAGATACTAATCACGAATGCAGGCAGGCTCCCAGCCACGGGTGTTAGATTCCAGGGTCTGCATTTTACCCTACTCTCCAGGCAATTCCTGTGCACACTAACATTTGAGAACTTCACCCGAGCATGTCTATGAGCCCAGGTTTCAAACTCCCCATGTAGAACCACCTACGATAGCTTGTTTAAAATGCATACTCAGAAACTGGGGTAGCATAGGTCAAGGATGGGATGCAGAAATCTACACCCAGGCGATGCTGGTGCAGGGATTGCAACACTACACTTGGAGCAATGGCCTGGAAGAACAACTCTGGAGAAGTTGGTCTGAAAGCTTTGGGCCTAGTTTTGGTGACCTGCGTACCTAGTGCTGGAGCTGACTCTCCAGTACCCACATTTCTTCTGCTATAGCTTCTCATGTAAATAACCTGTTCTACCTGTCCCACACATCGTTCTCTGACAGCCCATCCCAGCCAAGAGCAATACTGACTCAAAAAATGTTAAAGTTTGTCATGCCAGGTAATGTAAACTCAAATATATTTATGTTTGCCAGGGTCCCCTGATATCTCAGGTCCTAGTAGGGACCAATAGTGAGGTTTTCTCAGTGAGAGAGGACAGATGGATAACCCGGCTGCTGAGTCCTGCAGTCCCACCGCCACCAGACTTGAAGCCATCAGACGATGTAGGCTATGGCTTCTTTAGCTTTGTATGGGCAACTCTGGTGTGAGTCTTAAAACATAATCGGTGCTCAGTAATTGCGATTTGATGCTCAGATTCACTGAGCATGAGTAGACACCCTCTCGTGCCATTGGCCTCCTTTTGTTAGACCCTTCTATAGAGTTCTGCACCTGGGCATGTCTGGGGAAGCAGATCTGGGTGACCAGAGCCTCGCCCAGAGTAAGCAATATGCTCCTTTTTCCAAACCCATCCAGTAATACAGAAGGGAGCAGTCCCCAACGATTTATTTCTCTTTCTACTTCCTTTCCTCAAGGGAGAAAGATTGTTGAAAGTAAAAAGAGACAAATGCTACCACCCTGAACAATCCTTAGAGCCGAATAAATGGTCTGGCAGGTTTGTGTGCTCCAAACTGAGCAGCTGGAAGGACTGCAAGAGAGGAGACAGTTTCAGAAAAGCAATTGGTCTCCAGAAAATTTCCTTGGAAACTTAGTTTAAAATTGGCTTGGATAGGAACCCAGCCTCATTGATTAAACACTGTCTGAAAGACCATAGGGTAATGATAAATTGCCAAGGAGCCCAGCTGAGGGTAAGTGTCTAATTGGTACCACAGAGTTTGGGGTAAGAATCTGTCTTCCTTCACAGCTTTATTAATGATCTGGAAGTGGTTGGAAATGGTACGTTCATGCTCGATTGGGAGCTGGTATAAGCAAGAGAACAGTAGACTAATGATACAAATAGACTAAGCAAAGTGGAAAATAGCCCCATGACATTCAGCTTAGAAAAATAAACTTTAAGATTTTTTTTAAATAGGGGCATAAAGGGAGACAAGAGAATTGAAAAGAAAATACTTATTGGGGTCAGGCACAGTAGCTCGAGCCTGTAATCCTAGCACTTTGGGAGGCTGAGGCGGAAGGATCACTTGAGGTCAGGAGTTTGAGACCAGCCTGAGCAAGAGTTAGACCCCATCTCTACAAAAAAATAGAAAAAAAAAATTAGCCAGGCATTGTGGCTTACGCCTGTAGTCCCAGCTACTTGGGAAGCTGAGGCAGGAGGATCACTTGAGCCTGGGAGTTTGAGGTTGCAGTGAGCTAGGATGGTGCCTCTGCACTCTAGCCAGGGCAACAGAGGGAGACTCTGGCTCAAAAAAATAAATAAATAAAATACTTATTGAATATAACAAACCTAGGAATACTCAGCAAGTAGAACAGCAAGTGTGCAAGCCCTGTGGAGTGCTGGACAGCTAGAGGTCCAAAAGAATCCACGAAGGAGGGTGGAAACATGGCAGAGCCACTCCCTCCACATGTAATATGATACCAAAGCTGACCCTAGGAATCTTTCTGTGGGATTCGGTGGGTGCACTCTTGGTGGGATTCTTGAGTGTGCCCCAGAAGAAGCAACATGATGACAGCTCTGTGGCTGGGGTGTGGGTTCCTGACACTCACAGGTAAGGGAAGTTTCCTGGGAGGAAGAGTCAAGAGTTGGGAGACCCATACCTGGTTGGGGGTCAAGGAGGATGCTCTGGCTGGAGCCAAATGTCATGGACACAGTGAGAAAAGTGAGTTGGACAAGGGCACCCAGGTCCGGATGGATGATGTCGCATCCTGAGGCAGAACACCCTCCCACAGAGGAAACTGAAGGTCATGCTGAGGCCCAAAGGAAAGCATAAGAGAGCTTTAAATGAACTTTGGTGGAAACAGCTGGATAAGGTCATAAAACCAAGGATAAAGTAAAAGCAATCATGGGTGAGGCACCCAGTGATGCTCAGGAGCAATGAACATGTCCATGTCCACATGGATTCTCACAGCTTCACATGCCGATGTTTCGATGTGCAGACTCAGGCCAAGAAATAAATGGTCTTAAAATTTGCCCCAAAGAAACAAATACTACATCATAGGGATGATTGAAACTCGACTGGTATGAGGCAGGTGAGTGACTGAAGTACCGGAATGAGAGCCAGGAGGAGCGGGTCTTTGAGCTCTGTGCCTCTGCCATGAATCTAAACATAGTCATGGAAACATGGACCCAGATCCTTGGTTAAGGGGATGAGGGACCAGTTTACTGAAGCTCCCGCCACGCTCTGCCCAAACCCTCTTAGCCAAAGGGTTTGCAACCTCTGCTCTGGGAAGATCAGAATAAGAGTGTTTTACTCTCCTTGGAAACAGCTAAAAGCCATTAGTAAAGAGAAGTGAGTCAGGAGAATAGGCAGAGAGGGCCGTGCAAAGGTGCATGTAGGTGGAGCTAGAAACGGAGCTAGAAACGGAGACATGCCAAGGGAAGTATATTAAGTTGAATGGCGTTCCCCCCTAAAACTCATGCCCACCCAGAACCTGAGGGCGACCATATTTGGAAACAGGGTCTGTGCCGATGTAATTAGGTAAAATGAGGTCAAAATGGATTACGATGCACCCTAATCCAATGGCTGGTGTCCTCACAAGAAGAGAAAACAGACACAGACAGACTCACAGGCAGAACATCTGTGAAGACACGGGCAGGGACTGGACTGAGCCATCTTCAGGCCAAGGAATGCCAGGGCTTGCTGGAAACCACCAGAGGTCAGGAGAGGCAAGAGGGGATTCCTGCCTCAAGCCTCAGAGGGAGACTGTCCCTGCCGACATCCTCAGATGTTAGAATTGTGAGAGGACCGATTTCTGTTGTTTAAGCCATCCAGTGTGAGGTGCTTTGTTACGGCAGCCCTAGCACACGAGTGCAGGGAGCGATACGTTCTGTCCACACCGAAGGCAGTTAAGATCACAGACAGTGAAGAACCTTCTGTCCTGGCAGGCCAGCAGGTCATGGGGGATGGTCCCAACTGGAACCTTGGGTTTGTGGCCGAGAATACTACCTCTGCTGGGGACAAGAAAACTCTCCAGAGACAAGGGAAACTCAGTCGAAGACATTTATGTGACAAGCAGATTAGAAGTTATGACATTTTATTAAACTCTAAATAAACCCTAATCAGTAAACCCCAAATCGGAAACACATGGTCTGACATTGTTTTTTTCTTAAATTTGGGAATTATTTAAATGAAAGTCTTCAGAGATATTAAAGTTAAATTATACCACTTTCATTCAATATATATTTAATCCCCTTTGTCAAAATAATAGTTGTATTAACACAGAGTGGTCTAAGAAAATTCGGGTGGATTTCAGATGTCAGAAAGCATCTTTCTGTGGTCCAAGACACTGAGCCAGGTTAAGTACCTAGTATGCGACAGGCACACTGATAAGGGTGGAATGCAATTCTTAAAGCCATCAGGTGGGAAGTAGCAACCTTTCCTTTAGTCTAACCCACTCTCCTAAAATTCCACCCATAAATTAAATCTTTAGTGTAAAGTTTGTCTCTTAACAGTTTTCTGCTAAAACGTAAATACTGTGTCCCTGAGAGGCGTTACTATAAGTCATGGAAACCTTAGCAGCTGATCTTGGAAGCAACGGGGGCAAGGGATGGGTTGAGGGATTGAGCCAGGTGGGAGTGGGGCAGACGCACAGCTGAGGAGGGGTCCGCGGTGAGTAGTTTCGAGAATCTCTATCCCACATGAGAACCTGCACACCTGAGGGAGGCGATGCAAAGCTCAACAAGGAGATGCGAAAGGGAAAAAGGTCCGAGGATGTCGAAGCCAACTTTGCCAGCTTCACGATTCGACCATCTGGAGCTCTGAAATTTCTGATGTGCACAGTTTGGAGAATCACAGCAAATCTACTTTTAGTGGTTACCATCATGTCTGCCTTGCCTTGGTTTACTTGCTAAGCTAATTGTTTCAGAACAACAGCAGGCAGTTGAACGCCACAAGTTATTTTTATATGTTTTTTAATTACTCTTCCCCTTCTACCTGCAGTCTGTTATTATTTTTGTTATAACAGCAACCACCCTCTCCCTATCTCTCCATAGCAGGTGCATCCCTGGTCCCACCTTCTGTCTGCCGAGAATTGGGTTATCTGTTTGCAAATGAGCTTAAACTGCCCAGTTCTTGGACAGGCCTTCAATGTTGAACCCCAGTTCCAGAGCCCGGTCTGGCCAGGCTCAAACAATCGGGGCCCGGAGATGCGGCTCAGCTGTCAGGATGCGGAGCGGAGAGATGGGCACGGACCTGGCTCAGACCTTCCGCACCAAGCGAGAGAGTTCAGCAGTGTGACATAGACAGCACTTCCCGCACTGATCCTGAGTCCTCATCATGACCATCAACCGCCATGTCTATTTATGACATTCTTTAGAGCCTCAGGGCTGGGGCCTGGGAGTCTGTAGTCTGACAACCATCTCAGGTGAGGCTTGTGCCCAGGGAAGCCCTGAAAACACCTTCCATGGGCAACCAGGCACCAGGGAGGATGTTAGGCAGCAGTGAGGGGCCATCAGCTTTGTGATTTCCAAGCCTCAGTCTGGAGATGGATGGGAAGGTGATGAGACCACAGGTGGGGAGACCATTTAGGGGGCTGTTTCAATAATGCAGGAGGAAAAAAAAGATGAGAGTCTGAACGAAGGCAAAAACCAGTGGGAGCTGGAGGCACGTAAAGGCGTTAGCATCAATGGGACTTAGTAAATGAGCAGACAGCTCTCAGGATTCCACCGCTCACACTGAGCACCCCTCGAGGAAAAGTCTTGATCTACCGGGTTCATTAAAATAAGAACCTGTAGGAGGCAGGAGGTTTCACGGTACTCTGCTGCAAGTCTAAATGTGCTGAAACACATTCTTTAACTTTCTGACCCATTTCCTGTCAGCCACGCTCTCTGGTTTCAGTCTGAATGGTCCCCCCGCCCACCCACCGTAGTAACCCTGCAAGTTTCTAAGCTTCTCTGGACTCTGGTCTCCACCCCTCACCCTCTGCCTTGCAGGCTACTGTTTCTGTTCCTCCCTAGAACGTTCCTGGTCTGTAGGTCAGGGTTCAGGGAGGACCATGGCAGCAGGTTGTGACAACGCGTCAGGGCCCCCCAGTGCCCAGAGGCTGCGATGAGGGGTATAGGGTCTTGCTCCTCAGCTCGTGCATTCCCTCTGCTCAGGGGTGCGCATGCTTCCTGCCCCCCGGGGACAGCTTCTTCCCTGTCTAGCTTATCAACTCTTGCACTTCCCAACGTTCTCCCATGCATTTCTTTCCTCCCGTGCCCATGCCTCCTAATTTCTTGTCACTTCTGTTAATGACTGTGAGTGAATGTTTTAATTAAATCACCATAAAATGCCTTTGCGCAGTTGTTTTCCTAAGATCCGACATTCATCGGCCACCATCTGTGTCTCTTACCCCTCGCAGCACTCCACGCAGCCTCCAAAGGTGGCTCGACAAAGGGAACGTGGGTTTCCCGTGGGCTTGCTCTGCAGGGACCCCGCCAGGTGAGTACCTGCATCTGTACAGAGGGCAGGTGTAAACTTGGCCTCACCTCACACAGGTGGAGTGGAGGGAGAGGGCAGGGAGGCTCTCTCCCCTGCCTCTGCTCTGTAACTTGCTTTCCTTGTTTTGCTGTTGTTCTTTCTTTCTCTTTCACTCTGTTCTGACAGCTGTGTGAAGAATTGTTGGGGGAACATCTTGATGTTCAGAAAGCATGAGCTAGGATCAAATTCCCAACACTCGGAAAAGAATAGGGCAGGACAACATGGGGGGTGGTCCGAGCAGGGGACAGTGGACAGTCTGCAGGAAGGCAGGGCAGAGAAGAAAGAAGTCCAGGAGGCTTCCTCTTCATTCCCCATGGAAGATGTGAGCAAAGCAGCTGGGTGGTTGGTGCCATGACAGGAAATCTGTCCCAGAAGGTGGACTCTAAGCACATTCCGCGTCGTGGTGTGGCGGCCGTGCAGCCGGTCGCTGCCTCACTGTGGGGCTGCGCCTGGCCTCCCTGAAGCCCTCCGAGGCACGGAGAGCTCATACAGCCAAGGCCCAGGTTCCTCCCAGCACACTCAGGCCTCCTCTTGTGATGGACTCAATTTGGCAGTGACCCTTTCCTATAAGACCCTCCCCAAAAATATCTTCTTTTTTATCTACGAAATAAGAGATAAGGGCTTTCTTTTCCTGTCATCTTCCCAGTCATTTTTCTTCCATGCTTCAGATAAGGGAGGCAGAGTTGCTTTCGTTGTGTTTTCAGTGTGCGAATGCAGCCTCGTCCTTTCTGCAATGCCCAGAGTTCGCTGAGGGGCTGCCAGGCTTTCTCACGGGTCAGACCCATGCTGCCAGGAATGATGCACCCAGCCTCGTTCAGAGTCAGGGTCCAGGCCTGAGGGGTCCCCAGGAATGAGGGGAGGGAACATGGCTAGTGCTCAACGCTGTTTCTGAAGGGAGATCTTCAATTGCATATAGAAATTCTGGTCTTCTAGAACTCAAGCCTAAGACTGTGTCCAAATAAGTATAAATGGGATTGAGGCTCCATCCTGGCGCAGGCCCAGGGCCCTGGGTCTGCTTGTCTTGCCAGCGTGACTAACACTGATCCGTAGACTGCATCTGTACAGCTGGGCATTTCTGTGGGATAGGAAGGCAGGTATAGTTATCCCTGTTCCACACAGAGGCACAGAGAGGTGAAGTGACCCCCCATACACACACGCATGCACACACACGCATGCACACACACGCATGCACACACACATGCACACACACACATGCACATTCAAGGAGCCGTGAACCAGTAAACAGGGCCAGACTCACACTCAGCCCCACCTGCCTTAGCTGCCTGCCATCTGAGGGCTGAATACCAGGTCCTTTGGCTCGAAACCTTTGATTTTCTCCTCCTCCTCTTCTCCTCCCCACTGTCAGCCAGTCTCAGCCGAGTCCTGCCAATGCTTCCTTTCCATTGTCTTTCTCACACACTGATTTGTCACGTCCAATGAGGGAGGCAGAGTTGTTCCCCAGACCCTCGGGATCATGTCCTAATTGCTTTGTCCACATCTGGGATCCCATTGTCTTGAATCCATCTGCAATGCATCTCCCGGATTCATATTTCTCCAACACTATTGTTTACCTTCAATGGCTTTCTCTTCCCTAAAGATGAAAATCCCAGATCCCACCACCTGCCATCACAGGCAGTTACTGCCTGGCCCCTGCTGACTTCCTGCCTGGTCCCACTTAGCTGCTCCCTCGCACCGAACTTCCTGCCCTTCTTGATTTTCTTCCAACACGTGCTCAGCTCTGCCTCTGGGTAGTGGTTTAAAGTGCTGGTTAAACACACAAGAATCTGGGTTTTCATCATTGCTTCGCCTCATGATTATTGCATAAGTTGGGCTGTTGCCTTTCTAAGCCTCAGTTTCTGCGCCTGTGAAGTGGGGATAATACTAGTATAATACTCACTGTGTTATAAAGGTGGGTGCTTATCACAATGTTTATCCACAGGAAGCGCTTCATGACTTTTACTTATTTGGATTATCCTCTCTAACTTTCCTTCCCTGAAGCCCACTTTGCCCCTAAAGTCTTCCCTGGAAGTTCAGTAATACCAACAACAGCAAGGATGATAGACTATCCACAACTAACTCATAGATGCCCTTCCTCGCGTGCCAGGCATTACTATGTGCTTGGCAAATATTAACTCATTCACTCTTCACAGCAATCCTAATGTTATTATATCCATTTTAATGTAAGGAAATGGGAGCTCAGAGACATTAAATAACTTTCCCAGTTTATCCAAGTAGGAAGTGATGGAGGCTGGGTAGCTCCATCCTAGGAGCTTCAGGAACTCTCCCTCCCCAGACCCTCACGGAGCACCTAGCTAAGCCATAGCTCCTGGGCTTACTAAGGGCAAGGACTAGCCAACCGTGGCACTGCCTTTCACGTGGAAGATGGCGGTGGTGGTGTGGCTCCCAGCATCTCCCCCTCTCCCGCTCTAGGCAGGGCCTGGATTTGTTTCCAGCCCCTGCTGTAACATGTTACCACAAATCTAGTGTCGTAAAACAATACACATTTATTATCTTACAGCTCTGTAGATTTGAAGTCCAATGTAGGTCTCACTGGCCAGGATCAAGGTGTTGGCTGTGTTCCTTTCTAGAAGCTCTAGAAGAGAATCCATTTTCTTGCCTTTTCCAGCTTCTATAGATGGCTGCATTCCTTGGCTCATGGGTCCTTCCCAGCCTTCAGAGCCGACAGTGGCAGGTTGAGCCCTCACATCACAGCACTCTGACCTCACCGTCTGCTCTCTTCCTCCACTTTTAAGAACCCTTATGATTACACCAGACCCACCAGGATAATCCAGGCAACTCCCCTATTTTAAGGTCAGCCGATTAGCAACTCTAACTCCATCTGCAACCTTAATTCCCACTTGCCATGCACCATGACATATTCACAGATTCCAGGGTTTAGGGTGTGGACATCCTGGGGGTGGCATCTGTCTGCCTACC
>NW_012149518.1:11282-11620 GCF_000956105.1 Propithecus coquereli | reverse complement strand
CTCCTTTGATTCTATTAAAAATGAAGCCCTATCCCCTAAAGTAGCTCTCTAATATATCAGCCTATTTTTTTCATGATCCTCAATACTATTTGTTTGTTAGTTTACTCCTTTTTTTCTTTCTCATCTCCAGGTAGAACGTAAACCTTACTTGACTCAGGATATTGTTTTCTCATTTACTTTTGGATTTCCAGTGTTTAAGATATTGCCCAGCACATAGCCCAGAAAAACTTTTTAAAAGATTGAAGTACTGATTTCTGTACATTGATTTTGTAACTTGAGACTTTGCTGAATTTGTTTGTCAGTTCTAATAGTCTCATGGCAGAATCGTAGGGATTTTC
>NW_012149518.1:8375-9252 GCF_000956105.1 Propithecus coquereli | reverse complement strand
TAAAATTAAAAGAATAATGCAGTGAATATTTATTCCCTTCAACTCGATTTGTCAGTTGATTATTTGGCCACTTTTGCTTTATACATGACATGCCATCTCTATTTTTCTGAATATTTGAAAACAACTTTTAGATTTTAGATGTAGACTTTTAATGATTGCAAATTCAAAAGCTTTCTGAATTTATATATTTAGTAATTTTGACTTTCAGTGGACATTTTCTTAATTTAATTTAAAAGTTTTGCAAGTAAAATGGTTAAGATACAATATGAATTCAATCTACTAAGTATATTTATTTCAGATGCTAGTGAAACAAATTATGCTTTGCAACTTATGTGGATAATATATAAAAGAGCAAAACAAAGACCATGCTAAAAATAAACAAGCTCATTCCTTTTGTTCATCATATTTAAAACATGAATCAGGCTTGCAATGTCATTTGTATTAATAGATAATGCCACCATAGAGACAAAAGAAAAATATCACTTTTCCCTTATTTCATCCTTCTTTAATTAGTTCAAAGATAGTTATTAACCACCAAAGGATGGAAGCTTAGACCCCGGAATACAATTTTAAAACTTGAACTTTTAAAATTTCCCGTTTTTTAATTCTTATTGGCATAATGGGGACTCATGGGAAGTCAAATAGCTGCACCATACTTTCCTATGAAGCACTGGTAATATATTTTAACCTTTACTTTTAACAAAACCTGTGCTGACAGCATGAGTGTGTTTTGTTTGTTTGTTTGTTTTGTTTTCCTGCTTAGATGTATAAGCAAGCTGTGTAATTCATCCCTATATATTAATTCTGGGATGAATGAGACACCATAAATCATTTTTGACTAATGCTATTTTAGTAGTTATGTTACACTGAGAAAATA
>NW_012149518.1:4890-5245 GCF_000956105.1 Propithecus coquereli | reverse complement strand
AAATCCAGGCTTTGAGCTCATTTTCATTAGTAAAATTTTCCACAACTAAAATCTCTTTATTAAGAAAAGGATGAGTTGATTTTTCTATTTAATGATGTAGCAATTTTGCTGCTTTTTTTAGACCTTATGATTGATATGAAGATTTGTTAAATATATCATTTTCCATGCTTCAGGTATAGTATAGAGAAAACATAATAAAATTATAATGTCCAATTGGAACAGTTATGTTGATAGACAACGTAACATTAAAATGTGATAAACTTTTTTCTTTCTTTTCCAGATTTATGAGCTCTTAATATTCTCTCAGGCCTCCATACTTTTAATGATTAAAGATTAGAAGCCTAATTAATATCCA
>NW_012149518.1:1382-1920 GCF_000956105.1 Propithecus coquereli | reverse complement strand
CCATATTGCTTTATTTGGATTATGTATAATGAACACGTTAAATAATATTATCTGAGTCTTAAATATTCCACAGAATTGCCTTTATATTTTCCTGGAAAATATAGGATAATGCTATGTAACCTAACATTTTATATCTGACCCAAATATGTTAAATAATCCAAAAGGAAATGAATTTTCACATTTGTTTTGATTTTTGAAATGTATTTTCTATCTTATGAATTCATCACTGGTCCATATTATTTTCTCCTCAATTTAATTTATGAAATGTTTATAAATAGTAAATATGACTTGCAAATATATGTTTTTATTCTTAAAAAACACAATTTGACACTTATGTAAGAGAAACAAATCAAGATAAAAGAATATTCTATAAATAAATAATTTTACGTGTAAGCATTTATCATATAGTTGAGAAGACTTCCCACTCAAGGTTAAAAATGAGATCCTAGGTGGCTGGAGCTCAGGAGTATGAGGTTGCTGTGAGCTATGATAACACCACTGTACTCTAGGCCTGGTGACAGAGTGAGACCCTGTTTCG
>NW_012149518.1:0-387 GCF_000956105.1 Propithecus coquereli | reverse complement strand
AATGCAAGTTTTAAATGCAGTACAATTATGGCTAAATTTATAACATATATAGGAATAAATACTATTTTGATATTGGTTCTACTTATTTGCATTTTTAAAAATTATTATGACTACATGTAGGTTAATATAACTCTTAAGTTTATATCTAATGATGTCTTAAAGAAAAATTTTAAATGAAGAAAAATATTTAATAGTTAAATATTTTACACACACTCACCTATAATTATGTGTAAACACACATACACACACACATAATGTAGAGAAGATGTGTGAATATCAACCTCAGGAAGACGTATCCTCCTTTCAGGACTCTTTCTTCCCTTCTTTTCTTGACCATTTTCTCTACTTTCCTACTATATTCACTCTTCCCTTCCTTTGTTCTTTTTT
>NW_012149517.1:7527-7989 GCF_000956105.1 Propithecus coquereli | reverse complement strand
ATTTTTATTTTAAAATATTAAGGGGATACAAGGTTCTTGTTACAGGAATGAATTGTATAATGCTGAAGTCACTGAAGCCAAGGCTTCTAGTTTGCCCATCACCTGAGTAGTGTACATTGTACCCAACAGGTAAGTTTTTATTCTTCATCCCCCACCTTCCCCTGTTCTTAGTTTCCGATGTCCTTTACACCATGTGTACCCATCATTTAGTTCCCACTTATTAGTGAGACCAACTGGTGTTTGTTCGTTCCTGAGATACTTCACTGAGGATAACAGCTTCCAGTTCCATACAAGTTGCTTCAAATGACAGTACTTTATTCTTTTTTGTGGCTGAGTGGTACTCCAGGGTATATATTTATATGCCACCTTTTCTTTATCCACTCATCAATTGAAAGGCACTTAAGTAGGTTCCATTATATTTGCAATCATGAATTGTGATCTGATGAACATTTGGGTACAGGT
>NW_012149517.1:6505-7477 GCF_000956105.1 Propithecus coquereli | reverse complement strand
TTTAAAATATTAAAGGGTTACAAGGTTCTTGTTACAGGAATGAATTGTATAATGCTGAAGTAACTGAAGCCAAGGCTTCTGGTTTGCCCATCACCTGAGTAGTGTACATTGTACCCAACAGGTAAGTTTTTATTCTTCATCCCCCACCTTCCCCATTCTTGTTTCCGATGTCCTTTACACCACTTTATGACTATGTGTACCCGTCATTTAGTTCCCACTTATTAGTGAGACCAAGTGGTGTTTGTCCATTCCTGAGATACTTCACTGAGGATAACAGCTTCCAGTTCCATACAAGTTGCTGCAAATGACATTTCTTTATTCTTTTTTGTGGCTGAGTGGTACTCCAGGGTATATATTTATATGCCACATTTTCTTTATCCACTCATCAATTGAAAGGCACTTAAGTAGGTTCCATTATATTTGCAATCATGAATTGTGATCTGATGAACATTTGGGTACAGGTGTCTTTTTGATATAATGACTTTTTTTTCTTTGGATAGATACCTAGCAGTGGGATTCCTGGATCAGATGGTAGGTCTACTTTTAGTTCTTTGAGGTTGTACTAATGTACATTCCAACCAACAATGTGTAAATATTCCTTTTCACTGTATCCACACCAACATCTATTGCTTTTTATTTTTTATTTTTTAATAGTGGTCATTCTGATACAGGAAGGGTAGTATCTTGTCATGGTTTTAATTTTCATTTTCCTGACGATTAATTATATTGAGTAGTTTTTCATATGTTTATTGTATCCACACCAACATCTATTGCTTTTTATTTTTTATTTTTTAATAGTGGTCATTCTGATACAGGAAGGGTAGTATCTTGTCATGATTTTAATTTTCATTTTCCTGACGATTAATTATATTGAGTAGTTTTTCATATGTTTATTGGAAATTTTTTATGTCTTCTTTCAAAAAAAAAAATAACTTCTCCTCATGTCTTTTACCCGCTTTTTAATGGTTTTTT
>NW_012149517.1:4322-4678 GCF_000956105.1 Propithecus coquereli | reverse complement strand
AAAAAAGAAGAAAAGAAAGAAAGAAAAAAAGAAAATTCAGCCTGATGTGTGTGTGTGTGTGTGTGTGTGTGTTTGTGTGTGTTTTTGTCTGGTCTTAACAATATTAAGCCCATGAGTTGATCCATTTCTATCTCCTTTAAAAATTAAAATTAAATTAAAAAGTAGTTTGTGAAAAGATTAATTTGCTTTAATGTTCTGTCACAAAGTCCTTACTCTTTTTTATGCTGGAATATACTTTTTTTTATGTTGAACTTGTTCAGTTCATCAGTTTCTTCAGTCTCTTCATACATGTAGAAATAGCACTCTCTGTTACATCAAGTGATTCAGAACTTCATAAAAGTGTCATCCAAGGTTTG
>NW_012149517.1:2653-3574 GCF_000956105.1 Propithecus coquereli | reverse complement strand
GTCTCCACAAAAAATAGAAAAATTAGTCATGTGTGGTGGTGGCCTGTACCTGAATAAGAGCAAGACCCTGTCTCTACTAAAAATAGAAAAAATAGCTGGGCATTGTGGTTATGTGCCTGTAATCCCAGCTACTCAGGAGGCTGAGGCAGGAGGATCCCTTGAGCCCAAGAGTTTGAGGCTGCAATGAGCTATGATGACACCACTACACTCTACCCTTGGAATTAGAGGGAAACCCTGTCTCAAAAAAACTATATATTAATCCTTTTCAAATAATACACATTCAAGATGCAATTTTAATCAGAAGGAAGCTTTATTTTGAACTGAGTAAAATGATTTGAAAGGCCAGGTATGAGAAAGAGACAATCCTGCTCACCAAAATTCACAGGTTCACCTGCATGCAATGTGTTCTATTCTTAGGTTGAGGTCACATGACTAGCTCTGAGCAGTGGTCTGTATTTGAGAGTCAATGTGATTTTTCTATTTGCTATTTTTTTTTTTTTTTGAAAAGACAAAGTCAGTAGCTGTGCTTTGAAATGGTGGTGCCACAGTTGGAGGATCTGGATCTATGGGCCATCTGTTGGAGGAGAGCCGCACTGATCTACCCCCAGGTGGGAATTTGCAAGAACAGGGCATACAACTGCGTTTAGTTAAGCACTGAAATATCAAGGTTAATTGTTTCATTTTTGCCTAGCCTAACCTGACAAAAATAATATGGGAAAGTAAATGTTTTGGAATAGACAGTACAATTTTAAATAACAGAATAGTGAGCAGGCACTTACCTTAATCTATTTTAAAATGTACACGAGGACATTAATATGAAAAGAAGTATGGCACTGGCATGACAGGATGTAATAGGAAGTCTACATAAAAATTAGCTGTATACAGAAACAAAACAATGTATGACAAAATAGGTATTTCAAT
>NW_012149517.1:0-285 GCF_000956105.1 Propithecus coquereli | reverse complement strand
TACAATACAGGAATAAAAAATAACATATGCAAAAATGCAGTGCAACAACTATTTACATAGCATTACATTGCATTAGGCATTGAAGTAATCCAGAGATGTGTGTAGATTATATACAAACACTATGCCATTTCATTTGAGGGGCTTGAGCATGGATGCTGGGGTCCAGAAACCAATCCCCCATGGATATGGAGGGGCAGCGTACTTGGAATCCTGGCTTCACCCTCAGTAGCTGTCCACCTCTCTAAGCCTCTGTTTCATCATCTGTAAAAGTCTGCAGACCTTACA
>NW_012149516.1:6703-7182 GCF_000956105.1 Propithecus coquereli | reverse complement strand
ATTCTGCCTATGATTTCATATTTCAGAAATCTTCAATGATATATCATGGGGAAAACTCCTCTCCTCAAACTCCCATAGGGGATCAAAATTTTACCATCTCTCAGGGTTGACACAATTATAATGTAAAGTGGGTTTTAAATTTATGAATGTTTATACTGAGTAAAATATGGGAGAACTATACTTATGATTTGAAGGAGGGAGTGTTAAAGTAAAATGTAGTCTTTTAGAGAGAAATAGAATTCAAAAACATGAAGAGTTTGGAGAAAAAGAAATTAAAATTCTACGTGCTACACAGAGAAATCCAGAAGTGTCATGATACATTTAAAACTGAAAAACAGAATGAAACAGGGAAAGCAAAGAAAAATATGATTCAGAATGACTTCAGCAAAAGGAAGAAAACTGTGCTGCTATTCAAACTATCAGAGAACAGTTTATAGATAAGAAAAACAAAAACTTTGCTGGTTTTGAATGCAAGACTT
>NW_012149516.1:4771-5261 GCF_000956105.1 Propithecus coquereli | reverse complement strand
GAAAGTGCAGGTCTTATTGGTGTTATTATCCTCATTTTGCAGATAAATCAAGGACAGAGAGGAGAAATAACTTGCCTAAATCATCCAGAAAAGTTTAGGGAGTACCTCTGTGTCCATGGACCTTTCAGAAAACCAATTACTTCCCAAGCTTAAGTAGAAACTAGAACTTTACAACTAAACTTAGAAATCTTTCCACTTGGCCTTAACAACATAAGCTTGCTGTTGTTGATCTTAACAACAGAAGTCCTGTCATATAGCAGAAGGAGACTAAAAGTCAATTATCCAAGCACATACTAACAGAGATTTATAGAGTGAAGGTTTTGTCTCTGTCTTCCACGGAGTCCCAGCATATGGACAGGAAAGAACACCACTCAGAAAAATTTAGGAAGACTATCGATCAATCAATCAATCAAAAAAATTTCTCTAATGCCTATTATACACTAAATGTCAAGTACATAAAATTTTCGTAGCTGAAATTGACTATTTTATT
>NW_012149516.1:3428-4721 GCF_000956105.1 Propithecus coquereli | reverse complement strand
TTCGTAAGTAAAAACTAAAAACAATTTGATCTTCACAGGGATATCAGAGAAAGTGCAGGTCTTATTGGTGTTATTATCCTCATTTTGCAGATAAAGAAATCAAGGACAGAGAGGAGAAATTACTTGCCTAAATCATCCAGAAAAGTTTAGGGAGTACCTCTGTGTCCATGGACCTTTCAGAAAACCAATTACTTCCCAAGCCTAAGTAGAAACTAGAACTTTACCACTAAACTTAGAAATCTTTCCACTTGGCTTTAACAACATAAGCTTGCTGTTATTGATCTTAACAACAGAAGTCCTGTCATATAGCAGAAGGAGACTAAAAGTCAATTATCCAAGCACCTACTAACAGAGATTTATAGAGTGAAGGTTTTGTCTCTGTCTTCCAAGGAGTCCCAGCATATGGACAGGAAAGAACACCACTCAGAAAAATTTAGGAAGACTATTGATCAATCAATCAATCAAAAAAATTTCTCTAATGCCTATTATACACTAAATGTCAAGCACATAAAATTTTCGTAGCTGAAATTGACTATTTTATTGATCAATCAATCAATCAAAAAAATTTCTCTAATGCCTATTATACACTAAATGTCAAGTACATAAAATTTTCGTAGCTGAAATTGACTATTTTATTGATCAATCAATCAATCAAAAAAATTTCTCTAATGCCTATTATACACTAAATGTCAAGCACATAAAATTTTCATAGCTGAAATTGACTATTTTATTCCTGTGGTCCTGTGTTATTATGGCTCATGGTTTATAGTACTCAACGGATTAATGGCAAGCTGTCAAAACTCTGACTCACGATGAAATAATGGTTGAGACAACAGAGTGTGAGTGGGCCAGTGTCATTAAAAGGCTGTTCCCAGGTAATGTCTGACTTAGGTTCCTTATAAAGAGCCCTGTTGCCAGCCTTAAGTTCTGGTGGTGGCTGTGGTAGTGAGAACTGGTACAAAAACAAGTGATGATATATGTTGTTCTCTGACTTAAGCATAGACACAGAAATCCAATGATCACTTAAAAAAACCAGAGCCTGAGAGTGACTAAACATATTACCCACCATCTCACCTTAGGCAGAGACTATTATGTGTTCACCAAAACCCATTTTCTTTTTCTCCTGGGCATAGAAACAGGTCACATTCCCACCCTTGTTACAATTACATGTGGCCATGCAACTGAGTTCTAGCTAACATGGAAGAAGTAATTTGCTCCACTTTCTATCCCAGCCCATAAAACCCTCCAGAGATCTTTCACTGTCTCTCCTTTCCCATCTGCCAGTTGACTGTT
>NW_012149516.1:0-1124 GCF_000956105.1 Propithecus coquereli | reverse complement strand
ATAGACTTTAAAGAAAAGTAAAACATGTGGTTTAAAATCTGGGGATAAATGCTGTGAAGAAAAGTAAAGCAACAAAGGCTGAGAGAGAATGAATGATGGGATTGATTGTGTTAGGGTATTCCAAGTAGTCTTCACTGATAAGGACACATTTCTACAAATATTTGAATAAAATGAGGGGAGAGCCATTGGAATATCTGGGGGGAAAATGTCCCAGGCAGAGGAAAGAGCAAATGTAAAGGCCTTAAGACAGAAACAATTCAAGACTGTTAGAAAAATAGTAAGAAGGCTAATGATGGTGTAGCATGAATATGGGGGAGATTGGTAGGTCAGAATGGGAGCCAGATCACCTACAGCCTTATAGGTTGTTTTAGGGTTTTGGATTTTACTCTGAGTTGAATGAGAGGCATTGGAGAATTGACTGGATTGCAGCAAGAATGGAAAAAAGATGATCTATGTTATGCATTTTGCAGTATTCCAAGTGAAAGGTGATGGTGGCTTGATCAGGATGATAGCAGTGGAGATGGTGAGAAGTTGTCAAATTCTGATGTTTTAAAGGCAGAGCTAATTGGATTTGCTGATGCGGGATGTGAGATCACAAAAAAGAAGAGACAAGGGTGACATCAAGGTGTTTGGCTATACCAGCTGGAAGGACAGACCTACCATTTATTGAAAAAAAACTATGAAAGGAGAAGTCTGGGGAGGAAAGAACATGAGTTTGGTTTCATACAGGCTAAGTTTGAGATATGTACTAGAAATCCAAGTGGATATGTAGAGAAGGTGCCTGGATAAAAGAGTCTGGAATTGAAGATAAAATTCAGGCCAATAATTCAAAACTGGAAGTCCAGAACATATGGATGATATTTAAAGCCAAGAAACTGGATACAGTCTCCAATCAGAAGTGAGTGTGGACAGAGAACAGAGGTGATCCAGGGCTGAGCTTCAAGGCACTCAGCATTTGGAGGTCAGGCACATGCACAGCGAATGGTTTTTCTCATGCCAACCAATTACCCAACTCTCCAATACCAGCTAGGTGTCCTAAAATCCCGTTCAATGCTGACACTAACTACCCCAAGCTAGAATCAGATTCCACTGGCTTAAGGCCCAATCCCAAAAGACTGCCCTCA
>NW_012149515.1:21639-22201 GCF_000956105.1 Propithecus coquereli | reverse complement strand
TCAGAACTCAGCGAGGGTGATGGAGTGTATAAGATTGTTTTGAGTGTAGCAGGTATATATTTATATTACGTACTTTCCATGAAGCTAACTGCAATATCCAAGTAAGCAAATGTTTTTTGCTCTTAAAAACCCTGATTCCTGAAAAGAAACTAGTATAAATTGATACAAAGAGGGAATTCATCCCTGGTGTCCCCACCATGGAGCACAACACAGCGTCTGTACTGTAAGATAAAGAGAACACTTTTTTCCTTTGGGGCTTAGAAAAATTCCTCTTTGAAATGTTTGAACTTAGTTACACAGGCTATGAAAAACTCTCCCAAATGCTGGCGTTTTTCTCCAATGATGGTGATTTATTGTGGTCAGGTTAGAATGATGCAAGACTGAATATTAATACCATCTTCTAGCACATTCTGAGAGGCCTGAAGGCAGATCAGCTTCATGGAAGATGTGGACTTTGTTTCCCCATGGACATGGGAATCTTGAGTATTTAGGCTGATCTATCTGTTTCAGGGATATTTAAAAGGCTTATTTACTTTCTAATACCACTTCTGTTCCTTGAACA
>NW_012149515.1:17626-18797 GCF_000956105.1 Propithecus coquereli | reverse complement strand
AAAAGACACAGGTATAGGATGAAAGCAGTGACTGGACTGACTGACTAGCTCAATAGTAGTCAACGATAGGTGCAGAGAGGAAATATAAGGAAGAATTTAGGATTAGCCCTAAGAAGTTGGCACAATCTTTGAGATAACATGAAACCTTTAGATAGGCTAAAGGTTAGATAGGCAAAACCCATAGGCTCTTGCCTAGGATAAAAAAGTGTTTTTGGAGAATCATTCACTCAATTCAACAAATATGTGCCAAGCATTGTATTAGCCACCAGGTGTGTGGTAGTGAACAAAATAGATTGCTCTTGTCGAGCTTTTAGTCTAATTGGAATGATAGACATAAAATAAGTAAATTAACAAATATATAATCATTAAGGAAAAGAAACGGGAAAAGAGTCAGGTTGAAACTTCCTCAGACTGAAAGGCCTTTGAAAGGATGATATTTAAACTGAGACCTAAGAATCGAGAAGCCAGCCTAGAAAAGAGCAAAATGGAAGAAGAATGACAAGGAAATACTCTCTATATATCTTTATTGCTAAATAGCAACATGATGGCATAAGGAAGTATAAAACTCATTGATATAGGCAAATATATATGCAAATACAGACTACTGTATTACTGTAATGGTGGTGGATAAATCCCTTTTAATTCTAATATAAAAGTTAAAAGACAAAAGTATTAAAAATAGCTATAACTAAAAATATGTTTATGGATACACAATATAAATAGATGTAAATTGTGACATCAATAATGTAAAGTGTGGTAGGGGAGAATTAAAAGTGTAGAGCTTTTGTATGTGATTGAAGTTGTTATCACCTTAAAATAGACTGTTAGAATTATAAACTCTTAATACTTTATGTAAGATCCATGGTAACTACAAAGAAAATACCTACAGAAGTTATACAAAAGAAAAAGAGAAAGGTATCAAAGCGTATTTAAAAAAAAAAAAACAACAAGACAGGAAAAAAAAGGACAAAGGAACTAACTACAAGACAAATTGAAAACAATGAACAAAAGGGCAATGGTAAATCCTTCCCTTTGAATAATTACTTTAAATGTAAACGGATTAAACTCTCCAATCAAAAGATATAAGGTGGTGAATTAAAAAAATAATATCTAACCATATAATGTCTACAAGAGACTCACTTTGCATTTAAAGACACACACAGGTTGAAAG
>NW_012149515.1:14311-16065 GCF_000956105.1 Propithecus coquereli | reverse complement strand
TAAAAGGATTATACACCATGACCAAGTGGTATATATCCCTGGAATGCAAGGATGGTTCAGCATATCCAAATCAATCAATGTGACACACCACACTAATACAATGAAGAATAAAAGCCACATGATCATCTCAATAGATGCAGAAAAAGCATTTGACAAAATTTAACATCCTTTCATGAAAAAAACTCTCAAGAAACTAGGTATGGAAAAAATTCACCTCAACATAATCTGACAGAGCTGACAAGCCCACAGTTAACAGTCTCTTCCACGGCGAAAAATGGAAAGCTCTTCTACTAAGATCTGGAACAAGGATAAGATGCCTACTCTCACCACTTCTATTCAGTGTAGTAGTGGAAATCCCAGCCAGAGCAACTAGGCAAGACAAGGAAATAAAAGGCACCTAAATTAGAAAGGAAGATGTAAAATTGTTTTTGTTTGCAGATGATGTAATCTTATACGTAGAAAACACTAAAGACTCCACAAAAACCTGTTAAAACTGATTTAAAACTTCGGTAAGGTTGCAGGATACAAGTTACATTTCTATGCATCATTAATAAATTATCTGAAAAGGAAATTGGAAAAACAATCCCATTTACAATAGTATCAAAAAGAATAAATAGGAATAAACTTAACTAAGAAAGTCAAAGACTTGTACAATAAAAACTACAAAACGTTAGTTAAAAAATTAAACGAAGACACAAATAGGTATCCTGTGTTTATGGATTAGAAGACTTAATATTGTTAAAATGTTCATACTACCCAAAGTGATCTACAGATTCAATGCAATCTCTATCAAAATTTCAATGGCATTTTTTTTACAGAAATAGAAAAAACAACTCTAAAATTCATATGAAACTCTCAAAAGATCCTGACTAGCCAAAACAAAACAGAAAAAGAACAAAGCTGGAGAGATCACACTTCCTGATTTCAAAATACATTATAATACTACAGTAATTAAAACTGTATGGTACTGGCATAAAGACAGACATATGGACCAACGGAACAGAATAGAGAGCCCAGAAATAGATTCACACATTATGATCAATTGATCTTCAACAACCCTGCCAAGATCACACAATGGTGGAAAGGATAGTCTCCTCCAAATGATGTTGGGATAAAGGGATGTCCACATGTAAAAGTATGAAATTAGACTCTTACACCCAACATAAAAATCAATTCAAAATAGATTAAAAAATGTAAAAGTAAGACCTGAAACCAAAAGTCCTAGAAAAAAATGTAGGAGAAAAGCTTCTTGACATTGGCCTTGGCAATGATTTCATGAATATGACACAAAAACATAGGCAACAAAAGCAAAAATAGACATGCAGGACTGTATCAAACTAACAAGCTTCTGCACATCAAAAGAAACAATCACTAGAGTGAAAAGGCAGCCCATGGAATGGGAGAAAATATTTTCAAACCACATATCTCATAAGGGGTTAATTTCCAAATATGTAAGGAACTCTTAAGACTCAATAGCAAAAAAACTAATAATCCAATTTGAAAATGGGCTAAGAATTTGAATAGACATTTCTCTAAGGAAGACATTGAAATGGCCAACAGTTACATAAAAAGATGCTCAACATCAGTAATCATCAGGGAAATGCAAATCAAAACTGCAATAAGATACTACATCTCACCTGTTTAGGATGGCTATTATCGAAAAAAAAACAAACAAGTTTTGGTGAAGGATGTAGAAAAATTGAAACACTTGTACACTGTTGGTGGGAATGCAAAATGGCACAGCTACTATGGAG
>NW_012149515.1:11411-11936 GCF_000956105.1 Propithecus coquereli | reverse complement strand
AATATATATAAATCTGAAAATTAGTATGTTGAGTCAAAGAAGCCAGATAAAAAGAGAACATATTTTTTGATTCCATGTATGTGAAACTCTCGAATATGTGAATTAATCTGTGATGACAGAGAGCAAATCAGTGGTTGCTTGAATGGGGGTGGGGGACTGGGATGGGCAAGAGGAATGGATTACAAAGGGGTATGAGGAAATTCAGGGATGATAGACATGTTCATAATCTTAATTGCGGTGATGGTTGCATGGGAATATACATATACCAAAACTTGTCAAACTGTGTACTTTAAACATTTGCAGTTTACTGTATGTCAATTTTACCTCAGTAAAGCTGTTAAAAAAAAAAAAAAACCTTTGCCTGTGTGGTGGGGTTCAGTCTTATACCCCAATATTTTTTTAAAGCTTAATGGTTGTGGTGATTCCTGCCACATAGTAAATGCTCAGTTAAATAGTAACTTTATCCTTCTTGAAGATCAACCTGAAAAATGTCAGCAAATGTGCCTTTTTTTAAAACATCACGTA
>NW_012149515.1:0-506 GCF_000956105.1 Propithecus coquereli | reverse complement strand
TAACATGACAAAAATTTATTTTTGAACCACCATCACTTGCCTAGATATCATAATATGAATTTCAATATCAAAACTTCATGTAAATCCATGAAACAGTAACCAAAAAGGAGCTGGGGTGGCTACGCTACTATCAGACAAATTAGATTTTAAGTAAAAAACTATTACAAGAGACAAAGAAAGATATTTTATACTGTTAAAAGGTTCAATTCATCAAGAAGATATAACAAGTATAAACATATATGCACCAAATGACAGAGCCAGAAAAATATGTGAAACAAACATTGAGAGAACTGAAAGAAGAAATATACAGTTCTACAATAATAGTTGGAGATCTCAATGCCCCATTTTCCATAAGGATAGCCATCTAGAAAGAAGATCAATAAGAAAATAGAAGGCTTGAAGAATACTATAAAACCAACTAGACCTATTAAACATGCATAGAACATTCCACCTGACAACAGCAGAATACACATTCTTCTCAAATATACATGGAACATTCTCCAGGA
>NW_012149514.1:7519-8569 GCF_000956105.1 Propithecus coquereli | reverse complement strand
TTGTTCCAAAATCTATAACAAATCCCACCTGTAAAGTTTATAGTTTCTTTAACTAGATATGAAAACTGCAAACGCCATCCACAGGCTTCCATATTTGTGAACAAAATATAAGTATATCAAAAGAATGATAATTTGTTCTTTTATAACATTGTTTCCTATAAGGAAATTATAATTTCCTGTCTTCTTCTTTTGAAATTTGAGTGAGAATCAGAAAACTTTTAATTGCCTTTTAAATTTAAAATTACAACTAGCACACAAGACAGTGTCAGCCAAGGCAAAGGAATTCTCCCCTTGCTAAAGGCCCAGAGAGTCAGCATATGTTTCCAAAGGCCTTCCTGATTTCATCAGTGTGATTTCATCAGAGACTTGGGATGAAGAATCAGAGAAAGTTTATATTCCTATAGCTGCTAGAACACCAGGATTTTAATATTATCAAAGAATTAGAACTTGAGGGATTTCTGATGGAAGCTTTTAGCTATATACAACTCTAAGATTTCGAAGTTGGGAAAACTGTTAAAATAAGAATTTAAAATGACAAGTGCCTTGATATGAGGCCTTTGTATCAGGATATGGTGTTAAAGGAAGCTAATCAATTCTCACTTTGTAGTTTTGATGGATGTCCAGAGGGCTTTTTGAAACTAAAACAAAATGAAAGGAGCAAAGGCTGAGTGATCATTTCATCAGGAGAACCCTGGTTTATACTATAGTTCAATTTTGGCAAGTCAATACCAGAAAACTCAAGAAATACTAAAGAACTTCTCTTCCTCAAAAACTCATTTCATATCTCATCTAAGAGCATACCTTAATGTTCATGTCATCATTTCTCTGAAGTTAGACTTCTCTTATTTTCCCATTGAAAAGAAAATATGACTGAGTCCATCCTGGTCTATAGAAGCTTTAATATACTACTTTAATACACAGAAACAGTGCTTTGCATATACTAGGCCTACTGAAAAATTGAATTAATTAGTTTGTTAAAAAATATTTTCAGAGTATCTATAATATATGATAACCTATGCTAAGTTCTGAGAGTAAAACAATGATCAAGAC
>NW_012149514.1:4697-5124 GCF_000956105.1 Propithecus coquereli | reverse complement strand
AGATTGAGTAATTTCTATTGTTCTATTTTCAAGTTCACTGATTCTTTTGTCCTTCCCACCATTCTGCTGTGGAGCCAATGTATGAGGTTTGTTGTAGTTGTTCTTGTTGTTATTGTTATTGTATTTTTAAATTCTAAAATTTTCATTTGGTTCTTTTTTAGGCATTCTATTTTGTCTTCTATTTCTTTGCTGAGACTTTCTTTTTTTCTCTTTTCTTCTTTTTTTTTTTCTTTTGAGCAGCTAGTGACTGCTCATTGAAGCAATTTTATTTTGGCTGCTTTAAAATCCTTGGGTAATTATAACATCTCTGTTTGATGTTGGCATCTATTCACTGCCTCTTTTCATTCAGTTTGAGATCTTCCATCTTTTTAGGTATAATGTGTGACTTTTAATTGAAACATAAATTGTGGGTATTACATTATAAGAC
>NW_012149514.1:2373-2722 GCF_000956105.1 Propithecus coquereli | reverse complement strand
TCATGCTGGAATATTCATCTTCAGCTGTGGATCCTTATCTTAATGTTTAATTTAATGAAACCAAAAGCATCTGAATAAAAAGTTGAAAAATTTATAATAAACAACTGCACGTCAAGACAATTTATTACTGGTACACTATATGCCTGCAGATGTAATTTTATGCAGTTTGGATGCAAACATCTAGAACTATCTTTCATATCCGTAAGGACTACCTACTCTGGCTTTCCTCTTCTCCTCGGGTGCCTTCCTGAACCCTTTGTTCCCTGTACAGATGTGAAAATTGGTAGGAGCTGATACCCTCTTACAGCTGAGTCCTTAACTGCAGATTTGACTTTTAAAGAGCCATCAA
>NW_012149514.1:2011-2323 GCF_000956105.1 Propithecus coquereli | reverse complement strand
ATAAGTGGGTATGTCAGCTTAACACACCTGGGGTCATGGTTGAGCTGCATGCTTATTGTAATATTTAAAGGTTCCTGCAACTTTCACATATAAAATTAGCTTACAAAAAAGGATGCCTGTATTTTTAAAGCTTCTCAGAAAGAGTGGAAATACTATAGAATATTTGGGTTTTATTACATCTACCATGATAGATGAGAAATGATAGAATTCTCAGCAATTTAACTTGCAGGGTATTTAATTGAAAGAGAACTCTACTGGAAGTAATAGTTCAGTGACTTAGACAAATTATTTCAACTCTATTTGCCTTGTAAT
>NW_012149514.1:0-316 GCF_000956105.1 Propithecus coquereli | reverse complement strand
CTTTGTTCCCTGTACAGATGTGAAAATTGGTAGGAGCTGATACCCTCTTACAGCTGAGTCCTTAACTGCAGATTTGACTTTTAAAGAGCCATCAAGCTTGGTTGATAAGATAAAGAAAACCAATATATCTCAAGAAGTCTCCTCACTCCTGGGCAGATATAGAATCCCAGGAAAGACTAAGTAGGCTATCAGACTATCCTTAGCTATCACTCAGAAGTAACTGCTGGGGATTTTCAAAATATTCTGTCGATAAATGAACACCTTCAAAATTAGACTTCAACGGTGCTCTCCAACATATATGAAACATTCCAGAAGA
>NW_012149513.1:9912-10318 GCF_000956105.1 Propithecus coquereli | reverse complement strand
TTTTTTTTAGTTTTACTAACATTTTTAGTGGTATTTTTAAAAATTATCATTTTGTCTGGACAAAGAAAAATCAGTTGTTTCCCATGCTAGTAACTTGTCTTCATTGAGAAGTACAGATTCCTTAGAGACCCTGCTGTCCTGCACTCCCCCTCCCCACACCCCCCCCTGGGGTAGTCTGAAATGACAGTTGAATTTGGTAGTATTTGCACTCGCTGCGAGAAGGCACAGAGGAAAGGGAGGAAGGTCCAACAGAGAGTCTTGCTGTTGCTTTAACTTTGGTGATCGAAAGAAAAGGTGCCCATGAAATCAATGATGCTGTAGGAGCGAAGATGGGAAGTGATGGAGACAGTTAAATTCAACCGAGTTAGAGACGGTGGGGCTGGAGAGGGATGACCTTTTATTTGAC
>NW_012149513.1:6126-8072 GCF_000956105.1 Propithecus coquereli | reverse complement strand
CGCGTGACTTCTAGGTTTTGGCCAGATCCTCTGAGTGATGCTGATGCCATTTACTGACATGATCCAAACTAGTAGAGCTGCAGATTGAGGATCATGAATTTTATTTCTATCAGTTTCCTGTGACTGCTGGCACAGGTCACCTCAAACTTGGTAGCTTAAAGCAACAGAAGTTTATTTGCTCAAGTTCTGGATGCCTGAAATTCACAGTCAGTTTCATTGGCCAAAATTAAGGTGTGGGCAGGGCTGTGCTCCCTCTGAAGGCTCTAGGGGAGAACCATTCCTTTCCTCTTCCAGCTCTGGTGGCTGCCAGCATTCCTGTGAGTGGCTGCATCACTCCAGCCTCTGTCTCTGTGATGACGTCACCTTCTGCATGTTGTCAAATCTCCCCCTGCCTCTCTTTTGTAAGGACACTTGTGATCGGGGTGAGGGACTACTCAGATAATCCAGGATAATCTCTGTCAAGATCCTCATTGTATCTGCAAAGGCCTCCTTTCTTTATAAAGTAACATTTATAGGTTCCTGGGATTATGGCCTGATATCTTTGGGAGGCCGTAATCCAGCCTACCACAACACGTTCAGTTTGATATTCCTGTTATATATCCAAGTGGAGATCGGCAAGAATTTATTAGTGCATGATTAAGAAATGGAACAGTCAAGAAAGAATGCTTCCAAAGCCACCATATGTAACAATAAACATCCCCTTATGATTAGTGAAATCTGTAGGACCAAAGAAGATGAAAGTAGTGAAATTGGAAGATCATTTAAATTGTGCTTAATTATGAATAAATGCATCCTGCTGCCTTTCAAAGTAACTTAGTAGAGGACAGGGATTAGGTCAAATAAACAAATTCTGTAGAAGGTCTGATTTTCCATAGGAATAAGAAATACTGAGTGGCATTAAAAGTCAAGGTAAGTAAAGATAAAAGAATCATAATGAGATGTATCTTACTTTCAGATTTTCTTTCTCTTATGCTATTTATTATTTTACTGGACATGCCTGACTTTAAAAACTAGTATAACTTTACGTAAGGGACAAAATGTTAGCAGAAGACAAGGTTATCTTTGAAAGTCAAAGAACTTATGTTCTGAAATGTAAGATGCATAGCCTTTACCTGGAAGTGCTTTTTTCAGTGTTAATGTTTGGAATCATGAAAGGAACCCATGATACTGCCACAGTTCTTTAACCATGTGATGTGCTCTGCAGACTTACAGCTGGGCACTAGAGAACAGGACTGGGTCAGAGCTTTATAAATTCACTCTGTGTAACAACAGATGGTCAATGAGGAATTTCAGGTGGAGAATCATGATTTACATTTGTGGCCAAAAATCAGGGTTGATTTTATTGTTTGCTTACTAATCTATTAATTACATATCCATCATGAAACAGTTTTACAAGAAGGGAAATAACACAAGAATAACTATCTTTGTTCATCAATATAGATCAATGAACTGATATAGTGCTTAGTAGATACTGTAGAAAAATTCCAGAATTTCTAGAGTTTTCTTTTTAAGGCACATCAAGTAAATATAAACTTCCTCTATTTTTTCCCCTGATTTGGTTGAATAAAGATATTTTAGTTTTGCTTTTTTAATACTTAAAATATTATTTGAGAAATACTTCGTAGTATTATGTCAAATATTTTTAGTTTAAAAAACACACAATTCTTTGACTTTAAATAAAAACTTTTGTTATTTCTGACTTTAACAGCAATCAGTAGGGTCCAAGTAAAAACATTTTAAGATACAATTATAACTTCTAAGCAATAATAAATAGGTAGCATTGGAGTATTAATGGTTCTGTAATAGTTTCCAACCTAAGATGCTTCAGAACAAGGCAATAATAACAATGCTAATGACTAATTTTTAAAATTATTTTATAGCAAGCTACCCACTAGAAATACTATAATCAGTTGGACATCTAGCAGGGTGGATCATCTTATGGACAC
>NW_012149513.1:5720-6076 GCF_000956105.1 Propithecus coquereli | reverse complement strand
AAGCCTCTGACTTTCTCAAGGAAGAGTGAGAAGGCACGTGGGACTGACCAGGGCAGAAGGAGTGAGGGACAGAGGGTGACACTCTGCTTGGACAGGACCAGGGAGCATGCAGAGCCTGCTCGGTTGTGAAAGAAGTTTCCATTCTATTCTGAGTATAATGGGAAGTCTCTGGAGGAATTCGAACAGGTGTGAAATAACTGATTTATATTTCAAAAGATCACTCTGGCAACCATGGGGAGTACTGGCTTTGAGTGAGCTGGGAAGCCGTTGGGAGGTTTCGAGCAGAGGGGTGGCACGAATCAACTTGTGTTGTAAGAGGATTGTGCGGGCTGCTGTCTGCAAAAGCGACTGTCGTG
>NW_012149513.1:4928-5406 GCF_000956105.1 Propithecus coquereli | reverse complement strand
AATGACTAATTTTTAAAATTATTTTATAGCAAGCTACCCACTAGAAATACTATAATCAGTTGGACATCTAGCAGGGTGGATCATCTTATGGACACCGTGGCTCGGAAATCTGAAGAACAGTGGACGTGCGGGGTCTGTACACTAATAAATAAGCCTTCTTCTAAGTCATGTGATGCTTGCTTGACCTCAAGGCCTATTGGTAAGACTGAATTTTGATTTTGAGTTTGTTACATTTCTAAGAGGGTTAATTATACAAAGTCAGGTATATATCTTGTACCATCTTGATATTCCATAACTAAGTTAAATGCTTTCTTTCTGAAAGGTTTAAAGGAATTGCCAGCTTTAGCAGGTAAACCACGCTAATATTCTCTATTGAATATTTTTTTAAAACAAGGAGGGAAAACATGCTTGTGCTAAAACAGTATGTGCCTTTGTATCTCAAAAAACAGAGATGATCGCATCTGTTCTCTACTGTTTC
>NW_012149513.1:0-345 GCF_000956105.1 Propithecus coquereli | reverse complement strand
ATCTAAGACAGCCACCTTTAAAATAATATATAAAACTGTTTTTATGTGTACATATTCTTTAATAAGAAAGCATCATTTCATTTGTTTCTAGTAATAATCTTTATTTCTCCTTTAAATTCCCTTGAAGATAAAGTTTTAATACCACCTTTTGGAGGGGGTTAGTGAAATGGAGTATTGTGGAAAAGAAAAGGCCACTGCCTCTCAGCTTTCCAATTTCTGATTGGTATTACCCATGATTCTAAAATGTAACCTACTACCCCCCACCCTGAAAAAGGTACCAGCAAAATCATTGCTGGTGAAATATTTAATTATAATGATTTCTTTAGCAATGCCTACAGCTGCTTT
>NW_012149512.1:12453-12738 GCF_000956105.1 Propithecus coquereli | reverse complement strand
AAGGACAAATATTATATGATGTCACTTATGTGATGAAACTAAAATAGTCAAACTCATAGAAGTAGAGAGTGGAATGGTAGTTGTCAGGTGCTGGCAGAAGGGAAAATGAGATGATATTTGAAAATTCAGAGTACAGAATTTCGGTTTTTTAAGATGAGTAAGTTAGAGGTCTACCGTACGAGATGGTGCCTATAGTTAGCAATATTGTATTGTATATTTACAAATATGCTAAAAGGACAGTTCTTATTTTAAGTATTCTTATGACAAAATAATAATGATAAAGTC
>NW_012149512.1:6510-6816 GCF_000956105.1 Propithecus coquereli | reverse complement strand
TTGAGCATTGGGCATATTAGAAATTTATCAGAGGTTAGTGTTTTACCTTTATTGATATCATATTTTTTGTAATATTTCAGAGTTTTTTTTTTTTTGGAGTAAAGCAGTTACCACTTAGTCCAGGAAGTTGCAATTTTTTTGAGTTCACATAGGTTTTAAATAGTAGAACTAGGATTTGAACCCATGTCTTTTTTGTTTCAAACTTTTATCTGCAGTACCATACTATCAAGGGATTGATGGGGCCAGGTAAGAGAATCCAGGTAAAATCTCATGGGCTACTCTATAATACAGAGTAATCCTTGGAAG
>NW_012149512.1:5770-6460 GCF_000956105.1 Propithecus coquereli | reverse complement strand
TTGCTTAACTGATTTTAGAATGTTGACAAACTCAGCTCTAAATATAGTTTTAAAAACTTGACAAATCTACAAATCATTTTTCTTGGATTCTCATGATGATGCATTATTTTACTTAGCTTTTATGGGTAAAAAATGTCTGTCTCTTGTTTAGACAACAGATTCTTCCTGTCTAGAGAATCTGGGAGGTACTTAATTAATGTGACAGACAGAATAATGTGCCCCAGAGATATCTGTGTTATAATCAATGAAACTTATAACTATGTCATAAGGTAAAAAAAAAAAAATTACACACAGTGGCAATTAAGTTTACAGAGTCTAAAATGGGAGATTACCCTAGATTATTTGGATGGGACCAATGTATTCATGTGTGCCCTTAAAAGTAGAAGAAAGAGGAGGTGAGTGTGTTAGTGTGATAATATGGATCTAGAGGCTGGCAAGATTTGAACCATGAAAGGAACTCCATGAGCTGTCGCTGGCTTTGAAGATAGAACAAGGGGCCTTTAACTAAGACATGTAGAAGCCTCTAAAAACTGGATACAGCCCCCAGCTGACGGCCAGTAAAAAAAATAGGGATCTCAGTTCTGCAACCACTAAAAATCGAACTCTGCCGGCAATCTGAATGAGAAGGGAATCAGAGCCTCTCCCCTACAGCCTCCAGAAAGAAACTCACCTTTGCTACCATTTTGATAT
>NW_012149512.1:2244-2645 GCF_000956105.1 Propithecus coquereli | reverse complement strand
CTATAATACAGAGTAATCCTTGGAAGATGTTAAACCCCATAAATCAGAATATTGTAGAGGCTGATAGTAGAAACTTACTCTTATTTATTCCTTTCTATAGCCTTTAACTTGTTCTAAATCTTTGTAATTGAAACTCTACTGAAAGGTATTAATACCAGATAATACTCTAGGCTTTTGCAAGTTGTATACCCAAATGATCCTATCTCATAAGGTGAATAGGGTAAATATCAATAGAGTATTGGGATTTCCTTGGAGTGGGATGCAGTGTTCCTTATGTGAAACAAGGGAGCATGCATGGTTCTCCTATGGGAAGTCACAGTCCAAATTCAAGAGACAGAATCTGTACACTGACAAAATGAAGATATTCAGGATTAATATCTAAACTAACATTTGTACAGGAA
>NW_012149512.1:0-554 GCF_000956105.1 Propithecus coquereli | reverse complement strand
ATCTCAGTAGAAAGCCAACTTGGAGGGGAAAGATTTGCAAAGTTTGGAAGGTTAGCTTGTTCACACTTGATTTTCAAATTAATTGTTTTCTTATATCAGAATGCCAGAGTTCCATAAGTGTTATGTAGGTTCAATGGATAAAAGCATAGAACTGATACGCACTTACTGGCTTTTTCTAGTGAGAGATTAATTAACCATTATGAGACAGATCAATTTCACATTTAAAAGAGAAACCTGTGTTGGTGAGTAAGATACATAGATGGCCTATAATCCCATTCCACACATATTCCCTCTTTATGTTGTTGGGGCTTAGAAAACGATGCCCAAAAGTTGAGTGCTTTGGCATGGTGCATACTTTGGGCAGTACTTAAACAGGTTAGAAAGCCTCAAATTAGCCTCAGAAACAAGTCTTTCTGACCTTCTCCTGACTTGCTATCTCCTGACCCTCCTTCTCTCCCCAAGTAAGTGATAAATCCTAGCTAGGTCACTCTCTTCCTTCTCATTTCTTTCTTGAAGACCCTCATTCCAGAGCGTCCTGACCCATACCCCGGAGG
>NW_012149511.1:19364-20316 GCF_000956105.1 Propithecus coquereli | reverse complement strand
GTCTCTTAATCTTTTATTGTTTTTGTTGTTGTTCTCTTTGCAAATTAATTTTTGTAGAAACTGAGCTCCTGGTCCTGTAGAGTTTTCCACAGTCTGGATTTTGTCGTTGCATCTTGTTTGTGTGGCCGAAATGTTCCTCTTTCCCATGTGTCCCTGTGAATTCCTAGTGACATCGAGGGCTGGTTAGATTCAGGTTCAAATAGTTTTATCCTGACTGTGTATGGCTGGTGCTGCCTACTTCCATCGGGAGGCAAAGAATGTCCAGATGGGAGATTATCAGTTTTCATTGGTGATCGCTGCCTAAATCTACTGATTGACTCACGGGTGGAAAACCGGGATTTCCTAATTTTGTTTTCTTCATTTAATGGTTAGAATACATTTATATAAACTAACTTTCCTTCATCAACTATTTGGATATCCTGGAAGTATAGCTTATATAGGAAAGGCAAAATTACTGCTTTCCCTTCCCTACAACCAGATTTTTTTTTAAAGAGATTAATAAGATGGTTCTCTAACTTCCAACTGGTCATCCATGGGTCAGCCAAAGGGGATGAATAGGATATTAATATTATGTTTGCTTTCTTATTTCTTTTGATTATTAGAATCATTAGTAATACATGAATTTCAACATATTTGATGTATTTTAATCCATGTAGCTTTCGTCCTTCTAGATGGTGACACTGTGCCATTTCAAGCCCAGGTGAGCCTCTTGAGGTTTGCTCCTGAGTTCTGACACCACCCAAGGCACCACTGAGAGCTTCTGTTCTCTCCGGGTTAACAGGATGTTCCTATTCCTTTCGCCCACTTCCTTCCTTGGACCTGGGAATCACCCATGTCTGGCTGCTGTGAGCGCCGGGGGTGTTCACAGTTAGGTCTTTTTAATAGACAGTGCTAAGAAAAAAATTTAAAAAATAAAATACACCATAACTTCCAAGTCATCTGCAGGACTCCA
>NW_012149511.1:9305-9629 GCF_000956105.1 Propithecus coquereli | reverse complement strand
CGTGTCCCATGATGCTTTGTTTTTTCTCTGGGTTTTGGCTCTCTGGTATCTAATGCCCCAAGCACTCAAGTGGAATCATGGCCCTGGCAGAATTTTACCTCTTCTTCAGTGTCCAGAGCCCTCATCGCCACAGGAGGGGCGACATACAGTAGATTATTTCTAGAATTCCTATAAGATTTCAGAGTCTTTGAATATACAAACCACATGTAAAATTGCTTCCAGTATTTCGTTCTGTTCATCTACTTTCAGATCTGCCATTTTGACCTTTACAAATCATAAATGTGTGTGACTGCACATTCATTTCCTACTTTCTCCAGGGAAGAG
>NW_012149511.1:8237-9255 GCF_000956105.1 Propithecus coquereli | reverse complement strand
AAACCTTAAGAATTCTGCAAGAAAATGTTGGGAAGACTCTTTTAGACATTGGCCTAGGCAAAGAATTTATGAAGAAGACCCCCAAAGCAATCATAACAGCAACAAAAGTAAACACATGGGACCTGATCAAATTAAAAAGCTCTGCATAGCCAAGGAAACTATCATTAGAGCAAATAGACAGCCTACAGAATGGGAGAAAATATTTCCATGCTACACATCCAATAAAGGGCTGATAACAAGAATCTATATAGAACTTAAGAAAATCAACAAGAAAAAAGTCAAACAACCCCATCAATAAGTGGGCAAAGATCATGAACAGAAACTTCTCAAAAGAAGACAGAATAATGGCCAGTAAACATATAAAAGAGTGTTCAACATCTCCAATCGTTAGAGAAATGCAAATCAAAACCATAGTGAGATATCACCTAACTCCTGTGAGAATGGCCTTTATCAAAAAGTCCCAAACCAACAAATGTTGGCATGGATGTGGAGGGATAGGAGCACTCCTACACTGCTGGTGGGACTGCAAATTGTACAACCTCTGTGGAAGGTAATTTGGAGATACCTCAAAGAGCTAAAAATAGAAATACCATTTGATCCAGCAATCCCACTACTAGGCATCTACCCAAAGGAAAAAAAGGCATTCTATAATAAAGACATCTGCACTCAAATGTTTATGGCAGCATAATTCATAATTTCAAAGATGTGGAAACAACTCAAGTGCCCATCCATACATGAGTGGATTAATGAAATTTGGTATATGTATACAATGGAATATTACTCAATTATAAGAAACCATGGTAATCTAGCACCTCTTATATTATCCTGGATAGAGCTTGAGCCCATCTTTTGAGGTGAGGTATCACATGTACTCACCATCAAATTGGTACTTACTGGTCAACACTAAGGTGTTCACATGGTAGTGATATTCATTGGGTGCTTTTCAGGTTGGGGGTTGGGGGGGTAAACCCACAACTAATGGAACTGGAGTGCACTGTATGGGGAAAGGGCATACTTG
>NW_012149511.1:6262-6802 GCF_000956105.1 Propithecus coquereli | reverse complement strand
CAACCTCAAACTCCTGGGCTCAAGCCATCCTTCTGCCTCAGCCTCCCGAGTAGCTGGGACTACAGGCATACGCCACCATGCCCGGCTAATTTTTTTTATATATATTTTTAGTTGTCCAGATCATTTCTTTCTGTTTTTTTAGTAGAGACAGGGTCTAGCTCTTGCTCAGGCTGGTCTCGAACTCCTGACCTTGAGCGATCCTCCTGCCTCGGCCTTACTTAATATATATTAATGCAGGCTGTCGTTCCTCCACTCAGATGTTCTTATGCCCTGGCCTCCTCTCTGAGTCAGTTGTTTGGAAAGTGTCACATTTAAAGAATGCTGGACTAGAAACAGGAAAACTGTGTAATTCACAGGGTTTTGGTTCCCTAACTAGATACAAAGAGATAATCAGTGCAGGGCTGGTTCAGAAGCTTAACAGTGTCCCTAAGATCCAAGCACTGTCATTTTGCTCAGTCATCTTTATGGAGTTGGCTTTTACTTTGGTTTTCATTTCATGTTTGGATGACTGCTGGCAGCATTCAGAAGCAGACAGTGGTG
>NW_012149511.1:0-4627 GCF_000956105.1 Propithecus coquereli | reverse complement strand
CCCTCAAGGGGCATGATAAAAGCAAGCCAGCTCTCATTGAGAAAGCTTTAAAATTCTATTAGGATGTTCCTTGTGAATACAAGTGACACACCTTCAGTGAAAATTTTATATGAAAAAAATTTCATCTAGACCTGCGAAGGCTGACTAATATAGATATGTAGTAGGAATTACATTTCAGGGCTATAAAATAAGTTTGTATTAAGGGCCGAATGCATTATTCACACCATTTATAAAATATAAGCTCTGCACTCTCAAAGGTGTCTGCATGAAATTGTTCAACGTCTGCTCTGATTTAATTCAGATTTTTAAAAGCTCTTGAGGGCAATCTTTGGAATTTAGGGGAAAAAAGGGAAGAACATATGGAAATAATAAATTTACATAGTTGGTTCTTAAAGATGCCTGATATGAGAAAATTTAACTTAGGAGTAAAAAGAAAGAGTGGGAAGATTATAGTGAACTTTGCATGTGTTTATCATTACTATTCTTATTTAAGACTTCCCCTTCCTTCTGAGCCAAACTTGAGCACCCTGGTTTTTTTTTAGCAACCTTTTTTTAAAGCAACCAATGAAATACTATGTTTCTCCCAGCTACATCCTGCCTTTTCGCCTGCCTACTTCCATATGCTCCATTTTTTTCTGGCCACTTGTGATGCCTTTTTATTTTATGTTTCTTTGATTTAGCCATGCCAGTGCATGAATTAAAAATAGTTTTTCCTGCAACTGAGCAACTGACCCTTTGCAGCTCTGTATCATTTGCCTGGAGTCATAGTGGGATAATATTCCGTTTTTGGTATGTTTTATAATTCTCAAAGCCTCCGGTTTCCTTTACCTCCATATCATGTGAAGCTTCAATTGATATCACCAAGAATTTAACACTCCAAGTGAGAGAAGGATATCTCCCAAAGGATGTGTAATTCTATTATGCAGCAACAACTCTTTCTATGACTTCAGGCCAAGTGAAAACATTTGCTAGTTCTGGAGCTATTTTTCAGCCAATCCCATGGTATGACCTTCTAGAACTTCTCTCATTTCAGCAATTTGCGTTTGACCTACTCCTGCCCCACCATATAATTGTGACCTCCCTTTCCTACTGCGGTAGGTGGGGGTAGCAGCCGTTCGCTGTTTTTAAGTGCAGATCTCTCACGTGACCACATCTGTCTCCCTGTTGTTTGTTTTTATCATCTGTAGAACATTAACTGACCAGCATGCATGGACAGGACAGGGCAGGGACTATCTTCAGATGGAATAAAACAGAGAAGATTATATCAGTACTTTGCTATGATTTCCTGTGTGCTATATTTGTTCACTCATAGATTAGAAGGACTTATGCCTTTTATAGTATGAGACCAGGCTCCTCTGGCCATATAACCACACAAAGTAATGTCCAAAGAGCCTAGCGTGGTTATGAGACAAATCATGAAAAATTCTGCTCTTATGAAATGCACGTTAGAGTCCTGGAATATTTAATTAATGGGTTTTTCTAACCCTATTAAAAGAAATAAAACTCATAACTAAAAAAAATGAGATGCATTCACACATATCATGGTGAGATAAGGAGGCTGTCACTGAGTCTTCCCTGGGGCTTAGGGGAGGTGCTGAATGGTCCCAGGCAGCTGTCATTCCTCCTCTGGGCATTTACAGATAGATGCTTTGGCACATAAAAATGAAGCACAGAGTTGTGGACTAAAGAGTTTCTGCTTTAATCTCAGCCCCTAACCACTGAAATCATCTTACATTTGATATTTATCTAGCATAGGAGCACACTACAGGGGTTAGGGAGAGTGTGGGCTGGGTCCCAAAACCATGGGGCAAGTAGATTAACTTTGTGTTCACTTGAATTTTTATGTTCTTCTTTTTTGGATATAATTAATGGTTAAATGAGATTTGCCTTTGTTGTTTAAATTCTATTTTTGGATGGCAGATGTAAAATAGAAAGGAGGGACTTAAAACTACCTATCTTTTCCCTTAAGATTTAAGACATTAATATTTATCAACATGAAAATATTGGAATAGCTATCAAACTAATTCTCCCTGTCCATTTGGGGTAGTATCACTAGTTACTCTGGAATTGATGTAAAAACATAAAGTAGATGGTTATTATGTAAGATTTCCAGCAAAACAGTGGACCGAGTTGATGGGAGAAATACCTCATCTTCATATAATGGCATTAAAACATAGAGAGTGGCTCTGAAAGCAAGAAGGAGGACGTCCCAAGGGACCGAAATAAAAAAGAGAAGTCACATGTGGAATCCTCAAAAGGAGCCAAGCCAAAGGGCCTTCAGGGCCAGGGCTTTAGGACATGCTTGGGGTGGGAGAAGTGGGGTGGGCTTGGGGACTGAGCAGAAACTCAACTCCCTGCGTAAAGCTGCAGACTACAGTGAGCTAGTCTACCTGCGAAGTCCAAGTTCAAAAGAACTGCGTGTTAGTCCCGGGGGATTGGGAAGGAAGCTGACTGTGGGTGGAAATCACCTCACAAAGGAGAAACTGGAACATCAAACCTGCGGCTCTGTGAGCTCCCAGGAGGTACCTAAAGAGGTCCTATTCTTTCAAGGGAGGAGCATGAAGACCAGAGCTTAGAATTTGAGAGCGCCCTCTAGTGTTCTTCCTTACCGCAGGTCTTTCATAGCTCCTGGATCTTGGGTTCTTGCCACAACTTTAGGTCAGGATGAATTAAATGGTGCTGGGAAAACTGGGTAACCACATGCAGAAGGTTGAAACTGGATCCACACCTCTCACCTCTCACAAAAATCAACTCATGATGGATAACATAACTTAAACTTAAGGCGTGAAACCTTAAGAATTCCAGAAGAAAATTTTGAGAAAACTCTTAAAGTCATCGGCCTAGGCAAAGAATTTATGAAGAAGACCCCCAGAGCAATCACGGCAGTAACATAAATAAATAAATGGGACCCTATCAAATTAAAAAGCTTCTGCACAGCCAAGGAAACAATCATTAGAGCAAATAGACAACCTACAGAACGGGAGAAAATCTTTGCATGCTACATAGCTGATAAAGGGCTGATAACAAGAATCTATACAGAACTTAAGAAAATTAACAAGAAAAAAATCAAACAACCCCATTAAAAAGTGGGCAAAAGACGTGAACAGAAACTTTTCAAAAGAAGACAGACCAATGGCCAGCAAACTTACAAAAAAGTGCTCAGCAACTCTAATCATCAGGGAAATGCAAATCAAAACCACAATGAGGTATCACCAACTCCAGTGAGAATGGCCTTTATGAAAAAGTCCAAAAACACCAAATGCTGGTATGGATGTGGAGAGATAGGAACACTTTTACATTGCTGATGGGACTGCAAATTGTACAACCTCTGTGGAAAGTAATTTGGAGATATCTCAAAGAACTAAAAATGGAAATACCATTTGATCCAGCAATCCCACTATTGGCATCTACCCAAAGGGAAAAAAAGACATTTTACAATAAAGACATCTGCACTTGAATGTTTATGGCGGCACAATTCACAGTTGCAAACATATGGAAACAACCCAAGTGCCCATCAATACATGAGTGGATTAATAAAACGTGGTATATGCATACCATGGAATACTACTCAACCATAAAAGACAATGGTGAACTAGCATCTCTTATATTATCCAGGGTGGATTTAAAGCCCATCCTTCGAAGTGAAGTATCACCAGAATGGAAAAACAAGCACCACATGTACTCACCATCAAATTGATACTAACTGTTCAACACTTAGGTGCTCACATGAAGTTACATTCATCGGGTGCCGGGCAGGTGGGAGGGGGGTGGTGGGGATGGGTAAACTCACAACTAATGGGTGTAGAGTGCACTGTATGGGTGATGGGCATGCTTGTAGCTCTGGCTTGGGCAAGGCAAAGGCATTATATATAACCAAAATCTTTGTACCCCGCTAATATACTGAAATTAAAAAAAAATGAGTCAAAATTTAAAAAAAAAGATGAATTCAGAGTCAAAACCAACATGCTGATGAGAGGATGAATGGTGCTAAGAGTCAGCAGAAACAATCAAGACAGAACTTGTACCCCAGGTCAATGAAATAGACCAACCCCCAACAGATTTTCAAACATTTAAAAGATACACAAGTGAAATCAGTATGGTCAGAGCAAGAGATCACGTCATAGATGAGAGATAGTATAGATGAAGCGAAAAAGAGTATGATGGGTTGGAAGAAAATTATGAGGACATCTGAGAATGTAGTGCATAGAGAAGAATAGATTTCTCTATATTTTAATTAGAGTAAGAAATTCATTTCAGTATTTATCCAGAAGTCATAACATGTAAAAATATGTATGACTCAGTCCTACATCACAGAAAAAAAATGAAGGTCATGATAGTGTAATTTTAATCACTTTCCTTCCTTTCTCTGTAACAGAACCATATATTCTTCTTTTATTTTCAAGGAGGGAAGTATGTGATCTTGTATAGACTTGAGTTTTAAAAGAGCAAGATTCCTGACTTATTTATTGTTGTGCTCCAAACAAGTACTTCATAGATGTTGGTGGAGAGATTGACTATATATTTATTTCTCTTCAGTCAAAAAACTTATTACTCTCTCCAATAGGATGAAAAAAATAGAAAATTCAGTATTCAAAAGATAAATTATAGACTGAGAGAGAAAATTATC
>NW_012149510.1:5940-6378 GCF_000956105.1 Propithecus coquereli | reverse complement strand
ATAGCCTCAAGGTAATTTTATACAATTTTTTAGCAATTTTGTGCATGAAACAAAGTTTTGACTGTGTTTTGGCTGCGACTCGTCATGTGAGGTCTGGTGTAGAGTTTTCCACTTGTGGCATCATCTTGGTGCTTACAAAGTTTTGTATTTTGGAGCATTTCAGATTTTGGATTTCAGAATAGAGATGCTCAACCTGTATTTGTTTAGGAATTAGAATCAAAATTGGTAGCAAAAGATTGGGTGTATTAATTTTATCTAAAAAAATAGCAAATGTTTCTGAACATTTTTTAAAAAGCAAAAAAATTTTAATGTGTCTCTCCAAACGTTTCATCTCTTTTATGTAGAAACAGAAACCATGCCGATTCATAAAATATGAATTAAAATTACATAAAAATCAAGAAAACATTAGTTTAGAAATTTTAGTAAAACCGACTAGTG
>NW_012149510.1:4536-4839 GCF_000956105.1 Propithecus coquereli | reverse complement strand
GAAGCTGTGTGGAAAACAAAAGAAAACGGAGGAGGTAGCACTTCAATTTGTCAATGATAAGTCTTCTACCAGCTTTACCTCATGCACAGAGGTCCATGTCAGAATCTTTCAACGTCTATTTCCATTAAAAGTACTAATACAAGGAATTTACTTTTCCAAACAATGATGGATTTCAACGATATTGTATAGTTGACAGGTAAAAAAAAAAAAAATGTTTTCCTCATGTGGAATCTTCATTCCAGTAAATAAATTTCCCTTTGAACTCTGTTTTGTGGAAGAACTACAGATAAGTTATTTTTTTTT
>NW_012149510.1:2183-2676 GCF_000956105.1 Propithecus coquereli | reverse complement strand
TCAAAATATTTTAATTGGAATAGCAAGGATTATATGAACACAGACCAGAAGAAAATCATTGAATTATTTTCAAATTATCAATACCTGAAAACTTTCTCCAAGATGTAGGTCCTACCTAATAACTCAATTTTTTTCTCCAGTTCAATTGTAGATTAGTCTAAAAGCTAATATAATTAAAGTAAATGACTTAAAGTATCCTAATATATATACTAAAAGTAGTAAATGCACATTAAAATATGTACATATATGGTACAATTAAAATTGAGAAAATATTCTAGATATATTCATCGTTTTCAAAGCAACACTTTGTAGTATAAAAGCTCATTAATTCTTTTCATAAATTATATCAATGCAGAGATTTAGAGGCCAAAACCATGTTATAGACCTGAAATAGAAATCAACATAGCAACCTATGCACATTAAAATTGATGTACTTTTAAGATTCTCCATGGTCATTTGGAGAGAAAATATAAGCTAGCCTGCTGATAAAATC
>NW_012149510.1:1741-2133 GCF_000956105.1 Propithecus coquereli | reverse complement strand
AAATTTTAAGGGTTTTCTTCCTTGGAGAAATTAGTTTTCTTCTTTCCATAATGATTATTTTTCTATACATTTTCTAGCAGTCCCATTTTCATATTAATATATCTAATAAGTAAGATTAAAGAAAAGTCAAAAAACTGCATTACAAGCTAATTTATTTAAGTTTATTTCTAACTTTTTTTGAAATAGCAGTATGACTATTAATTAAACTAAGCTCCATAAGAAGGTTACAGAAAATAAAATACAGTTTTAACTGAGATATAGAAACTAGTCTTTAGCTTCAATCTGGAGCCTGAAATACTGTCTCTGAAGTATTTGAAAGTCCCACAAAGTTAAAATGTAAACCAAGACACCATTTTCTTCTGGAGGTCAAAAGCCTTAAGAATCCATTTACC
>NW_012149510.1:0-481 GCF_000956105.1 Propithecus coquereli | reverse complement strand
TATATATTTGTTTCATTGGAGAATGTTTTTTCTCTTTATGTTTTCCAGTTTCCATCATTCATCTTTGAATGTCTTTAAATATGTTTTTCAAATCCCCTTCTATTGTGCAGCTATTCTCTGTGGCAGTCTCTTGTCTGCAAAGGTCATTTACTATCAAGTTTACTGTATATGTCTAATTTTATATTGTGCAATAAATCTTCAACAGCTCCTACATGTGACAAGTCTGAAGGTTCAATCAGAGGTTGGATGTATCAATGTTTAATGCATTTCTCAATAAAAAATTAGCACATGTCTTCAACTAAAATAAATGTTCTTGTTTTATGTGCTCTGTTTTACAAGACTATTAAAATGGTTTTTTTTATTGTGGTTTTAGTATTCAGATAGGGATAGTATCAAGTTGAACTGTTAGGTTAACAAAGTAAAATAAACTGTGAAACATGACTACATTAAATCTGAAAATATAAATACAGGTAATCAAGTA
>NW_012149509.1:20040-20400 GCF_000956105.1 Propithecus coquereli | reverse complement strand
TTAGAGGTATTGAATACTGAAAAAGAGGAGATGAAATTATCAATATTGGCAGACTATTTGATTTCATACCTGGAAAGCCCTAGACAATCAGGTGGGAAGTGTTACAAACAGTAAGAACCCGTGCGGCGGCTAGACACACACACAGGCACACGCAGAGAACGGTCCCTTCCATGTGGGAAACGACGACCAGCTAAGAAGAATTATGAAAGATCTGTATGAAGAAAATGTCTAAACAGAACTGAGGGGGTCAAAAAAGACCTGAACAGCTGAAAAGCCACATCATTTTCTTAGAAGAATCAGCATCATAAAAGGTGAATTCTTCCTAATTTCATTTATAAATTTAATAGGATCTTAGCAAAA
>NW_012149509.1:5396-15559 GCF_000956105.1 Propithecus coquereli | reverse complement strand
GTTTGTACACTTCCATGTTGCTTGGATTTTTTTATGACAAACAATGTGTTCAATTTCTCACGAAACGTCTGCGCCCCCCATGACCACTGGTTACCCGCCATGCTGTAGTACGATGGATCCTTCCTCTCTGACTGAGCGGGTGGCCCGGGCTTTCAGCTGCGGTCACTCTCCTCCGAGAGCTCAACAATCTGGAAGAGAAAAAGAACCAGGGGAGGTAGCTGTGCCTTGGCTCGGCCTCACTGCAGGTCCCTGGAGGACGTGCAAATGCATCAGAGAAAAGGCATCTCAAGATAGGCAAGGAATGCTCTGGAGATTCAGGCCTCAGAGCACAAACCATGTAGGGTGTCTCGCAGCAAGCACATCTCTAGCTCCCTGGAGGTCACTCCAAAGCCTGCTGATGAGGCAGGTTTCCTGCATCCACTGTCCCTGGGCTAGCTGCTGACTCCAGCACCTCCGGCAGTGAGAAATACGGCTGTAACTTAGCACGGGCCAAAAGGGCAAGTCATGAAAGGCATGGTGTGGCTCATCGCGTTAAGAGAAACAGCACAGAGTTAATGACTCAGCTGGGAGGCTCTGCAGTGCCTTGGTAGGCAGACACTGCCTTGAGGTTTAGCTTAGAAAGTGAACTTCGGCCATCACAGAGTGTATGTAACAAGTGCACGTGGAAACCTGAGAAAAGCACAGGGCAACAGAAGCCGCGTCGGTGAGCCAGACAGGACGGCCCCTCTGGTGATTCCCTGAGCATCGATTAGCATGGCAGCTCATGGCCTGGCCCACCTACTCAGCTTCCCTCCAAAGTCTATCATGAGGATTTTGGGAGGCTGAGGCAAGAGGATTGCTTGAGGCCAGGAGTTCGAGACCAGCCTGGACAACATAGCAAGACCCTGTTTCTACAAAAAATTTGAAAATTAGCTGGGCATAGTGGTGCATACCTGTAGTCCCAGCTGCTTGGGAGGTTGAGGCAGGAGGGTCGCTTGAGCCCAGGAGTTTAAGGTTGCAGTGAGCTATGATCATGCCACTGCACTCCAGCCTCGGTAACTGAGCAAGACCCTGTCTCAAAAAAATACATAAATGTAAATAAAGTCTCTCATGAACCTGGGAGGAAGGCAGCTGCTAAGGAGCACAAACTATGGAGGGATTCTGAGGCCAGAGCTGGTGCTGGTCTAAGGTAAAAACAGGTGCTCTGAAGCAAAAAAATGGAAGAATGTAAAGCACAATTGAGAACAGGCTCCCAGGAGGGTTACAGGTCAAGTGTGAGGTGAAACTGTGAATGGAAGGGGAATGTGGAGCTCAGATTCAGGCAGGTTCCAGAAAGGCTGATGGTATCAGACAAACTCCAGATTTCTTCACATGGGAAATCAAACCCTGGGTTTTGTGAAAGCCACTGGAATTGACTCTGTGATGATACTCGCAGTAAGTGAGGCACAATTCCTAACAGATACGCTCGTTCATTCACTCAGCCACGTCCACGCCTTGCTGGAGGTGACCAGGGACTGCACTGGGTGCGGAGGCTACAGTGAACAAGCCAGATGAGAAAGGAACTGTGTATTATACTTTTGTCGGGGTGGTGACGGGGAATAAGCAAGCACGCAAAGAAAGCAACCACAGAATTCCAGATACCAGGACATAATAGTAAAAATGGTAAATAATGGTGATCAGCAAATAAAGTATTTAGTGGATAAAATGGCAGCGATATGTTTGGTATTTTAGAGGTGGTCCAGGAAGGTGTTTCTGAGCAGGACAGTGAATGGTGACATGGAACCAGCCATGCAAAGATCTGGGGGAACAGGTGTGCAGGCAGATGGAATGGCCATTAGGGCCTGGGGTGGGAGCTGGCCTAGGTTCCGGAAACAGCAAGAGAGCCTGTTTGGCTGGACTGTGGTTGGGAAAAGAAGGGTTCGGTGGTGGGAGATGCAGACGGATGGGAGGGGCCTGACCCCTCCTGGGGCACGGGCAAGGATTTTAATCTAAGCCTGACAGAAAGCCACAGGCGTTTCTTAGGCAGGGGAGCGATGGGACCTGCTTTACTTTTCAAAAATGCTGCCAGTGCTTCTGCAGACTCAGGGAACACCTTATCCTGAGACTCCCAAACTGAGGGCCCAAAGACATGTTGGTTTGGATCAAATGCTTCTAATTTAAGGCCTCTGTGCAGGGCAGGCACCTTCCGTGTCCCCAGGCCTCACCACTCCCTGTGGTCTTGCTTGGCCCAGTTTACATATTTATATCACATGCCCAGCCTGGCATTTGCGTTTGTGACTCCACATCTCCAATTCTCCTAGTGCTACGATAAGAAACTGAGGCCCAAGAACTGAGCCACTTGTTGAAAATAACAGAGACAAGACTCCAACCAGGCTCCTGACTCACAGTCCAGGGCACTTCGGCCTCAGGCACCTCCCTGAGCGCCCCATCCACAGCAGTCATCTCTTCTCCTTGTCAGAAACTATGCACTTACCCAGGCCTACAGGAAAAAGGGCCATGTGGCTATTAAACTCTACATATCACATCAAATGGGCTTTGCTATTGTTGACATACATATTATTTCATCTTAATCAGCACCCAGAACGTATTTTATGATGTTTTCACTTTATTATTTCCTGTGCCTCTTTCCAGGAGCACAGGCCCCATGCTGGACATTCTAACAGCTAGACAACTTTCACGGTGTAGGAGGTGTAGTGACACCATTGCCCACATGCCCTTTTGTGCCCATTCCCTATTTCTGGGCACTTAGGTTACTTCCATTTTTGTTTTTTAAAGAACTATAGGTAGCATGGCTAGAAGTGTGCATTATTTAATACACATTCCATTTCACGCGTTGGTTTGGCTGAAATTTTCAGAGATTAAAGGTTAAAGAAGCTGATTTTTTCAGACTGCCACAGTGTCCTGGACAAGGGCAGCGCCAAACCACAGTGACTCAGCCGCGGGGTCAGGGCAGCCCTGGGCGGTGCCTCGGCCTAAACCACCGCACCCCTTTGCAAACCGACCTCGGGCTCCCGGATTCCTATGTGAAGTACGGGCCGAGGGCAGACTCGGTGGGATGATTCCTGGGACGCGCTCACAGCTGGCCCCAGCGTGCGGCGGCGCGCAGGGAGAGGTCAGTTCCATCACATTTTCGAAATGGTCCGTGGCCCGGGCGCAAGGAACCACGGAGCCCACGTGTCCACCGTCCGGCCGGCAAGTCAAAATCGCAGAGACCTCTCGGGCCCTGCGGTCCAGGGAACTGCCCCTCCCAAGTCCCGCGCGTCCCCGATCAGGGGTCACTCACCCTCTGGTCAGCGCACGCCCGGGTAGGAGCGCGGGACTTGGACTCGCACCTCCCCGAGGGGCGCTCCGGGCGTCCGCTCCAGGTTCCCGCCGCGCCCGGCAGAGCACGCGCAGTCGCCGGCGTGCGGGAGGGCCGCGGCTGCGTCCTCCCGGACCAGGTGCCGGGGCGGACCGGGCTGCGGAAGCTGGCCGTCCGCGCCGCTGCGCTTCAGGCCATTTTCAGTCCGGCGCCCACGCCCCGGCCCCGCCTCCGCGCAGGCGCTGCACTGTCGCCCCGGCCCCGCCCACTCCTCCTCACGCCCGGCCCCGCCCACTCCTCCTCCCGCCCGGCCCCGCCTACTCCTCCTCGAGGTCCTGGAGGTCCGCCCCGACCGCAGTCCCCCTCCGGCGTTGGGCGAGGACCCTGGTGGGTTCCAAGGAGACGGAAATTGGAACAGCAGGACCTGGACCCCCGGGACGCTGTCCTGGGAGGAGCAGCGCCCCGCCATGCGCCTCCCCGTCCCGCCCCCTCGCCGGTGTCCGGGTTGAACAGTGAGGGCCGGTGCGCTAGGCCTCGGTGCGGTACTTAGCAACACGAAACGAGCTCCTCCCACAGCCTGCCCGGAACTCCAGAGAGTTAGCCGAACGAAAACAGCCAGTCCCGAAGGTTAGCGCGGGTTCGCTTAATGAAAGAACAGGTCCTGGAAACGAAGATCGGTGGCGTCCCGTAGGGAGGGAGGCGGACGAGCTGCGGCGGTCGCGGCGGTGTTCTGTGCCCGGCGGACCGCTGCCCGCGTGCCGGTCGGGGTCCTGGGCTGCGGTTTTGTGAGACGGTGCCACTGGGGAAAAGTGGGTAAGGGGTACATGGCTCAAAAGAAAAAACGAAAGGGAAATGGACGCGGGGCGCCGTGATCCCCTCCTGCAGTCCCGGCTACTCCCTAGGCGGAGGCGGGAGGATCCCTTGAGCCCAGGAGTTCAAGGCTGCAGTGAGCTATGATCAGGCCACTCCAGCCTGCGCGACAGAGCCAGACATTGTCTCTTAAAAACAAAACAAAACAAACAAAAAAACAGGAACATGGTTCAGATCAAGAACATCCCCTAGAAAGTGGAAAGTCTTGGAACCAGAGCCTGGGGCCTGAGGCGGGGAGTGGGGGAGAGCAGTGGTGCTTCAGTTTGGGCTACTTGTCTCTTTTTCCAGTGCTTTCCGGTTTGTGTCACCTCATTTGGCAGCCCACCTGCCACTGTGACCTCCCCAAGGCTCCTCCCTAAACTCTATCCCTTGATTTCTGGTGTCCTGGGACGGCCTTATTCCAACAACAGAGCAGAAGGAAGGTTTTCCCTGTGTTCGGAAGGTTCCTAACGAAGGTAACTGCAGCTGTTGGTTCCTGGGACTTCCCCTCTTAGATTTATGTTTGTTTATTTTTGCTTTTACTCGCAGTGGCCCTTCCCCATCTTAGGATGCAATGTTGGGCTTGGTCTGTCTGTTGATGATGTTTTCCTTGTCTTCAGTGATGGGAATATGGCCTCTCTGAGATATCCTCATGCCTCCGAACTCCCCAGCAGGGAACAGGCTGCCGTGTCTTGTGAGCCCAGATCACAAGACAGTTTTCGTTTTGGAACGGTCCACAGGGAGCATTGGCGTCTGCGCGTCGATCGCGCGCATCTGTAACACAACATCACCACCGTGTGGCAGCAACGAGAAATCACAATGTGGACTGAGCAAGCTACAAGCCGGACTGACCTCAATTCCTGGTTCTTTCGAGGGGCGTTAAGTTGAAAGGTGGTTGATTCCAGGACAGTTCAGTTGGGAGTCCATCCTCTAAAGAGAAACAGCAGAACTTCCAGCTAATCTGGCATCGGAGGCTGAGCAATTACTGCAGACAAATAAGATGTGATCATAGTTGTATCCCGAGTTTGAGGAGGCGGTCATGCTATTAAAACAAGATAAAATAGAGTTAGCACCAAGGACAAACATCACCTCCGCGGGGCGGGGCGGGGGGGAATCCAGACTTGCGTATACACCCAGCAGTGGAATTGTTGGTATTACAATAATGCTGTGGTAATTCTGTATTTAGCTTTTTGAGGAACGGTCAAAATATTTTCCACAGTGGCTGCCCCATTTTGCATTCCCACTAGCAATGTACAAGGGTTCCAATTTCTCCACATTCTCACCCACATTTGCTTTGTTCCTTTTTTCCCCTAAATTATAGCCATTTTAATAGGTGTGAAGTGGTATCTCATATTTTTGATTTGCATTTGCCTAATGACTAATAACTTGAGCATCTTTTCATGTGTTTACTGGCCATTCATATATATACTTTGGAGAAATGTCTGTTCAAGTCCTTTGCCCATTATTTAATTGGGTTTTTTGTCTATTGTTGAGTTGTAGGAGTTCTTTATACATTATGGATATCATTTGATGTATGATTTGCGAATATGTTCTCCCATTCTGTAGGTTGTTATTCATCTTGTTGATAATGTCCTTTGATACATAAAATTTTTAAATTTTGAGGAAGTCCAATTTATCTATTTTCTTGGATTTTGTTTTGTTTTTTTGTTTTGCTTTTTTGCTTTGGCTTTTGGTATCATATCTGAGAACCTATTGCCAAACCGAACTTCACGAGGATCTACTCCTATGCATTCTTCTAAGAGTTTTATGGTTTTAGTTCTTATGTGTAGGTCATTAGTTGTGAGTTATTTTTTGCATATGGTGTGGCATAGGGGTCCAACTTCAGTCTTGCTCGTGGAAATCCACTTGTCCCAGCATCGTATATTATAGAGACTATTCTTTCCCCCATTGAATGGACTTGGCACCCTTGTCAAAAATCAACTGGCCATAGATGTATGGGTTTATTGATGATCTCTGTATATCTCTTGCTGCTTTTAAGATTCTCTCTTTGTCTTATATAGGCATACCTCATTTTATTGTACTTCCCTTTATTGCAATTCACTGAGACAAACCGATGGTTTGTGGCAATACTGTTTTGAGCAAGGTGCCATTTTCCCAACAGCACATGCTCACTTTGTGTTTCTATGTCACATTTTGGTAATTTTTGTAACATTTCAAACTTTGTCATTATTATGACGTCCATTATGGTGATCTGTGATCAGTCATCTTTGATTGTTTTCCGGCACCATGAACCATGCCCATATAAGGTGACAAACTTAATTGTTAAATGTTGTGTGTGTTCCGACTGCTCTACAGCCTGGCTGTTCCCCCATCTCTCTCCCTTTCCTGGGGCTTTCCTATTCTCTGAGACACAACAATATTGAAAGTAGGTCAATTAATAACCCTCCGCTGGCCTTTCAAGTGAGAGGAAGAGTTGCACTTATCTCACTTTAAATCAAAAGCTACAGGCCAGGTGGAATTATACCTGTAATCCCAGCACTTTGGGAGGGCGAGGTAGGAGGGTCACTGGAGGCTAGGAGTTTGAGACCAGCCTAGGCAATGTGGCAAGACCCTGTCTCTACAAAAAAATAAATAAATACATTAGTTGGATATGGTGGCATGCACCTATAGTTCTAGCTACTTGGGAGGCTGAGGCAGGAATGACTGGAAAGCAAAATAGCTTTAGTGCTGGTAAGGAGAATGTTTTATTGGTCTGGATAGAAGATCAAACCAGCTACAATACTCCCTTAATCCAAAGCCTAATGCAGAGCAAGGCCCTAACTCTCTTCAGTTCTATGAAGACTGAGGGAGGTGAGCGTGCAGTGGCGAAATCATAGCTCACTGCAGCTTCGAATTCCTGGGCTCAAGCGATCCTCCTACTCAGCCTCCCAAGTAGCTAAGACCATAGGCACACACCACCATACCTGGCTAATTTTTTAAAAAAATTTTGTAGAGACATAGTCTCACTATGTTGCCCAGGCTGGTCTCAAACTCTTGGCCTCAAGAAATCCTCCCACATCAGCCTTCCAAAGCACTGAGATTACCTGTGTGAACCACTGTGCCTGGCCCTTAAAGAAAATTTTGAAGCTGGCAGAGGTTTGTTCATGAGGTTTAGGGAAAGAAGCCATCTCTGTAACATAAAAGTGTAAAGTGAAACAGCAAGTGCTGATGGAGAAGCTGCAACAAGTTATCTAGAAGATCTAGCTAAGAACATTGATGAAGGTGGCCACACTTAACAAGGGATTTCCAATGTAGAAAAAATAGCTTTACATTGGAAGAAGATGCCATCTAGGACTTTTATAGCTAGAGAGGAAAAATCAATGCCTGACTTAAAAGGTTTAAGTAACAGGCTGGCTTTCTTGTTAGGGGCTAATGCAGCTGGTGACTTTAATTTGAAGCCAATGCTTATTACCATTCTGAACACCCTAGGGCCTTAAAAATTTGTGCGAAACCTACTCTGCCTGTGCTCTGTAAATGGAACTACAAAGCCTGGATAGATGTTTATATATGGCACATATGTTTACAGCATGGTTTACTAAATATTTTAAGCCCACTATTAATACCCACTGCTCAGAAAAAGAGATTTCTGCTCAGAAAAAGAGATTACAGCTCATTTACAATGCACGTGGTCACCCAAGAGCTCAGATGGAGATGAACAAAGAGATGAATGTTGTTTTCATGCCTGCTAACGGCATCCATTCTGCAGGCCATACATCAAGGAGTAATTTAGACTTTCAGGTCTTATTATTTAATAATTAAATTTCATTAGGCTATAGCTGCCATAAATAGTGATTATTCTGAGAGATCTGGGCAAAGTAAATTGAAAACCTTCTGGAAGGGATTCACCATTCTAGATGCCATTAAGAACATTCATGATTCACAGGAGGAGGTAAAAATATCAACATTAGCAGGAGTTTGGAAGAAGTTCATTCCAACCCTTATGGACGGCTTTGAGGGGTTCAAGACTTCAGTGGAAGAAGGAACTGCAGATGTGGTAGAACTAGCAAGACAACTACAGTTATAAGATGTGATTGCCTTGCTGCAATCTCATGAAAAAACTTGAATGAACAAAAAGTTGCTTCTTACGGATAAGCAAAGAAAGTGGTTTCTTGAAATGGAAACTACTCCTGGTGAAGATGCTGTGAAAATTGTTGAAATGACAACAAAGGATTTAGAATATTACATAAATTAAGTTGATAAAGTAGCGGCAGGGTTTGAGAGGACTGACTCCAATTGGAAAAAAGTTCTGTGGGTAAAATGCTGTCAAATAACATCAGATGCTATGGAGAAATGTTTTGTGAAAGGAGAAGTTAATATATGTGTGGCAAACTTCATTGTCCTATTGTGAGAAATTGCCACAGTCACCCTAACCTGCAGAACCACCACCCTGATCAGTTGGCAGCCATCGACACCAAGGCAAGACCCTCCACCAGCAAAAGGAGTATGACTTGCTGAAGGCTCAGATGATTGTTAGCTTTTCTAAAGCAATATTTTAAGATTAAGATATATATATATATATATATATACTGTTTTTTATACATAATGTTTTTATACACTTCATTGACTATAGTATAGTATAGACAATTTTTGTATGCACTGGAAACCAAAAAATTTGCCTGACTCACTTTACTGTGATATTCACTTTATCGTGGTGGTCTGGAACTGAACTTGCAATATCCTCTCAGTATTCCTATAACTGGTTTGAGGGGTCCTGGAACCAATCTCCCTCAGATACCAAGGATCTACTATAGATATAGTAGAAAAATCAAATAATCCCATTAAAGATGTGTCTCTATGTGAGCCTCCTTGAGTTCCTACTTGGAGTGCATTAAGCATCTTAGATTTGTAAATACATATGTTTTATCAAATTTGAGAGGTGTTGGGGCATTGTTTCTTCAAATATTCTTTGTGTCCCTTCCTCTCTCTCCACTTTCTGAGACTGCCATAATGTGTGTTTTGGTCCGCATGACAGGGTCCCACAGTTTCCTTAGGCTGCGTTCACTTTTTTTCATTCTTTTTTCTTTCTGTGCCTCAGACTCAATTACTTCAGTTTTCCCATATTGTCTGATTCTTTTTTCTTCCTGCTCAAATCTGTTGAACCTCTCTAGTGAATTTTTCATTTCAGTTATTCTACTTTTCAGCTACATAATTTGTTTGGTTCCTTTTTATAATTTCTATCTCTTTATTGATAACCTTATTTTTATCATACATCATTTTCCTGATTTCCTTTAGTTCCTTGTCCATGTTTTACTTTAACTCTTTGAGAATATTCAAGACATTTGTTTTAAAGTCTTTGTTTGGTAAGTCTGATGTCTGGGCTTCCTCAGGGACAATTTCCATCAATTTATTTAGTTTCTTTCAATGGATCATATGTTCCTGTGTCTTTTTAAGCTTTGTGATTGATATTATTATCAATTATTGTATTGTTATTTTTCAGAAAGGTTAGGCAATCTATTGACAACTCTAGCCTGGGGTTATCACACATACAGCCACATGTACAACAGATATGGACACCCTGTCAGTCACAGAGCTGTGTTAATTGATCAAAGCAATCTTTGAGTTTAGTTTTCTCTCTGGTATGACCTATCTAAATGGAGATAAAAATATTTTAACCACTTGCATTAATCTAGATTTATTAATGGACACAGTAGGCTCTACACATCCATAAGTCATAATACAGTCTATCTGCTGATTCAACAACCATAGATGGAATGTATATAAAAAGATAACAATATAACAATAAAAAATGATCCAAGTTTTAAAACACAGTATAACAACTATTTACATTGTATTAAGTATTGTAAGTAATCTAGAGGTTATTTAAAGTATGCAGGAGGATGTGCATAGGTTATATGCAAACACTATATCATTTTATATAAGGACTCAAGCATCTATGGATTTTGGTATCTGTGAGGGGTCCTGGAACCAATCTCCTTCAGATACCAAGGATCTACTATACATATAGTAGAAAAATCAAATAATCCCATTAAAAAGTGGGCAAAAGACACGAATATACATACACATGTGCACACAC
>NW_012149509.1:2623-2946 GCF_000956105.1 Propithecus coquereli | reverse complement strand
AATATGCACTAACTTTCCTAAATTACACAGATTACACAGGCAAGAATCACACACCCAAATTAGAAGGCAGATTTTATGAAGCTTAATCCAGTTCTCTTCTCACATAATCATATCGTTTTTCTAATCTGTAGTATCTTCTCAAAATTAGCACCCTTCAAAATGCATGTGTCTAAATGTGCAGATTGGAGCCAGTTAGGGAATGAAAATACAAATATATTTTTAAAGCACAAAAAATAAAAATGGTGAAGTCAATGGGTATAATGTAATCACTCTATATCTCTGCTGTACTCCATGAAATTCATTCACCCATTACCCCACATAGA
>NW_012149509.1:0-323 GCF_000956105.1 Propithecus coquereli | reverse complement strand
AATATGCACTAACTTTCCTAAATTACACAGATTACACAGGCAAGAATCACACACCCAAATTAGAAGGCAGATTTTATGAAGCTTAATCCAGTTCTGTTCTCACATAATCATATTGTTTTTCTAATCTGTAGAATCTTCTCAAAATTAGCACCCTTCGAAATGCATGTGTCTAAATGTGCAGATTGGAGCCAGTTAGGGAATGAAAATACAAATATATTTTTAAAGCATAAAAAATAAAAATGGTGAAGTCAATGGGTATAATGTAATCACTCTATATCTCTGCTGTACTCCATGAAATTCATTCACCCATTACCCCACATAGA
>NW_012149508.1:1225689-1226059 GCF_000956105.1 Propithecus coquereli | reverse complement strand
TCTGACTTGTTCCTCTAACAATAAATATCAAGCATATCAAGTTGAATTGCTATTTTGACTTTCATGGAACAAAATATGACATAATTCAATAATTTCGCTTAATTGGTATTCTACAGTCAATTCATTCATTGTTGATCGTGAATTTTTAAGGATACCTCCAAGGTAGATTACCACATTATTAACTATGAATAACACATGGGAGTTCATTATGTCCCCTTTGTCTTTAGACTCTTGTCAATGCCTATAACCTAAGTACTGGTTGAAAAGCCCTCCAACTAATTAACTGGGTAAAAATACAAAAAGCAGATAATTTGTGTAAAATAATTTGTCATTCATTTAACAAATAATCACTGGATACCTACTATGTGCC
>NW_012149508.1:1223627-1225434 GCF_000956105.1 Propithecus coquereli | reverse complement strand
GATACAGTGATGATACATTTAATGGAAATAAGTTACATTGCTATGGCCTGGGTAATATTTACGAAAGTACTTTTTCACATTCTATTTGCCCTAGGCCAATCCAAATTTCCTTCTGACTTGTTCCTCTAACAATAAATATCAAGCATATCAAGTTGAATTGCTATTTTGACTTTCATGGAACAAAATATGACATAATTCAATAATTTGGCTCCATTGGTATTCTACAGTCAATTCATTCATTGTTGATCGTGAATTTTTAAGGATACCTCCAAGGTAGATTACCACATTGTTAACTATGAATAACACGTGGGAGTTCATTATGTCCCCCTTGTCTTTAGACTCTTGTCATTGCCTATAACCTAAGTACTGGTTGAAAAGCCCTCCAAATAATTAACTGGGTAAAAATATAAAAAGCAGATAATTTGTGTAAAATAATTTGTCATTCATTTAACAAATAATCACTGGATACCTACTATGTGCCAAGCATTGAAAAGTACTAGGAATTCAACAATTAAATAACAAGACATATATGATTCCCACTTTCAGAGGTTTTACAACCTAATGGGAGAATCATTTTAAAAGCCATTTATTGCACAGCGTGACAAGTGCCCTGGTGAGAGCAGTGTCCGGTGCAGGAGGAGCATGTAAGAATGGTGCCTGCCCCAGCCCTGAGCAGCAGGAAGGCTACCTTCTCAAAATTGTGAAAGATAGGTGTGCATTCATAATGGAAGGATGTGTCTGTTATTGGGAAAAGTAGCAGGTCTCTGCAATAGTTTGAATGCAGCCTCCAAAAAACATATGTTGGAAATTTAATCTCAAATGCAACAGTATGGGGAGATGGGGCCTAATGGGAGGTAATCAGGTCATGAGGGTACTGCCCTAATGAATGCGTTAATGATGATTATAAAAGGGCCGTGAGTTTGATCTCTTGCTTTCTGTCATCCGCTGTTTGCCTTTCTGCCACAAGATGATGTGGAAAGAAGGCCCTTGCTAGATGTCAGCCCCTGGATCTTGGACTACTCAGCCTCTAGAACCATGAGCCAATAAATTCTGTTCATTATAAATTACTCAGTCTCAGATATTCTGTCACAGCAGCACGAACAGACTAAGACAGCCCCAAATGAAGGGAAAAGTATGCCATGACTTACAGTAACAGAGCCTGTCTGCCCAATGCAAGGATTGAGAGTAGCCAAAGTGGCTGAATACAAAAAGAGAGAGTAGGACGTAGGAAGACTTGAGGCAACAAGAACACTGAAGTGCCAAATTATAAGGCCATTTTGTTTTTACTTTGCCTAAAAGGCAGTTGTAATCCATTAAAGTAGTTTAGGTATGAGAGTGACAGGAAGAGCTTTTTAACTGGGAACTGGATTTTAAAAAGCTCCAAGACTGGTATCATTTATTCAAATTAGGTAATTAATATTACCTAAACTTTCTCTTTTACATCCATCAATCCAACAGCATCTCTTCAGCATGTAAGATTCCCAATTTTCCTTTTTGAAGGAATGTTTCGTGAATTAACATACCTTTTCAAGTTCAGTAATGGATTTATGTTTGGAGGAAATATTTGCTAGGCAAAAGATTTAGAAGAGAAAAGAAGGAAAGCAATAGGTATTAGACATTTATCACATGGCACATTCTGCCAGGTACTTCCACGTACATTTTCTTATGCAGATTAAGACTAGAAAAAGGGAAGTAACGAGGAATGCATTGCGTTAAGTAGCAGCTAACTCTGCCCCATGTGGTTTCAGATATGGATTAAAGTCCCCAATAGAGTCAAAACTGAAAAGGAGGCAGTGATTTTCCTTGT
>NW_012149508.1:1211894-1212937 GCF_000956105.1 Propithecus coquereli | reverse complement strand
GAGGAGAGTATTTGGAAGTCAAGATCTGGGTGTTCTATGGCTCATTACTGCTGGAGTATCTTATTTCTAGCCCCTGTAGGTAGACAGAGAACTAGCAAAAGTAGAGGATAGATAGATAGATAGATAGATTGATCTATAACTATGAGTTCATACTGACACTTCTAATTCTAATTTAATCCTTCAGGGTAATTCTGGCTGTCTAACTTTCATGTTTGTAGTTCATTATCCAGTTGAAGGACACCTGGCTCTCATCATCTGCATTGCCTTTATCTACTTGCTCAATTATTTGCTCATTGTAATGAATCTCCAAACCACCCCTACACCTCTTCTCCATCTGCCAGTTCCTTACCCACCTTGAATGTGCTTCTGCCTGACTCTCCTCTGCCTCAGCACCCTGCATGCTTCTGAGATGCCCCATATATTGCTCCCCATTCGCAGATGGATCCTGACATCTTTGTACCAGGAAAGAAAGAAGGAAATTAAAAATAGGAAGAGAAGATAGGAAGGGAAAATGGAAAAGAAAGGGGCAGTGGGAAGGGTACAGATTTTATCATTTATTATTTTAGTCAGGAATTTTATAGATTACTTTCGTAAATGAAATTTTGTTTCTTGACTCTCTCTCTCTCTCTCTCTTTTTTTTTTTTTTGCTTTATAAAAAATATCCACGGCTGTCTTCTAAGCTTTTTATTTGAGCCACAGTGTTAGTTGTACATAAAGAAACATCCAATGTTGAACCCGTTCAGAAACAAGGTAAGAAAGAGTGGTTGAGAGTAGTTGGCCTGTATTGTAGAAGCCAATCAAGGTTTGTAAGAGCAGAAAATGGAACCGAGGCCTGACTTATGAGGCCCTGTGAGACTGGATACTGCCCATATGTATACCTTCGAGTGCCTGGAGGAGGTAAGCAACAATTGAGGCATCATTCAGGCAACTCGTTCAATCCTACCTCTTACCTCTCAGCCTCTAAACATGTATTAACAGTGGAGGACACTTATATCTCCTCACCCACCTACTACCTGGGTAAGAACATTCACCATCAGATCCCA
>NW_012149508.1:1210316-1211844 GCF_000956105.1 Propithecus coquereli | reverse complement strand
ATGGAAAATGAATAGATTATGTTTTTTATAATAGTCAAAATTACCTTATTTATGCTATTGCAGGATTTTTGACAAAGCACCAAAGTGCTACTTTTGGCCTGGCCTGTAGAATCACATGTTTTTCTATCCTTGGGTGTTCCATTTGCTTACTTACTCTTTTCTTCCTATTTCTTTGATGCACAAAGGTCCACTTATTTCCTCCATTGCCAACTTGGAAAAGTTGTTAAATGCTCACCAAGGAGCATTTGAATAAGAGAGAACAGATATTGTGCCGAGAAGTCTCCTGAGAGCCCCTCACAGCTCTGGAGTGATTGCATAAGATTGGTCTGAATAAGCCTCAAAGTTACAGTGGCTATTTGGGCAGATGGAGGAGAATACCATCTTTGACTGGGAAGAAGGAATCTTTGTCCCAATAATTTAGCAAATTCCGGAATGTGATCCTTAGAAGCCCAGGGACCTTTCTTCGGAACACGAAATAAAGAATTACTTGGGACTCTTTCAGATTTCTAAAGTCAGGGCTGCCACTAGTCCACACAGCATCTCTGTGTGAAGAAAAAGAACCTCTTCTTTCAGGTGGATGCAGATAGGCGCCAAAGCGCATTGCTTGTTCAGCAGAGCATAGCTGGGTTTCTGGGCCTTCAGGTCAATTTGCTTTATTTATTTTTATTTAACAATAAACACATGGAGCACTTTGAATTTTCTACTATTGATGTTATAAACGCTCTATTGGCATTAATTTTAATTTCGATATTTTTCTGTAATTAAAACTTTAACTCTTTCAGTGAAAGTTCTAGAATCCAGTGTTTTGTAATTTTGTGTTTGGTTTTTCTAAGTCCATATTTGCTAACTGGGTTTGCTCAATACAAGCGGATGGGTCTACTTCACTGAACTTTTGATGTTAAGTTCCATTTATTTGTGCTATAATATATAATTTTTTGAAAATAAATTTTCATGAGAATTGTAAAAGAAGTTATTGTTTTCTTTGTGTGATACAAATTTCAAAGTGTATGTTGGTGTATTTATTATTTAATCTATATTTCATGGATCAGTGTTGAAGACTATTAGCCTGAGACACTGAAGCTAGAAGAATCCCTAGTATTATTTAGTTTATATTAACTGATGTTAGTCTGGGTAATGTGTAGCCTTTCAGTGCAAATTGTTATCCCCAGACCAGATCTATTGAATCAGTATGTGCATTTTACCAAGCTTTTAGGAGATTTCTGTGCATGTAAAAGAGAACTGAATCAATAATTAGTTCAATTAAATTATATCCTCTTGGTTCACCACTGATTAGCAAAACTACTCAAATTTCTAGACTTTGATTCCTCTACGAGATAATCTCTCAATTCACTTCAAGTTCTAAAATTCATTGTCAAATTTATAGCAAATTTACATATATTTCAAGAAGGTAAATATTCGTTAAATATTTTGTTCTTTAAAATCTAAGAAGTAATTTAAGAAATAATTTGACTTTGAAAAAAATGAAAGTTTGAAATGATTTGCAATTATTTTCATAGGAAATGCATTA
>NW_012149508.1:1208541-1210266 GCF_000956105.1 Propithecus coquereli | reverse complement strand
AATTTCTTTCCACTGGAACTTCAAACTGTTAGTCTCTGTTTCTGAACAATACCCTTCACTCTGATAGCCTGTTAAACTTATTATTGGACCCACCCTTCACACTTCACTCTCCCCACTCATCAGATAAATTAAGTCACTAGCTTCCAAAACAACTGAAACCCACCAGCTTTCACTCACTAGCATCCAAGACAAATGACACCACAAGGCAAATGGTTTATAAATCAAAGCAACCAACTGTTTATCCCCAAGGCTGATAAATCTAAAGCAATGGAACTTCCCTAAAGGATTTCCATTTTTCCAAATGTAAAATTTTTGTGCTGAGTAAATGACTCATTGAGCTTAAATTTAATCAAGGCAATTTATTAACAAAAATATATGTTGTACACTATTCTTTTAAATTATCTTGGGAGCTAGCATGTTCTCATGATAGCTTTCTCTCCAAATATGGAATACTCCTAAATAATTTTATCTGATTTACATACATGGCCTCAGGTTAAAGGGCCATTATACTAGATGATTCAAATATGAATCCAACAATATCTACTGAGTACTTGTTATGTATGAACCTAGCACCAGTAGTGCTAGGTTCTAGAGAAAATGAGATGAATAAAACATGATTCTCTAAAAAATTTTACCTCCTATTAGAGAAGGAAAAAAAGGAAGAAAGGAAAAGAAGCAGGAAGAAAGGAATGAATGAAAGAAGACAGGAAGGAAGGATGACAAGCACCGAGGGTGGTAGGATAGGAGAGAGGGAGGAAGAGAGGGACAGCGAGGATGAAGGAAGGGAGAAAATGTAGCAGAGGGAGGATATTTGCTGAGTGCTCAATATGCAGCAGGCAGAATGCCGTGTGCTGGTATTTACAATAGCTCATTTAATCCTCAGAAAATACAATTTGGAATTTGTTACTTATCCTCACTTTATAGATAAGAAAAATGCAGCATCAGAAAAAGTGGTTAATTTTCATAGGGTCGCTCAGACGGTAAGTGGTTGGAAGAATTTCTTTTAACAACTGTAAATTAAATGAGATTAAAGGATATCTTCACATATAAGAATATTATAAAAGGACACCCATATTAATTTGTGCACTATGTCTTTATATTCTCAATAGGTCTCTGCTGAGCAAAGGGATATATACGAGAAAACATTATTACATCATCATCCCTTGACAGATAATATTGTTTAGGTTATTGGTGTTCACTGCCATAGGAATATTTCATTCATTCAGCACGTTTTTATTGAATACCTACTATCTGCCAGCATTACAATAGATGGTGGGCTTGAAAAAGTGAATGTGCATCATTGGAGTTATCATTCTATCTGGAAAGACAGAGATTAATTAACTAATTGCGCAATTAATTATTTCATTACAATCGTGACAAGTGCTACAGAGGAGAAAGGACTATATGGTGCCATGAGAATGCATGTTGAGGGGGACTCAGTATTGAACCATGTCCTGGTGATAAAGAGATGAATAAAACCATTTCTTTCCTAAGAATAGCTCACTGTCCACTCAGCAGGATATGTAAACATAAAGTAAAATGCCAGGTGATACCAAGAGTATCCTATCTTAGAACTATGAGCAAGGTTCTACAGAGTCAAATTAAAACTATAAATGAGAAAGTTGGGAAAGAATTTAATAAGGAGGTAACTTTAGAATTGAAAATATTAACATTATGAAGTATTTTCCAGGTGGAGCAGAAATGGTAAAAAGCTGAAGTAACAGC
>NW_012149508.1:1194863-1195716 GCF_000956105.1 Propithecus coquereli | reverse complement strand
TTAAGTAGCAGCTAACTCTGCCCCATGTGGTTTCAGATATGGATTAAAGTCCCCAATAGAGTCAAAACTGAAAAGGAGGCAGTGATTTTCCTTGTAGGAAGAGTCACCCTGAAGTTCTACAGAGCTGCTATTTTGGCAATATAGGAATATCTTTACTCCATTGATCCCTGAGAAGAGGCTTTCTCAGTTTTGTCACTGTTGATACTTTGGGCTGGATATTCTCTAATTCTTTGTCATGAGAACAGTCCTGTGCATTGTAGATGTTTAGCAGTATCGCTGGCTGCTACTCACTAGATATCAGCAGCACCTTTCCCAGTTATGACTACCACAAACATTTCTAGACATTGTCAAATGTCCCCCAGATGGAAAAATTATCCCGAAGGAATATTTCTAAACACTGATGTGAGACTATCTGAGAAAAATATATTGATGATGTTGGTGACAGAGTTTATATTAATCCTAGAGGAAATAAGGAAACCTGACGCCATATAAAGTTCTTCATTCCGAGATTATATTCTTCCTACATGTTTGGTATCAAATGTCCTTTCTTTTATAAAGTAATAATAAAAATAAATGGTTGCATTCTCTTATTTTTCATTTCCTTACTCGGAAAAATAAAACGTCAGCCATCTTTTGTCAATTTTCTAATTTTGATTTTATATTATTTTATTGGTCTATGGAATCAAAAGTATAAGGTAATCTCATCTGTAGAGGAAATTTCTTGGCCACCTCATCAAAAGAGAAATATTGTTGTAACATCTGGGAAAAAATATCTAGGACAATTCTGATTAAATGGGACTAGCAAAGTTTGCCTTAGAGCTCCATACATTCCATTCTATACCCTCTTGAAAAC
>NW_012149508.1:1192774-1194813 GCF_000956105.1 Propithecus coquereli | reverse complement strand
CACCATCTTTCTTAAAATTTTGCTACTTTACTTGGCCAAACATGGCTTTAACAAAACGATCTCTAGCTGATATTGTATACATTCAACAGAGACTTTTTCATTGGCTCAAAAATATTTATTGATATGTATTTTAGGTGTTCTATTTGGGTAGAAACCAAGAAACTGATATATTATTTCTTTTCTTCAATAAGGTGATATAGTTGGTGAGATAAACACAAATATAACTTTGGACTATGTAAGTAAAATGATAGAGAAACATATATTTTAGGAAATTTTCTACCAGGAAGAAGGCAGGATCAAAGAGGATTCCATAAAAGAGATGCCACTTGAGAATCATCAGGTTTTTAATTTTATTTTTATCTAAAAACCAGAGGCCTTAATCTGAAGTTGTATTCAATAGCCAGGACTGATGTTACACTTTAACTCCAATAAGCTAGATGGTGCAGCAATAAATAAAACATAGAAGTTAAGTTATGAGACTCTGGGACCACAAAAAATTTAATTTTGAAAACTGGATGTTAGGTTTAAGAGTTGAGCTATGAATTTTCCCTTTCCTCCTCAGTATAAAAGGGAATACAAGTTAGCTAACTTGGCATTTTGGCTTCCTCTGAATTGGTAGGATTCTCCCTCCTTCTACTGTGAACTCCTAGGTTGATAAGACCAACTAAGGTGGCACTTTGAAGAAAAAGAGAAGCACTGGGATGTTGTATTCTTATTTTCTTTGTATGTTTTTCCTTTTCTTGCTACATGAAAAAATAGTAAAATAAAGCAAAATAACCTTAGCTGCGTAGGTCTGATCTACTTCACTGTGATCTGAGCAATACCCAGGATGACACAGGAAAGTGGACCCCCAAACTGGGGTCTATGTAAAGGCCAAGTGGGTTCTTGGCTTCACATGAGAAAGAACTCAAGAGCGAGCCCAACAGAATAAGGCAAAAGCATTTTCACTGAGATAGAAAGGAAAAAAAGGAAAGTGGCTGCCCATAGACAGCAGTGTTTGTGTACTGCAGGCGGCCTGCTTTTATGCTTATCCCGTGGCTACACGTTAAACAAAGGGAGGATTGTCAGTGAATTTCTTGGGAGAGGGGCAGAGAGTCACCTGAGGTCGGGGGGCATCCCCCTCCCATTTAAACCATACAGACCAATTTCTGGGAGTTTCCATGGCATTTGTAAACTGTCATGGTGCTGGTAGAAGTTTATTTTAGAATGCTAATGCATTATAATTAGTGTGTAATGAGCAGTGACGGTAACCTGAGGTCTTTTTCCCACCTGGGCTCCAACTGATTTGAGCAGGTTTCGTAAGGCCCTGCGAGTTCAGTATCGAAACCACTGGAGTTGCCTTTCTGGTCTGAACACCTAGCTCACTACCATTACTGTGGTGATATTTAAAAGATTATAACTATATATGACTCTTGTCACATTATTTCCTAGAATTTTACACACCTGTCTTTCTACCACTTCCTAATATAACAGTGATACAGTGATGATACATTTAATGGAAATAAGTTACATTGCTATGGCCTGGGTAATATTTACGAAAGTACTTTTTCACATTCTATTTGCCCTAGGCCAATCCAAATTTCCTTCTGACTTGTTCCTCTAACAATAAATATCAAGCATATCAAGTTGAATTGCTATTTTGACTTTCATGGAACAAAATATGACATAATTCAATAATTTGGCTCCATTGGTATTCTACAGTCAATTCATTCATTGTTGATCGTGAATTTTTAAGGATACCTCCAAGGTAGATTACCACATTGTTAACTATGAATAACACGTGGGAGTTCATTATGTCCCCCTTGTCTTTAGACTCTTGTCATTGCCTATAACCTAAGTACTGGTTGAAAAGCCCTCCAAATAATTAACTGGGTAAAAATATAAAAAGCAGATAATTTGTGTAAAATAATTTGTCATTCATTTAACAAATAATCACTGGATACCTACTATGTGCCAAGCATTGAAAAGTACTAGGAATTCAACAATTAAATAACAAGACATATATGATTCCCACTTTCAGAGGTTTTACAACCTAATGG
>NW_012149508.1:1191429-1192724 GCF_000956105.1 Propithecus coquereli | reverse complement strand
GTCTTTTAAGATGTTTCCTAAAGCAAAGTTCTATGATAGCTAAAGTCATTACTTACTGAACACATACCATGTGCCAGACACTTAAGTGCTTTGCATAGGAACCTCATTTGAAGCTCACTGTCAGTTGTAGGATGTGATTACTATTGGTCTTAGATCCATTTACAGGTGGGGAAACTGAGGCATAGAGGGATTAGTTAACTTATTCAAGACCACATAGCTAATAAGTGTCAGATACAAGATAAGATGTCAGCAAACTGTCTTCAGGGACCATACCTCTTAATCACTAAGGAATATTGGTTTTTCAGGTTGTATATGTCACATAGTCTGCTCTAATACACAAATATTTATATTCGAATCTTGAAATTTTCAATAACTCTGTGATACTTACATATTACTGTACCTCCCAAGCCTTGTCTTCCTCAGTTGATTCAGTCTCTTATGGTGAAATTAGTCTCTAAGTACATTTTTAATTCTAGCTCCTTAAAATTTAATTAACATAAAAGTCTGTGCACATGGTTGAACTCAGATTTCAGGTAGAAAGGGATTCCTTGGGATATGGAAGGAAAATTGCAATTTAAACCCTTTATTCTCATAAGATACTTGTATTGAAATAGATGTGTGAACATGAACTATATGTTACATATATTTGCAACTAACGGTGGCCATACCCTGCAACCCATTAAGTGTTCAATATGCACGTTCTGAATCATAAATATTTAATATCCATTTGTTGATAATGAATAGTTAGACGGACTGTTAAATCAGTTAATGAAAACTTGCTCTTTGGCCAAGATCATTTAATATCAGTGCGAGAAAGAAAGTTCAAATAACTCTGAATTCTAGGATTTCTGATTCTTCCAATTATCACAACCAAACCATTGTCTTGAGAGAGTAAAGAATAAAGGCTATGCATGTTACGATGTTACAGATCTGCCCACATCAATGAACACTGGTGCTGATAATTTCAAAAACTTGAAATTATCAAGAATTTAAAGGTAAGACACTGCATCTATGTAGGTAAAATGTTAGACTCTACTCAGAGGACTACTGGTTTGCAGGGGTTTAAGTATTACTCTGTTTTCAGATATTGGTAATAGTTATCTAGTTGATCCCTGGAGAATTAAATAAACAATGCTGGAGATGTTCTGTTTAATTATTGTCTTAAAATCTAGTTTTATACTTGTTTTGAAGTGGAAATGCAAAATTTAGCCTGAAGACATATATATTTAATTTTAATTTTTCAGACAGGCTTGGGGTTTGTAGATTGTGATTGTTTTTGAATAGTGAGTAAGCTT
>NW_012149508.1:1190100-1191379 GCF_000956105.1 Propithecus coquereli | reverse complement strand
TTATAAAGCATTCGAGAGGCAGAATATATTGTATTCAAAGTGCAGGGTCTGAGGTCTGACAGGGTTCAAAGCTAAGCTCTTTTACTTATAAACTGATTGACACTGGGCAAGTTGAAATTTCTTGGAAACTAATTTCCTCATCTGTAAAATGAAAAGCATAATAGCATCTACCTCCTAGGGTTCTTACAAGGATTAAATGAACTATCAAAGGCAAAAAGCTAAGAACAATGCTTGGCATAGTAAAAACTCAATAAATGTTAGGACCTAAAAAGTGAGATGAGAAATTGGACTTAAGCAAAGTAAATCTGATCTTGCCTTTTGTCTGCTTTTGTAGAATGTGGCCATTGTACAATATACAATCTCTATGATTCCATCTATGTTTATACTGCCTATTTCTTTGATTAGATGAATTGATATTCCAAGCCAGAGACAGGATCAATTGTTTGGAAAAGCAAGTGGTCATATGCTCATTGCCAGAGCAGTGACTTGCATTGTTTCGGGAAGAAGAAACATGAATATTTTGCCATGAACTGGGCTCTGCCTAAATGATCTGGCATTATTTAAATTCATTAATTTAGTCCAACACAAACACGGGAAAGTTGCTTCCTTATCTAATTCCTTCTCCAGGAGTTAATGAAAGAACAAATGAAAAAATCCAGTTGTTACTGAGCTCTCATAAAGGCCAGGCATTTCTTATATAAACTAAAGATTGTACAAATATGACAGCACTTATTAGGGATGAGGAAATATTCTAAAGTCTACATAACACTAAGATCTTTGTTATGAGCCTTTTGAAGATCTGCTTTGTGTATTTCTTTTTCTCCAATGACCTGTGATATCTTTAAAGTATTATAAAGAAGTAAAGAGAGGAGCTACCAATACTGTTATTGCACATCAAAGAAAGAAAAAGAAATGGAGCAGTTTTTTTTTATGTAAAAGCTTTATTATTCAAGATAGCCCTGACCAAGAATAATGTGCTCTTATTTTTAATCGTGTCCTAGTTTTAAGAAAATAACACAACTATACAAATTAATGCCTTGTAGAGTGAGACTTTTGGTGGCCCCATTAGGCAAGTCATATAGCGTCACCTGTGAATTTTATTATTTTTCCACTTTTATCCTATTACATCAATAAAATCGACGACATTACATATGATTCTCCTCCACTGCCTCTCACAAATTTTCAAATATATTTGAATTCATTTTTCCTGAACTCTTTTTTACTGTAGTAAGAACACTTAACAGGAGATCTACCTTCTTAATAAATTTTTAAGTGTGCA
>NW_012149508.1:1180415-1187019 GCF_000956105.1 Propithecus coquereli | reverse complement strand
ACATAGAAACGTGTTAATAAATTCTTTACTTCAAAATTTTACATAAATAACATCAGTGAAATTAGAATTTATCCTTTTTTCTGTAACATAAGTTTTTCTGTGCTAAGATCATAGATATTCTTTTTTCAGCAATCTGTTCTGTAACATTGCTGTTGATGTATTTTAATTCAAATTTCTTTTTTTAATGTTAAAAGTTCCTATTAATTTTTGCTTCTTGTTGCACTGTGTTCACAAAACACAGTATTGCATTTACATATTGTTTCTTTTGTCAATACTTAATTTTGCTGTTTTCAAATTTAGGTTCCAAATTAGAAATAATAGAATTGTAAAGATATCTTTTTATGTATAATCAATTTTCAGGTTTCTTTGAAAGGCCTCAAAGTAACCACATTTGATCCTTTATTTTATTCAAAGAAATGAGGAGAGAATAGTAAAAAAAATCAAGTTTGTTTGTCAGTCTTCAAAATTTGATTATTTTACAGCTACTATGACAATACATTTGTCTAACAAGCTTATGTCAAAAGAAAAAACTGATGATTCTAGAAAAAAGTACATCTTTTTAAATTTGTTACATTAAGTTAAATAATAATCATATAAATATGTTTCAAAGAGTATATACTTTTCAGATTAAAAGAAGCATACTCACGCTTAAGCACAAAGACTGGCATAATAATCGTTTACAAAAAGATTTTGCTTTTAAGATTCTAGATTTTAAAACTCTTGCCAATTGGGGGCACTCTTGCTACACTTTATGGGATAAATTAATGACCTTATAGTTACCTCGAAGTTCTCATACCATTTCTCTCTTCTTCACATGTCACAATCCACCACACTAACATGCTGAACCCAGGAGCACTCCTTCTGCCACTAAAGAAAAGGAAATCCCTAAATAGTTTAAGCTCTGTAAGAAAATTATTTCGCTTTTACACATGGCTTTTTAGAGTCCTTTGGATAATCCCGATTTAATTTTGTTTTATAATTGTTTACACTTAAAAACAAAAACTTGAAATTATCAAGCAGGCTATACAATTACAGATTTAAATTCAATCCTGGAACCTGATAATCTCCCTGAATTTAAATCAGTCTGTAACAGAGAGAACTACCTGAAAAAGGGTAAAATGTTTTACGAGCTGTCTCATTAAACAAACCCTGACACACACTCAAATGAGAATTAAAACCTGCATCCTTGCCCTGGAGGCCAGTAATCAGAAGGGCAGGGGAATGTTCTTTTTGTTTTTTTGTACCACAGGCGATGGCCTATGGAACTGTCTGGGCAGAGGTCAGGAGATTCTCTTGGTTGGAGATGGGGGAGATGAGGTTGATCACGACCAACAACTATAGCAATAGCCCCAAGCTGAAAACCCCCCTTTAAAAGTTCTTTATTTCTGTTTATAGGTAGGACAATGGAACTTTAAGACACAAGTCTGCCATTCTCCTAATTTGCCGGAAAATTAATAAACTTCTCTTTGTCCTTGTTCTTCTGAAGCAGCCTCCGGGACAAGTGCGAACTGTTGGTAACAAGTTCTCTTGACTGAGTGATTTGTCCTGTCTGTGCTTTCCATGTAAAAAGAAATATCAACATTTATACAAATAATATGTATGTTTTCTTAATGGTATGTTTGGTCATTGTTTGCTGATTTTGAGTACTACCTTTCACTGAGAATGTTATTAAATACCTTATAAGCAGATATAGCTCTTCTCCACAGCGTGTTATAGTCAAAGACAAAGAAAGAATTAGATGCAATAGAAAAGCATCTAATCACTTCTAAGGGAACTCCCATCAGTCTAATAGCAGATTTCTCAGCAGAAACCTTACAAGCCAGGAAAGAATGAGATGATATATTTAAAGTACTAGAGGAAAAAACTGCCAGGCAAGTTATCCTTTCTTAAATGAAGAAGAAATAAAGACTTTCCCAGATGAGCAAAAACTGAGGGAATTCATCACCATTAGATTGGCCCTACAAGAAATGCTTTAAGGGCATTCTACACATAGAAGCAAAATGACTATGTCTACCATCATGAAAACACATGAAAGTATAAAACCCACTGGTAGAGCAAACACACAAATAAGGAAGAGAAAGGACTCATGTTACCTCTACAGAAAACTGCTAAACTACAATGATAATAGTAAGAGAGAAAGAAAGGAGCACAGGATACACGAAACAACCAATAACAATTATTAAATTACAGGAATAAGTCCTCACATATCAATGATAACCTTGAATGTAAGTGAATTGAACTTTTCACTTAAAAGCTATAGACTGGCTGAATGAATTTTAAAAAACATGACCGAACTACATGCTGCCAACAAGAAACTCAATTTACCTGTAATGACATATACAGACTGAAAATAAAAGGATGGAAAAAGATATTCCATGCAAATGGAAACCAAAAGCAAACAGGAGTAGCTATGCTTATATCAGAAAAAACAAACTTTAAGTCAAAAACAGAAAAAGAGGCTTGATGTGGTTGCTCATGCCTGTAATCCTAACACTTTGGGAGGCTGAGGTAGGAGGATCAGTTGAGGCCAGGCCTAGGCAACAGAAAGACACTGTCTCTACAAAAAATTTTAAAAACTAGACAGGTGTGGTGGCCCATGCCTGTGGTCCCAGCTACTCAGGAGGCTGAGGTGGGAGGATCACTTCAGCCCAGGAGTTGGAGACTGCAGTAAGCTATGATCACACCACTGCGCTCTAGCCCAAGAAATGGAGCAAGACCTTGTCTCAAAGAAAAGAACAGAAAAAAAGAGACAAAGAATATCATTATATAATAATAAAGAGATCAATTCAGCAAGAGGATATAATAATTCTAAACATACCTGCATCCAGCACTGGAGCACCCAGATATATGTAGCAAATATTATTAGATCTACAGGGAGACATATACTCCAAAACAATAATAGTTGGGAACTTCAATGCCCCACTGTCAGCATTACACAGATCATCTAGACAGAAAATTATCAAAGAAACATTGGATTTAAACTGCACTTTAGGCCAAATGGACCTAATAGACATTTATATGTCATTTCATCCAACAGCTGCAATATACACATTCTTTTCATCAACACATGGAACATTCTCCAGAATAGACCATATGTTAGGCTACAAAATAAGTCTCAACAAATTTTAATAGCAGAAATCATATCAAGTATCTTCTTAGACCACAATGGAATAAAACAAGAATTAATGACAAAATAAACTTTAGAAACTGAACATATATAAGAAAATTAAACAACATGCTACCGAATGACTATTGGGTCAATGAAGAAATCGAGAAAATCAAAACATTTCTTGAAACAAATGAAAATCAAACACAACATACCAAAACCTGTAGGATACCACAAAAGCAGTGCTAAGAGGGGATTTTATTGCAATCAATGCCTACATTGAAACGTAGAGAGATTCCAAATAAACAGCCTAAGGATGCACCTCAAGAAACTACAAAAGCAAGAACAAACCAAACTCAAAATTGGAGGAAAAGAAATAACAAAGATGAGAGCAGAACTAAATAAGATGGAGACTAAAAAAGTACAAAGGGTCAACAACGAAAAGTTGTTTTTTTGAAAAAATAACCAAAAGCAATAAACCACTAGCTATCCTAACCAAGAAATAAAGAGAGATGACTTAAATAAACAAAATCAGAAATGAAAAAGAGACATTACAACTGACATCAAAGAAACACAGAGGATCAGAGATTATTGTGAACAACTATACACTAACGAACTGGAAAACCTAGAGAAAATGGATAAATTCCTGAACACATACAGACTACCAAGATTGAATCAGGAAGAAACAGAATACCTGAACAGACTCACAATGAGTAACAAGATTGAATCAGTAATGAAAAGTCTACCAACAAAGAAAAGTCCAGGATGGTTTTGCTGTTTGTACCTCCCTGCTTGCTGACCTCATCGCTATTCCTTATGGGACTCAAACACGTAGGAGCAGGAGGAGTAATTGGCTCTAATTAGCTGGCTCTGTTGTGAAAATGACAAAAATCCAGGTGTTTTTTGTTTTTTGGTTTCTTCAGAAACACTTTCCAATGCACAGAAAATATAGTATGCAGAGATATTTTTATGGCATCTATAATTACATATATATTTATTTTAAGAGGAACTATGTTTCTTTCTTTATAGAAACCAACTCACAGCAACGAAATGTCACCTGAGTTTATCAGTCACTTTCTTCTAGTGTCATTGTCTCTCAGGACTCAAGCACCCTAGAAGTACATTATTGGGGCCGGGTGCGGTGGCTCACGCCTGTAATCCTAGCACTCTGGGAGGCCGAGGCAGGCAGATTGTTTGAGCTCAGGGGTTCCAGACCAGCCTGAGCAAGAGCGAGACCCCGTCTCTACTAAAAATAGAAAGAAATTAATCGGACAACTAAAAATATATAGAAAAAACTAGCCGGGCATGGTGGCACATGCCTGTAGTCCCAGCTACTCGGGAGGCTGAGGTAGTGGGATTGCTTGAGCCCAGGAGTTTGAGGTTGCTGTGAGCTAGGCTGACGCCACGGCACTCACTCCCGCCAGGGCAACAGAGTGAGATTCTGTCTCAAAAAAAAAAAAAAGTACATTATTGAATAGTTACTATATGCAAGTAGAACCAAAAAGAAGCAACTCTTTTTATACCTGGAAAGAAAGCCAAATATTCCAAAATGCAATTGCTTCATTTCACATGTGGGAGTTACTTATAGTGAACTTGAGTAATTTCAAATAATTAATCAGTCACAGAGCCAGGACTAGAACCCAGTCCTATTTCAGTGTTTCTTCCACTTTCCAGCATGCCTATTTGAACGTTCATTACTCATTTGTATTATAAATTTTCTCAGTGATTCCTTCCCTGTCCAATTTTTACACATTTCTCCTCCTAGAGCCAGCAATTGAGAATGCTGTGTTATAAAATATTTGTTTCTGGCTGCTGCTTTCGCTGCAGGAGGAGAGTTCTTACATCAACTCAAAAGCGGGACTGTTGCCATCTTGTGACCATAAAACACAACTACAGCTTTAAAAGTGCAGTGTTTGTGGGGGGAAATTTCACATTTACAAAACGATTAAAGAATAGTTCAATGAACACTTTTTATTGAAAATGGATAGATTGATATTCTCTGCCAGGTTTACCTGGTTCCACAGGCAAGTTTTCTCTATGTGACCAGTGGGGTATTAAAGACCTCTCAATAAACTTGTGCCTTGACTTTCCTGAGTCTGAGATATTGCACGCACATCTTGGTGTTCTGTGTTCAGAGAAAAAGCATGTCCTATGTGACTGAAAGAGGACCCTGACAGATGTACATGGACCTCCATAGTATTTGCCTGTGCTTTCTTTCTCCTGCTGTATCAGATCGTTTGCCTTTATTAAAACTTCACTTGAGTAAACTTTGTGGAGGTTTTTTTATTTTTCCTTTCACATGTACGAGCCTATGCAATTGCTGAAAGTTTCTTTTTTTTCTTCCTTTCTTTCTTTTTTCTTTGTGAAACAGAGTCTCACTCTGTTGCCTGGGCTAGAGTGCCATGGCATCAGCCTAGCTCACAGCAACCTCAAACTCCTGGGTTCAAGTGATCCTCCTGCTTCAGCCTCCCGAGTAGCTGGGACTACAGGCATGAACCACCACGCCTGGCTAATTTTTTCTATTTTCAGTAGAGACAGGATCTTGCTCTTGTTCAGGCTGGCCTTGAACTCCTGAGCTCAAGTGATCCTCCTGCCTCAGATTTACAGAGTGGTAGAATTACAGGTGTGAGCCACCATGCCCAGCCACTGAAGGTTTCTTAATAGTTTTAATATAGGAAGAATATAGCAGGACCAAAGATGTAATTGGGAAAGAAGCAGCAGTCACCGGGAGAGGGAGATATTTGGTTATTTTTGCGGTTTGCACAGTGTTCTGATTTATGTCTGTGCTTAGATATGATTAAGGTGTCGCCTTGCTTTTGTCTCACTCCATCATAGTCCCAGAGTGACCTTGTGTGATGTTTATATTCTGTGAAATTATTATGTTCAGCAGGGAACATCAGCTAATGGCTCTCAAATGTGCTCTTTTTTTTCTCAATCCCCCTGTTGTGGGTTAAAGGCAGATGAATTCAAGCCACAGGACATTAATCTGTGATACCCAGATCTTCATCATTGCTGAAATTCTGTGAATTAGGAGATTTTGCAAAAAAATGTTGTTTGTAATTGGACTAGATAGAGTTAGTCTTTCATGCTACTTCTGTCACAAGAACAAGACAAGTTGTTGAATCATGTAATGTGACGATGTCTGTGCAATAGCTCCTAAGACTTTGGACAGGATGCAAACAGCCAACTGAACACAGACACCTACCTGCAAAGTTGTTTTAGTCCTCGCAATAGACCACGAAGCTGGGGACCTACATATCTACACCCAGGCCATTAAAACACTTTGGCATATTTCCGGGACTATTTCAGAGAATCAGATGGCTTTTCCTTTTAGCTTACGTCATGGTCTATTTACTTTACTATTTGTATTTATGAAGTGCCAAAACAAGTGTTTGCTATAGCACAAACACTTCCTTGAGAGTTCCTTAAGAGGAAATAAAGAACTATATCAAATATGGCTAATGGATTTTAAAACTCTACTGAGTTTCCAGAGCAGAA
>NW_012149508.1:1168250-1179496 GCF_000956105.1 Propithecus coquereli | reverse complement strand
GGTTTTGATTTGCATTTCTCTAATGATTAGAGATGTTGAGCATTTTTTTATATGTTTGCTGGCCATTATTCTGTCTTCTTGTGAAAAGCTTCTGCTCATTTCCTTTGCCTGTTTGTCAACGGGATTGTTTGATTTTTTCTTATTGATTTTTTAAAGTTCTAGATAGATTCTAGTTATCAGCCCTTTATCAGATGTGTAGAGAGCAAATATTTTCTCCCATTCTGTAGGCTGTCAGTTCGCTCTAATGATAGATTTCCTTTGCTGTGCAAAAGCTTTTTAATTTGATCAGATCCCATTTATTTATTTTTGTTGCTGTGGCGATTGCTTTGGGGGTCTTCTTCAAGAATTCCTTGCCTAGGCCGATGTCTGAAAGGGTCTTCCTGACATCTTCTTTTAGAATTCTTAAGGTTTCATGCCTTAGGTTTGAGTCTGTTATTCATCTTGAATTGATTTTTATGAGAGGTGAGAGGTGGGAATCCAGTTTCATTCTTCTATATGTAGCTATCCAGTTTTCCCAGCACCATTTATTGAAAAGACATTCTTTTCCCCAGTGTATATTTTTGTCTGCTTTGTCAAAGATTAGATTACTATATGCGGATGGTTTCATCTCTGCATTCTCAGTCCTGTTCCAGAGGTCTATGTCTCTGTTCTTGGGCCAGTACCATGCTGTTTTAGTTACTATAGCCTTCCAGTATAGCTTGAAGTCTGGTAGACTGATACCTCCCAGTTTGTTCTTTTTACTTAAGATTGCTTTGGCTATATGAGGTCTTTTATGGTTCCATACAAAGCATAGAATTATTTTTTCCAGATCTGTGAAGAATGATAATGGGATTTTGATAGGGATTGCATTAATTCTGTAGATCACTTTAGGTAGTATGAACATTTTAATGATATTGATTCTACCAATCCATGAGCAAGGTAGGTTTTTCCATCTGTTTACATCTTCTACAATTTCTTTTCTTAGTGTTTCATAGTTCTTCCTGTATATGTCTCTCACATCTTTCATTAAATATATTCCTAGATATTTAATTTTCTTTGAGGCTATTGTAAAAGGTATTGTGATTTTCATTTGAATTTCGGCTTGACTGTTATTGGTGTATATGAATGCCTCAGATTTGTGTGTATTGATTTTGTATCCTGAGACTTTACTGAATTTACTGAATTCATTTATCAATTCTAGGAGTCTCTTGGATGAATCCTTGGGGTTTTCTAGATATAATATATCATTGGCAAAGAGCGAGAGTTTGATCTCATCTGTCCCCATTTGGACACCCTTAATACCCCTTTCTTGCCTAATTGCTGTAGCGAGGATTTCGAGCACTATGTTGAATAAAAGTGGAGATAGACGGCAACCCTGTCTGGTTCTGGTTCTAAATGGGAATGGTTTCAATTTTTCCCCATTCAGTATGATATTGGCAGTGGGTTTGTCATAAATGGACTTGATAATTTTAAGGAATGAGCCGTCTATGCCTATTTTGATGAGAGTTTTTATCATAAAGGTGTGTTGGACTTTGTCAAATGCTTTTTCTGCATCTATTGAGAGAATCATATGGTCTTTGTTCTTGCCTTTATTTATGTGGTGAATTACATTTATGGATTTGCGTATGTTGAACCAGCCTTGCATCCCTGGGTGCACCACCTGGTTGTGGTGAATTATTTTTTTGATGTGCTGTTGGATTTGGTTTGCTAAAATTTTGTTAAGAATTTTTGCATCTATATTGGTGAGGGATATTTGTCTGTAGTTTTTTTGCTGCATCCTTTCCTAGCTTTGGTATCAAGGTGATATTGACTTCATAGAATGAGATGGAGAGGATACCATCCTTCTCAATGTTTTGGAATAATTTCTGCAGTATAGGTATGAGCTCTTCTTTGTATGTTTGGTAAAATTCGGGTGTGAACTCATCTCGTCTGGGACTTTTTTTTTGGAAGATTTTTTATTGCTGCTCCAATTTCTGCACTTGATATTGGTCTGTTCAGGAGTTCTATTTTGTCCTGATTGAGCTTAGGGAGGTTGTGTGTTTCCAAGAGTCTGTCCATTTCCTCCACATTTTGTAGCTTTTGGGCATATAGATTTTCATAGTATTCAAAGATAATGATTTGTATTTCCATGATGTCTGTAGGGACCTCTCCTTTTTCATTTCTGATTGAGTTTATTAAAGTCCTCTCCTTTCTAGTTCTTGTCAATCTAGCAAAAGGGCTGTCAATTTTGATTATCTTTTCCAAAAACCAACTTTTGGTTTTATTGGTCTTCTGTACGGTTCTTTTGTTCTCAATTTCATTTAGTTCTGCTCTAATCTTAGTTATTTCCTTTCTTCTGCTAGGTTTAGAATTATTTTGCTCCTTTTTTTCCAGTTCCTTGAGATAGTTTTTTTAGTTTGTTGATGTGTGAGCTTTATGTCTTTTGGATGTGAGCATTTAATGCTATTAGTTTTCCCCTCAGGAATGTTTTTGCTGTATCCCACAGGTTTTGATAGCTTGCATCCCCATTATCATTTGATTCAAAGAATTTTTTGATCCTATCTGAATATCTTCCTTCACCCAGCAGTCATTCAGCAATAGATTATTTAAGTTCCATGACTTTTTGAAGTGGTGAGCATTTCTGTTGGAATCGATCTCTAGTTTTATACCACTATGGTCCGAAAAGATGCATGCCACAATTTCTATTTTTTAAAATTTGTTGGGGTCTGATTTGTGGCCTGGGATGTGGTCGATTTTGGAGAAAGTTCCATGACCTGATGAGAAGAATGTATATTTGGTTTTATTTGGGTGGAATGTTCTGTAGATGTCTGTTAGACCGATTTGTTCTAGAACTCTGTTTAAGTCCATTATTTCTTTGCTTATTTTTTGTTTGAAGGATCTGTGCATTTCAGACAATGGGGTGTTGAAATCCCCCACTACTATAGCATTACTGTTTTTCATGCTATTTAGTTCATACAGGGTTTGATTTATATATCTGGGTGATCCTGTGTTGGGTGCATAGATATTACGAATTGTTAAGTCTTCTTGTTGGATTTTTCCTTTCACCATTATATAGTGACTATCTTTGTCTTTCTTTATTTTTGCTATTTTAAAATGTATGCTGTCTGAAATCAGAATTGCTACTGCTGCTCTCTTTTGGTTTCAATTTGCCTGAAAGTTTGTTTTCGAACACTTGACCTTGAGCCTGAAAGCATCTTTGTTAGTTAGATGCATTTTCTGGAGACAGCAGATACTTGGCTTATAATTTTTTATCCTTTCAGCTAGTCTATGTCTTTTCAAAGGACAATTCAAACCATTCACATTTATTGAGAGGATTGATATTTGGGGTATATTTCTGTTCATATCGTTGGGTAAGTTCTTGTTGTTTTGTTTTACCTGTCAAGCCATTGTGGAATCTGGATTCTGGACTTTAACTCTTGAGTGTTTTTAATTTGGTGGGTGTCTACTGTGTTGTTCTATGTAATGCAGGTCTGAGTACTTCTTGCAAAATAGGTCTGGTCTTTGCAAATTCCATCAGTGATTGCTTGTCTGGGACAGTCTTTATTTCTCCCTCGTAGATGAAGCTGTTTTGCTGGATAAAGAATTCTAGTTGGCCATTATTCTGTTTAAGAAGATTAAGGATGGGTTCTCAGTCCCTTCTGGCTTGTAGGGTTTCATTTGAGAAGTCTGCAATTAGTCTGATAGGCATTCCTTTGTAGGTTATCTGTTGTTTCATCTTACTGTGTGAAGGATTTCCTCTTTCATGTTTACTTTGGCCAGTCTGATAGTTATGTGATGTGGTGTTTGCCTCTTCACATTGAGTCTCCCAGGAGTTCTGCATGTTTGTTGTATCTGGATATACAGGTTTCTGGCCAGACCAGGCATATTTTCTTCCAATATTCCAAGAAATAGCTTTTCCAGCCCTTGTGTATTTTCTTCTTCTCTCTCTGGGATGCCTATAATTCTTATGTTTGGTTTCTTTACATAATCCCACATTTCTTGTATGTTCTTTTCTTGTCTCTTGTTTCTGTGTTCTTTTTCTTCATCTGATTTGTTTAGCACATAGGCATTATCTTCTAGCTCTGAGATTCTCTCCTCTGTGTGATCCATTCTATTTTTAAAGCTTTCCACTGTGTTTTAAAGTTCCTTGAATGCCTCTTTCATTTCCAGGATTTCTGTTTGTTTTTTTTTTTGTAATATTTCAATTTCTTTAGAGAATTTTTCATTCATTTCCTGTATTGTTCTCATGGTTTCTTTGTGTTGGATTTCTATTTTCTCTTCAATTCCATTGAGTTTCCTTATAGTCCATATTCAGAATTGGTCCTCCATCAATTTAACCACTTCATTTGAATTCGTATCTGATTTTGAGGGTCTCATGATTTCTTTTGGGGGTGACTTTTCTCTCTGCTCTTTCATATTCCCTGTGTTCTTTCTCTGGTTCTTTCTCATCAGAGTAATTCATTGAGAACTGGGAGTGCTAGGACTGGTTTGTGCCCTTAACTTCAAGCCCCTAAGGGACGTTCCTTAACAGTGGTGGGAGTAGGCACGCTGGTCTTATATTGCCTTAGAGGTATTTTGGCAAGTTGTGTTACCTCTGACCTCTCGTCTTCACCTCTTGCCAGTGGAGATTAGCGAGTTTGTTCCCCAGCTTAAGCTCCCATGTGGTGAATCGCACCTGTGTGTATAACTCCACTGCTCTCTAATAGCTTGAAATGAAGGGCACTGTGTTGAGCTAGGGGGTTACCCTCTCTGTCATTGGTTGTGGATTGTGTGGAGGAGCCAATAATCGAGGTAATCTGATGCCTCTGTGTTGGTTTCTGTTCCCTGGGTGAGGAATACTAATGCTCTGCTCTTTAGGAAGGATCTTGCCCCTCCCAAGGGTTACTTGTACCCTATTCCCCCTTAAAGTGGTGGTAGGAGCAAGGCAGATTGCAGTTGCTGCTTACCAGCCTGTATGTGTGTGCTTCTACGGTTGCCGCCACTAGGGGGAGCCATTAATATGTTATTCAGGGTTCTTCCACCATGCTTGGAAGGCTGCTCTTGATGGGAGGTGTTACTTGGTGCACCTGCTGTGGCCGCTGGCCGGGGTTTTTCTTCCCTGACCTCACACTCCACTGTTGGCAGTCACATAGATGCAGAGAGCAGGCCACAGTGTTATGATCTTATTAGATGACCTAAGCTGCTCTGACAGGCCAAATCACTGGGCTGTCAACTATTGATCTGTACCAAGGCTCCGCAGATTCACACCAGTCACACAGGGAAAATGGCTTTTCTTGCCTCTTCCGACCTCCAGGGGTGGAGCCCACCACTTTCGGTGCAAAAGTCGCTGTGCTATGGGGAGGGGTAATGCCCAAGACCACCCAGTGCCCTGGTGCCTGGGAATCCCACAGGTGATAGCCTCCCACGACTGGGGAAGCACTCAAAATTCGGCCATGTAAACAGGCCAGGCAAGCTGACAACAGGTGGCAGAAGGGTGGGAGCCTCTCGCAAAGTCGCTGGGGTGGAGGAAGCGTGCTGTCGGACACCGTAGTGCACACAGCATCTGGACCCCAAAATGGTAGTTCCCGCCTGCAGAGCGCTAGCAGTGGGGGCGACTCTTCAGGAGTTGGTGGATGCCTCATTGGATAGTTGAATCAACAGGATGCCCATTGTCTCTTGTGTGTCACCCTCCTACAATCTCACACCTGTCCGGCAGGAGGTCTTGCACTTTCTGACCCGCCCTGAGCTGGCCTAATCGCGGGCAGCAGTTTCCAGGATAGAGTCCCCTTTTTAGTGTTCACCTCCATTGTTCTGATCCCGCTGACCGCCAGAGGTGAGATGCCTGTCTCCTAACTCCCTCCAGCGGTAACTCAGACCAGTCTCTCCTCCGCCCAGTGCAGTCCTAGCACAGAGCTCTGGGGAATTCAAGATGCTTCCCGCTATTGCCTCCTCTCCACAGAGCCCAACGTCTCCTGCCACGATTTTGCACTGACTTCAGGCAGGTCCCTGTCTGAGTGAGAGTGGAGGTCAGTGGAGAGGCAGGACGTTCTCCTGTGGGTCAGGTCTCACTGCACTCGCTCGCGGGCGGACATAGCCGTCCCACACTCTATTCTCTATTGTTTGTCTCGCACTCTCCAGACTTCGTGATCCTATCTCATGTTCACCCTTTTTTCCCCCCTGTGTTTTGTGTCCCACGCTGTTTCTCTGCAGTTTCACAATGCTGTTCTCGTGGGGGAGCGATCCACTTGTGCATAGCAGATCGAGTTCTTCACCTCTCTCTCTGGGAGCAGGGAGCCAGGAGGTCTACTCTGCCATTTTTTGTCCTTCGGAAGACAGGATTTTTAAGGATAGTTTGGCAGGCAAGGGATTAGGCAATTAGGTCTGTTTGTTGGGGCAAAATTATAGCGATGTAGAAATCATCTACTTGCGTTGCTGCAGTCCCTGGGGTCACAATTCCAGTTGAGTCACTGGTCTCATGGGCCAATCGATCCACTGGAACGTCGGGCCTGGAAGATATTTTAAAAACTACCTTTAGATTTCGAAAAGGTGATGTTATCTATGGAGAAAGTTGAGAATCTTTATGGACACCAGCTATGGGAGAAGTTAAGAATCTTTATGACTACCAGCTGCGTGGCTCCAGAGTGGCAATTATAGGGGACAGTTACTAACTATTATTATTTTTAGCTGTGCCTGTGCATTGTTTTTTAGCTAGGGTGTTACCACAGTTCTTGCCTTGCACACCATTATTGAAGTGTGGTTTCAGAAATACCCCAGAAGGACACAGCCCCCACCGGTAGTATAAGTATCCTTCATTTTAACAGGAGTGAGTCAATCATTGATGCTCAGGAGCTCAGAAAATTTCACCCAAAATATGACTCCTTGGTATAAAAATATTTCAAATTAAAGGCCATTTAAGATCAAAAAGCACGGGGCAGGGGAAAGCATTGGAAGGGGGCTTTCCCTCTATCTACATAAACCAGACTGACTGATCAAAATATCAAAAGAACAATTGACTTCCTTTCCTTGCCCTGTTATTTCAATATATTGTAGGGAAGAAGATCAAAAATGCATCCAGACCTGGCCCAAATAATTTAAATATAATACCTGTCTCTCAGGTTAATTTAATTTACAAAGAGACTCATTTACAAGTCAATCTGTTTCCCCCATCCATTTAACCTCCCAAGCAACCATTTATTGCCCCTAAACAGGATTACCTCATCTCCTCATCTCCTTATCTCCTTTTCTCCTCCAAAAGGACAGGTAAAAAATATCTGCACTTCATTGGGATATTGGGTAATCACGCTGTGATTCCTCCCATGTGCATGACAAATAAACCTTTCTTTTATTAATCTGCCTTAATTGTGAGCTGATCTTTCAGCAAACTTTTGGGGGAAAGGGCAAGTTTCCCCTCACTCCTACAGTGGCTCAGGTGGTCAGATTTTCTGAGTAGTGTCAGATAATTCCTGCAACCCAGGCTGGAGTGTTTCTGAAAGAATAGAAGGCAGACTACTAAAGCAATTACAGTCTTGAAATTGGTACTCACTTCCAATGGGCTGGATACAGCAGATAAGGATATAATGACTTCAATAGAAGTGTTTGGTTGAGTGGAGTTAAGGCCCAATTTTCATAACAGTAAAGGTTGGAATAAATAATGTAAAGATAATTTAAGCACCAGATAGGGCCTCTAAAAGAAAACCTACCTTCTGAAATATCTAAGCAACATTTGTCAACCTTTTTTCAATATTATTCCCTAAAGAGCTTTTTTGGACATTTTGTTTATAATTGCCAAGAAATTTTAATAGCACTTAGATGCATAGCTGTTTATGTACTGTATGTAGAATCACATTTATACAGAAAAAAGATAAGACATTTTCTGTTTGCAAGAACAGATTTGCACCCTTTTGGAGGTGATGTCATTCCTGCCGAGAATGTATATTCTAAAGGAAAAGCCATTAAATACATGACAGCAGGATCAGATGGAGGCCGATAGACCCAACGATCATTTAATTCAAAGTGGTAGATATGGGCTGAAGAAAATGCACCAGAGAAATTTATTTTTCCTTGAAAAACAGAAGACCATAGGATGTCAACAGTAAAATGATGATGATTTGTGGAAGCATGTAGAGAAACCATTCAGTCATTGATACAGTATATCTATTGATTCCCCAGCTAGATTTAGATCCCATTTAAAGCTAAAGACTGGGACTCTGTGCTGTTTGAGCTAGCACAGCTAAGTGGAGACAAATTTCTCATGGACTTGTTCTCCTTGGAACTTTGGCCTCTTCTGAGGCACCTACACGCATTAGAGGTGTGATGCCTTAATGGATTTGGGGAACCTCATTTGGGAAAACCCCATTTACAATGGACTGTTCGTGTACTTGCCTTAATGGATTTGGTGAGACTTCATTTGGAAATATCCTGTGTGCAACAAATTGTTTATATGCTTGAGGTGGTCGAAGGACAGAAAGCTGACCCACTGCACAGGGAGCCTGACATGTAGGGGGCTCAACCCTTTTAATGATTGACAGTTTCACTTGGTATTAGTAGATATTTTTTTCAGGCTGCGAATGGACAGAGCATCTAAAGCTCCAAGATGGGCTCCTACCAGGAGCTGCTGGCTCAGGACATGGCCTTTTCTGGGTTCCTGTACATGTCTGAAGCCTTGGAGGACAACAGATGATGGACATCAGCAGTGCAAGGAAAGAGGCCAAGCAGGTGGAAAATGGCATGCTGGTGACGGACCCGTGGACAGGCAGCTGCGGAGACAGCTCAACAGCCCTTCTTTCTACAGTGAGGAAGCTCCACAGCCAAGAAGGAAGGGACCTGGAAACCATCACGGCTCAGACAGCCCATTGTCTGCAGGACCCAAGAGCCCAGGGAGGCCTGGGCATTTCACAAGGTGGCTACTCCATAGCAGTGTTGCTTCCTGTGGTCTGCACCTGGATCTACTGCACAATGTCCTGTGGTCACCTGTGAAATTCAAGTGGAGCCTCAGTGGGAACCTGGTGAGCCTTTTCTACACAGTGGACTCAGTGATGCCATAGGTCCTCAAGATGTTCATAGGCTCCCCATCTTCATACCAAGCAGTAATGGACACGCTTTTGAATCAGAGGTAACCCAGCAAGTCAGAAAAGTAAAATAGGGTATTGCTGTTTGTCCCCCTCTGAATAAGGATATTCCTCAGAAGCAGGCTTAAGTTAAGCCCCTAAGACATAGGTTATGAGAGACCCTTCCTAGCACCCCGAGTAAGTATGGTAGTATAACCATGAGTAAAAAACAGGGTAATACAATACGCCAAATGAATGAGTCAGGCACTACCCACTGTGTATAAATTTGCCTCTTTCAGGCCTCTACCCCAGTTGGAAATAAAGAAGCAGAAGAGACCCTCTGAAGTACCTCTAACAGCTCACACCTCCTTGAAGGTGTCAGAAATGAAACCTTGGGTCCATCATACCAGAATAAAGAGGTGTCCCATGGAAGAAGAGAACCAAGCCCGCAGTCAAGGGGGCAGCCTTTAGGCAATCTAAAGTAACTGTTTAAGGAAGGGGAAAAAATGAAAATGTTAATATTTTTTTGCTAACCTTTCTTTATTTGTTCTGTCTATAGGATGGAGAGACAACTCTTTAGTGAGGATTTCCCTGGGCTATCGCCTCTTCTGTTGATCTGTGTTTGTCATCTGTATATGATTTCTGAATTTGCAGAAGCTGGTCTCTCAACCACCTACAGGGTGCTTTCCTGCCCAGCCCTGTATTGGACATTGTGTACAAGGTGTCAGTCCATCTTGCTTTGCCAATCCTCATTGTCATAGTGATTTCTTTGTCTTCTGTTGTTGTAAATATACTGCCAAAGCTTTGCGATGACATACATAAGTATAAACTTTCCATCAAAAGGTCGCCCCATTTCAGCAGGAAGTAGCTGGGTGACAACATCGCCCCTCCTCCCATAGATATGGAAGGGAAATATGAGAGTGGGGAATATGTAACAGAGGGAATGGCTTTAAAAATGGCAGAGATTTTCTGTCTCCTTAAAACTTCCCCCACTCTGCATCCCTGAGGCAGGTTAAGTCTTTTGTTAAAACTCTCAGGTGGGGCCAACCCCCTCAAGGTGGGCAGCTGGCAGAGCTCACAGGCTTTGTCTCTGGCAGAGATGGGAGGATTAGAACAGTTAACCACAGTAATTGCCTGAAGCTGATAACCCTCCCTTTAAAAGCTGTGTGTTTCTGCCTATGTTTGGGAAATTTGGGATTTTGAGACAAGGAGGCCTACCATATTTCCTCCTTTGCTGTCGAAGTAAATGTCTTTTTCCTTCCTCCTCAAATTGCTTGTCCTTGTTCTGCTTCGTGGACAAGTGGCCAAGCTTTCTGTAACACATTTGTCTTAGCATAATAACAAAATTGAGACAGAAAATTGAAAATATATTTCATACAAAATTTACGACTAAGATTGAGAGTACAATAAGATTTCAAAGAAAACAGCATTTACTGAAATCTAAAACAATCACAGTCATTTCCATAGAAGACAGATAACTTGAGTTTTTAAAACATATTCATAGCTTTCAACAGGTAAAGAATAAAATGAGGGCATTCCATCAGAAAAAAAACATGAACAAAAGCATCTACTGAAACCTGGTTGCATTAACTACCTACCATTTCCCTATAGAGTTTAAACTCTGACAAGGGAGATTTATACTTCTTTTTGCATCATCATCCATTCAATTGTCACTGACTGTCTACCACATGTAGGCACTCAGTTCTTGGGATACGTCGGTGAAAAAATAGGCAATGATAACTGTTGTCACAGTGCTTTCATTCCATATTTAAAGCCACCCCTCCATTGCCATTTGGACAAAATCACTTAACCTGTAAAGTAATAATCAATTTCAATCATCTGATAGTCTTCACTTCATTTAGAACCAAAGAACAGATTGAAATAAAGTAGTAATAATTAAATTTTTCTTTTTGTGCTTTAAGCCTAAAAATCACTACTGATGAATAAAAATATTTGAACATAAATTTATGAACAAAACAAGCTATCTGGGGAGCAATTTCATTCAGAATTGAAATTACATTTATGCTTATTTGGATGTCTTTGCCTGGAAATTGGATAACTGTGTATCAGTTACCCAAGTCCCAAAGGAGAATACTGAAAATTTTCCATGAAGTGCAAAGAACAAATCTAAAGTGCACTCTGATTTCACAGTGTCCCCATGTTTATTTTGAAAGGGCCCTGATTGGGTTGAGATAAAGAGTACAACAGGTTTCATAAGCATCAGAGATCAGGCTTGGGTTCTAGCTTTAATAATGAGATGCC
>NW_012149508.1:1162373-1167710 GCF_000956105.1 Propithecus coquereli | reverse complement strand
AAAACAAAGGCAAAAATAGTAAGTCCATAGGGTAGCACAATGGAGTTCATTGCAAAAGTTTGCAGAAGTAAACTGGAATTGCTGCCAAGGCGTAGGTTAGTCTATCTCACCAGACCAGAATAAATTAGTTACTTTCATACATGTTTAAAACACAAAATTACTTTTTAGAATTATATTTTTACTTATACTTCTTGAGTTTTCCCTTTCCCAAGCTGCTTGGTATAAAAGGCAAAAGTTATTCTCGTTTACCTGCATTATGAAGAGAAGAATTGATTGGTGGCTACCACAGCATAAGTGGATTGGAAAGACTAGTTAAACAAACAAACAAAAAACCTAAGCTAATACATTCAGAATATTTAAATTTTTAATTTTCACACCATAAATGCGTTTCTGCCAAACCTACTTTTTAACCAATACCATGTATACTGAAGAACTCTGTGGAATGGGTGGGGCAGGGAGGTAAAGCAAAGATAAATAGACCTAAAATTCAAGCTTGTAGCATAGAAAATAAACAGAAGGAATCTCATTGGCCCAGCCTCAAGATTCTTTTACTACCACATAAATAGACCATTACTCTGCCAAGAGTAACTTCTTAGCTTGTGACGTTAAAATGAAGTCAGGGACGGTCTCTTTTCTTCCTTTAATTTTTCTGTCTTGGTACTTGTCCAACTTCAATCAGGAGAGAAGTGTAACAAGCTTCACAAACAAAAACAACTGACTATAATGTAGCGAAGAATGAAATCATATTTCAGAAAAGTGGGAGGAAGTAGATTACAAATACGAGGAACAGAGAGCTTTGGGGAAAGATTCATAAAGGAATTAACATTTAGTGGGGCAGGACTTCTATTATTACTAGGATTTTTCTAGGCAAAGAATGAAGGGGTCCAGTTTTGTTTGGACAATCATAGGCAGTGTGCATGGAGCATGGGCTTCACAGAGGCACATAGTGGATGGTAACATCAGAAACAGGTGGCAGACCATTTTTCTTTTTAATTTCAAAATATTTAATTGAAAAAAATTACATATATTCAAGGTGTACAATGTGATGATTTGATATACACATGCATTGTGCAATGATTGGCACAATCAAATTAATTAACACATCACCATCCATATCATTTGTGCGTGCGTGCGTGTGTGTGCGTGTGTGTGTGTGTGTGTATGTGTGTCTATGGGGCACATAAAATCTGTTCTCTTATCAAATTTCAGGTAAACAGTATTATCAACTATAGTTGCCATGCTGTGCATTAGATGCCCAGAATTTATTCATATTATGACTGCAGGTTAGTTCTCTTTGACCAATATCTCTCCATGTTCCCCACCCCCAGCACCTGGCAACCACCATTCTATCCTCTGTCTCTATGAGTTTGTCTTTTTTAGATTCCACATATAAGTGAAATCATATGGTTTTGTCTTTCTGTGTCCGGCTTATTTTACTTACCCTAACACCTTCTAGATTCATCCATGTGTCACAAATCGCAGGATTTCCTTCTTTTCTATGGCCGAATAATATTTCATTATATAATATATATATTTTGTATTCATTCATCTGCTCATGGACACTTAGGTTGATTCCATATGTTGGTTATTATAAATAACGTTGCAATAAACATGGGGTGTAGATATCTCTATGAAGTGCTGATTTCATTTCCTTTGGATATATTATACATGCAAAAATTGGATGATATTTTGTATGATAGTTCTATTTTCAGTTTTTTGAGGAAGCTCCATACTGTTTTCCATAATGGCTGTACCAATTTTCATCCTCACCAATAGTGAATAAGATTTTCCTTTTCTCCATACTCTTGCTGATTCTTGTTATCTCTTGTCTTTTTAATAATAAGTAAATGGCAGATCTTGAATGCCTTACTAAGTATCGTTTTTTTGCCGTGACTCATATTTCTGGTTAGTTTGTGTCAATAAATATTGACTCAAATACTGTAACCAAAAATTTCCCCTTAGAACCAGTATTTTTTAAGCTGCCTAGAATATGGTTAGACATGCCTTGCTTGTGGAATCACACCTTCATAGTTTGAGTTTCAGGGATGATCTCAGCAATATCATATCCAATATGTAGAAAGTTTATTTAATTATCTAATATTGCAACAGCAAATGACAGTGACATATAACCTAACTTCTCAGGGTTAGTTTCATTGTAAAACTTCATTACAGAATATGTGCTTTAAGCCTGCTTGATTTCAAATCTAACAAGTATAGAAGGAGAAAAAGATCCATGTTTGAAATGAATTCTGAAGTAACTGGTTGGACTTAGCTTTATCCTGAATCACCTTAGAAGGTTGCTACGAATATTATTCCAAAGAGGTGGAATGTACATTGTCCATCATGGGGATATTTTCTTCAGATTTCTCTTCTGTTACTGTCATTACATGTCTTCCCCTCAAAGTGTCAAATGCTTCAAAATTTCACTTTCATTATATATTAATTTGTAATGATGCACTTATCTAAAATATTTTTCTATGTAATCTCTTTCCTAAGTTATTGGCACAAAATGAATTATACTTTGACTTTTGATGTATTAAAATATGTCATTAACAAGTATCATAAATCTTCATGCACAGACAGGAATTGAGATGTTAGTTTGGTCATTAGAGTATGTACTTGAATTTATATAATTCAATTTGGCATTGAATTATCTGGGTGAGTACACATCTACTTTACTGAAATTTTATTATAAGTTTCCTTATAAGGTAAATTCAATATTATAATTAATCTGATTTCTATGGAAAATTTGTCATGTTTTTAAGAAAAGTGGACACTAAGAAATCTACCAGAACAAACACTCCTGCTTTTTTTTTTTTGAGACAGAGTCTCACTGTGTTGCCCAGGCTAGAGTGAGTGCCGTGGCGTCATCCTAGCTCACAGCAACCTCAAACTCCTGGGCTCAAGCAATCCTTCTGACTCAGCCTCCCAAGTAGCTGGGAACACAGGCATGTACCACCATGCCCGGCTAATTTTTTTTCTATATATTTTTAGTTGTCCGATTAATTTCTTTCTATTTTTATTAGAGATGGGGGTCTCGCTCTTGCTCAGGCTGGTCTCGAACTCCTGAGCTCAAACAATCCGCCCTCCTTGGCCTCCCAGAGAGCTAGGATTACAGGCATGAGCCACCACGCCCTGCCTCCTGCTTTTTTTTTTACTTCAGTTTCCCCAGCTTCAGTTAAAAAGATACCACTTATTTTCCATTAGAATAATGAAAGATTTAATTACATATTTCCTATAGCTTGCGTGTGAGCCATAAAAGAAGGAGATTTGGAATAAAAAGGAAAAATGAGAAAATTAAAATGGGAAGCACTGTGGAATGATGGGAAGCATTAAAGGCCCCTCCCAAACTCCTTTAGTTATGGCTTTCTGGTGTCAGAGTTGAGAGAATGGACTTTAATCAGTGTTCTGCTGCAACCCAGTTGTGTGGCGGTATAAAAAAATCAGACACTATGTTAGACACACAGGACTTTAGAAACCAGTTACTACAACTTTTTTGGAGATGAGCTGAGTCCCATGTACAACAGGATTAGAATCCAATTCCCCTCAGCTGGTCTGGGCTTCTTTCCATAGAACATCACGGTCTCTTAAAATGATACATGTTTTCTCTATTTCTCCGTTTCCTCATTTATGGAATGAATAGATTTGACACAAACTTTTGTGAGATTCATAACAGTTACAGAATTCTTGTTCACTTTGTGCCACTAAATGTACATTAGGCGGTAGCAACAGTACATGCAGTGAAAAGTACAGATATCTGTCACAGAAAGTAAACAAATTGAGATGGAATTCATAGTCAAGAGTCAGGACAAATTTTATTTATGACAGGATTTTGTTCTTTTTGGCAGATCCATTTATTATCTGCATCACAGTATTCAGAATAAGCCTCTGTTTTTGAGATGGAAGCACAGCTGTTTTCTTTAGCATAACCTTTAATTTTTAACCTGTGGAGCAAAAGAAAAGCCTCTCAGTGTTTAGTACTTTCTAATAATTATCCTTATTTAGCTGTTATTTCCTAGGTCTTTTAGGAAATAGGGGAAGACTAAGTTATTAAGCAAGACAGTCATAAATATAAAGCTAAGCACTTTTAAGATAAAGCTAATATAAACCTCTGGAACTTTCAATTCATCTTGACTGGAAAAGAATCCTTTTAACAAGAAACTTCACAGTGATATTTTAAAAAAGAAGCTTTGGAAACTGGGAATTAAATCTCCTTATTTTACTACTTTCATGTGAACGAAGTTTCCTAACTTCGCCAAATGTAGGGTATAGCCACCTAATATTCGGGGACGGCATAGAGATGATCCGTATGAAAGTGCGCAATGCTTAAACAAAGTGTGTGCTCATGCGGCAAGTATACTGAGGAGTGGTGGATATACAAGGTCTGTAGGATTTGGAAGCAGTGAGGAAAAGAGGCTCAGTTCCTGGGATATGTCGTCAGAGTCCCTTTTATCCTCATTCCAGACAGATGTCAGTGGGTGTCTGCTTCAACATACTTGCTTCTAACAAGCATGAACCCTGTGGTTCACCGCAGGTGGAAGCAGAGCTAGAATTCAAATGATGGATGGGCAGTATCAGGGTTGGGATGCAAGGATAGGGTGAACCTAACAGTCTCAAAAAGAAGATGAGCTGGTGACAGTGGGCTGGGCTCCAACACAGCCTTTCTTTTATTTTTTCATGAAGCCCCTTGGGCTTGAGCTGCTAGTCTGATTTCTTCCTACTGCCCAATATTCTAGTCCAACCATCAACTTCTCTCAGCTGGGCTACTGCAAAACTCCCCTGCATTTTATCTCTTCCACTCTTCTAATTCTTTCGTCAATTTTCAGGCTAATTTTTTTAATGCCAATCTGATCAAATCAGTGACTGCCTTTCCAAAAGGCCCTCAATGGCTTCCCTGACCTTTCTTGATGATGTATCTGGCCAGTTCTCTAACGTTATCTCCTTTAATCCTCAAAAAATCCTGTGAAACACATTATTATCTTCCCCCCTCTTTTTTTCTCTTGTGCCTAAAAACCAGGCCTCAGAGAGTTCAAATAAAAGCAGCGTCTAACTGGTACTCTTTTCTTTTTATAACATAACTTCCAAGTTTACCTGATTACCACCGTGTTAATCAAAGCATCATTTTTCTCCTCAGAATAATGAGGAGAAATTAATCCAACCACTGAATTTAATCCATCCACTTGACACATATTTCTGCTCACAGACACTTCAATGTTTTCCAAATTTATTTTTACTATGAAGCTCAATAAAATAAACATTTGATATCAATGGCCTAGTCGAGAAATACACAATACTATATTTAGAGGAGAAATTAATCCAACCACTGAATTTAATCCA
>NW_012149508.1:1158196-1160188 GCF_000956105.1 Propithecus coquereli | reverse complement strand
AGAAACTAAAAAAAATAAAAATAAAAAAATAAAAAACCAAAAAAGACTATCTCAGTTTCCTTAAATTCACCACCAGGGCTTATTCCACTACATAGACAACAATATCGAACTCATCTAAAAAATGCTGACTTGAAACAACATGCAAAATGCAAAGCAAATAATAATTCTTTTCACTAAATTAATGATAAGTACTACAAATAAAAAAATCACAAGAAAACGTGCAATTGCCAAATGATATATTTGCCCATTTAATATGATTTATTGGATAGTATTTTCCAGACAGATTTTCCAAGCTTCTTAAACTTTCTGTTCTGTGAGAATGTGCAAACAGATCACATTCTACTACAGTTACTCAACAGTAGTCGTCATTGTTTTAAGGAGAAGGGTGGAGAAGAAGGAGGAGGAAGGTGGAGAGAGACTCCGGGGCAGGGGAAGGGTGGGCCCGCCAGAGAGGGCGCCAATAGTCGTCTTTATTAGCACACACACTGCAATAAGATTAATGTTGCTACATATTGAGGAAACATAATAAACAGTAAGAATTCATTCTATGTTTTGAGTTCTATTGATTAACTTCAGACCAAATTTAACGGTTTGACATGTTCATTAAAATAATCAAATATTTCACTTAAAGGTATATTTTACTTTTTAACTTGATATTTGGCTATTTACGATTGAATATCCCAGCAGAGCTTCTCATGAGGCAGCGCCCCCTGGTGGTTAAGCTCCTAGGCTCTGAAGTCAGACCACCCAGGACAATTCCTGGCGTCATCACTTACTGCTTGTGTGGCCCTCAGCAAGTTCCTTAACCTTTTTGTGCCTCGGTTTTCTCAAACATAACAGTACAGTGATAATAGTATTTAAACATACAGTTTGTTGTGAACTTTAACTAAGGTTATGCATGATATTTATCAAATATTAACTGTTATTCTTAGGAAATTCAAGCCACAAAATTACCTGTTGTTTCACTCTTGTTCAGTTGAACATCCACACTGCTTTTTTCTGTTGATGATTTTTGTATTAAGAATATCACTATAAATAAGGAAACACCATTAAGAGGATTAAATGCTGAAATGTGTGGCAGAGTGGACAGGTTATATTTATCGCTTTATAAGTTATCTCAACAAGCTTGACTGTGGACAGAAGATAAAGGACAGCAACATGGTAACAAAGGGTCTAGTTAAGAGACAGCAGACATAAATAAGAAAAAAAGTAACAAGTAGACTCACACAGATATTAGCTTACCTATTACCTAGTAGATAAATCAACCTGAGGGCATTACTTAAACTTTCAAATTGCTTACACTCTTGTCTGAACTTTCTCATCTTCAGAATGAGTGTATTTATGCCTATCCCAAGGGGAAGATGGTCTACTGCAATATGGAATTTAGTAGGTACTTAATAAACTGTAAATAACGGGAATTTTTACTTTCCTTTGTTATTGTCATTTTTTTCACAATTGTGATCTTTTTTTAAAGTTCTTAGAGCACATGTATAGCACCCCATGATGACTCTCAGAGCAATTAGGAAGATAAATGTGAAAGGCTGAAGTTTTCAAAGTGAGTATGAGCTGACTGTCAGAAGCAATGCTTTCTAACTTTTTATTTCATTTGTCTTTCACTAAATTTGGGGTGGCCAGATTATGCTAAGATTCTCTGATGTGTATGATGAGTAAATATCCTGAAACAAATGATCTTGCCTTACTTACCTGAAATAGTCAACCCGATCACAGTTAAGACAAGAAGAGTAACTCCAGCACAGCCAAGTTTCAGAGCAAGTTGATGCCAACGTGGACCCTGACAGATGTCTGAGATGTTAACAAAAATTACTCAATGAACTCAGTTGAATACATCTGGTACAAAAATCAAAGTGGTCTGGATAACATTTGGACAATGAGATTCAGCTTAGAGGTTGCAGGGAGGGAAGAACCTTTATCAGCCATCTTAAAAGTAGAGTCCCACAAGACAGATTTTCAGTTACAGCTGAGAGTCTGCTC
>NW_012149508.1:1155262-1156451 GCF_000956105.1 Propithecus coquereli | reverse complement strand
AGTAATTTTTATTACTAAAGTCTAGCATCAAGAACAGTCTTTCGAACTGAGCAGATCTGAGTTTCAACAAGTTATTTTGGGGCAATATGTCCAACCTTCATAAAACCTTACTCGATAAGGTTTTGGAGATGATTATATGAAACAATTCTCCTAAATGTTGGGCATAGTGTCTGGCACATGGTAACTGTTCAATAAATAGTAGTTTTGTTTTTGCTTTTTTAAGTGTTTTTTAAACTATAGATAAAAGGCAATTTGGTGACTTTTAAAAATTGTTATTCATTCATGCTAACATTTAAGAAACTGAGTAGAGCTTTGCTATGCACCTGGAGGGGATGCTATCCTGTACTAAGTCTTTCCTGCTGCACTGCTTTTCTGCCTTTCTGCTTCCACTTACCCCGAGGAAGAGATGAAGGTGATGAACTTTCAGGGCCTGAATCCCTGGACACTTTTAAATCAGCGTATATCACTTCTCTGTCCATTGCAGACAGGAGAAGATGACATTAAACTTGTGTGTAAGAGCAAACCCCCAATTCTATGAGGCAAAATCAGCTAGAGGAAGTGTCCTGCCTGAATTGCTTTGTTGTCTCTGTTTTGTCCCCACCCGCCCACACTTCCAGTCTTGGGGTTTCTCCACCAGTTATCGAGTGATCCACTTATTGTGTGTCCATTATACTTTGATGTGTAATATCTATTTTTCTCAATTGATCTATTTTTGACAAAATTCTGGAAGGGCTTGTTTGCTCTTGTTTCTCTGACCATCCCTTCTGAGATTACAATTAATGGAGTTAACAATAGATGACTGATGAGGTCAGGTGAACTTTAATGATCTGGAAATACCTACTTAGGGCTATTCTTTGTTTGGGTATAAACAGGATGTTAAATCATCTCGCTTCATTGTTCTAAACCTTTCAATGGCTTTCCTTCATGGAAATCATAGTCTATAGAATGGTTTACAAATTCCTGTTCAGTCTGGCTCCCTATTACTTCTCTGCTTTCATCTCCACCTGGTCTCCACGTGGGCACTCTGCATCCATACCCCCTCCACAATATGAAAGGCATGTGCTCATCTCAAGGCTTTTGCACTTGCTTCTGGTCCAACTTCCTAGAAGGTTCTTTTCTCAGAGATCATGCCTTTGTCCCTCACTTTTTTCAGGTCTTGACTCACACGTCATTTTCTCAGGGAGGCCTT
>NW_012149508.1:1151419-1152792 GCF_000956105.1 Propithecus coquereli | reverse complement strand
ACACACACACACATACACACACGGAGTATAACATTAAAGCTAAAAAATTCAAAGGGTGAATGACTATAAGTAAGTCTGAGATTTAAAATATGTAATAGTAGTGAGAATATTGAGTAGATAAAGGAACAATAAAGACAGGTTCTTGACTAGATCACCTATTTTTGACATAGAACTTTGCCAGGTGAATAGTAGGAGTTGAGGTAGATAAGAAAATAGAGTAAAATAAAAACAGTGCTACTCTTAAATGTGAGGAAGCACAATAGAGGCCAGAAGATGGCTACAAAAATAAGTGATAAGAGAATAATTTTGTACAAGAAGGTGAAATTGCAAGAGTCAGCAAGTGCTAATCATGAGCTAAGAGAATCCACTCCAACTTTAAGAAAGGGAAGACATCAGCAAAATGGTACAGTAGGAAACTACAGGACCTCCTGCTTGCATGACACATTGCATTCAAAAATTACAGACCAGAATACCTCTGTGACCACTCTAGAGACTAGTTGGGAAGCTGTAGCATCAGCCCATTGTGAAACCAAGAAGGAATCACAAAGGAAGGGGTAGCAAAATTTGTGACATTTGGCATGCTCATTCATGTCCCTTTCCTCTGCATTATACTGTGAAGCAACCAGGAGGAAACAACCCACATAAGGGCTCCTCACTCCTCATGGAAACAAAAGAGTGGATTGTGTATCCAATGTTCTGGCTTGCCTGAGTGTTGCCTGAGGAACTGGTTTATGTCTTGCCTAACTCAGAGTGGTGATGGGACTGGTGGCAGAGTTTGGAAGCCACTGAAAGCAGAGCCAAGGAGAACATCAAAGTTGCAGTTTCATTGGCAGACACCAAGGAGAGCAGGACATGAGAAAATATTTGGGAGGTCTCATCACCTCAAACTGGGTTGATTGGTGAAGATTTTCCCTGAAGAAAGAGAGCGTGCAAAGGCTAGGAGAGGTGATTGTCTTTTCAAATGCCCAAACCCCAAAAAAAAAAAAAAAAAAAAAAAAATTACAAGGCATACAAAGTAACAGAGAAACATGGCCCAATCAAAAGAACAAAATAAAACCTACTGTAAAGCAACACAGATCTATGACTCACTTGACAAAAAAAATTAAAAATTGTCACAAAGATGCTTAACAAACTAAAAGATAGCACAGAGAACTAAAGGAAATTTTAAAAATGAGGCATGAACAAAATGAAGTTCTATAAACAGACATAGAAACTATTAAAACAAATAAACAAATCTGGAGTGACAAATACAATAACTAAACTGAAAAGCTTATTAGTGTGATTAAACAGAAGACTTGAAGTGTGATTAAACAGAAGAAAGAATCAGTGAACCTGAAGACAGGTCATTTGAAATCACTGAAATAGAAGAGCAA
>NW_012149508.1:1149678-1151264 GCF_000956105.1 Propithecus coquereli | reverse complement strand
CAAAAAAGTCCATGATGCTATTCAAATGCTCTAAAATCATCCTGAAATACCTATGCTCCAGAGAAAGTTATAAAATGTGAAAAATGGGAGCATAAATGTGGGAAAGGCTGCTGAATTATACAACTGAAAAAACAATGAGCTAAAGATATATAGACTACGCTTAGCTTAGTTCTGTAGGTACTCATGGATATAATAGAGCCTCCACATAATTAAAAGAATTTTAAATCTGCCAGAATTGTAGAAAGTGAAGGCCTTGGAATTTCCTATTTCTTTCAAGGATTTTCAGTAGAACCTTAGAGCAGGACCTCAGACATCTTCACATTATATGTGAACATAGAGCAAAATCAGGAACTTCCTAAAAGTCATGTTCTATGATTGGAGTATAGTACCAGGTGCTCAAAATTACTTGACAGTGGAAGCAGTCTCTTGGCTGTTTTTAATTTTTCTTTCTTTCTTTCTTTCACTTTTTTTTTTTTGAGACATCGTCTTGCTCTGTTGCCCAGGATAGAGTACAGTGGCGTCATCATAGCTTACTGCACCTCCTGGGCTCAAGGGATCCTCCTGCCTCAGCTTCCTGAGCAGCTGGGACTGCAGGCACGCACCACCACACCTGGCTAATTTTTGTATTTTTTTTGTAGAGACAGGGTACCGCTCTTGCTCAGGCTGGTCTTGAACTCCTGGCCTCAGCTATCCTTTTGCCTCAGTCTCCCAGAGTGTTAGGATTACATGCATGAGCTGTGGTGCCTGACCAGTCTCCTGTCTTTGAACCCAGAAAATAGGAGGTGCTTATTCATGGAAGAAAATTTACATTTTCATGTGTCTGTCATGGGAACACACACTTATTCCCTAAAGATCACTGATAATTATGAAATGAGACGGATCTATTTGTGAGAGCTTCATAGTCCACTATTTAGTGATTCAGTTGAAGTATTCTCCATCTGTCTGTCTATTTGATACTTAGCAGTCATTTTATTGGTGCTAGGATATTTGGTTCTGCCACATACCTTATCTAAATTTTTAGGATACACACACCTACCAGAATTATAAATCAGTACCCTGGGTCATCTAAATAGAATAATTCTATATACTTATAGAACTATTCTCAAGCTTTCATATGTATAGGCTTTAGTGCGCACAAGGATACCAAGCTTTAGTATACATAAGAATCATTTGAAAACTTGTTAATAATGCAGATTCCTGCAAAATAAATGCTTTCTCTCCTCAAAACACAGTTAGCTCGAGGTGAAGAAGGTGCTAAAAATCATTCCAGGTATTTCATGTGGTTCATGGGCCACATCAGAACAATCATGTAGTAAGTGAAAAGTGTGGGGATATCTTGGAAAGATCAATGGAATGAATAGAAGTCTGATGATGTAATCAGGGGATTAAAGAGTGCTTTACTGCCCTGAGGTTTAACTTCATGTTCTGAAGCATGACTGTGACTACTAGGAATCCATAATGGCCACATCAAAAATAACTGATTGAAGGTAAGATATTCCCTTCAAACAGATGCTTGCAAAATCCTATAAGCTGGAAAAGTATAAACTAGCTAGAAATATCAACCTAAGAAGAGTTTTCACTTGTCT
>NW_012149508.1:1146196-1148128 GCF_000956105.1 Propithecus coquereli | reverse complement strand
AAACAGAAGAAAGAATCAGTGAACCTGAAGACAGGTCATTTGAAATCACTGAAATAGAAGAGCAAAAATTTTAAAAATGAAGAAAAGCAAAGATAGCCTAAGGGGCTTATCAGGTCCTATCAGACAGACCAATATAGACACTCTGGAAATCTCAGAAAGAAAGGAGAGAGAGAAAGAGGAAGAGACTTTATGTAAAGGAAAAATCCCCCAGACTCCCTAAATCTGAGGAAAAAAATGAATATACAGATTCAACAACCTAAAAGAACTCCAGTTAGAATAAATCTGAAGAGAATCACATCAAGACACATTATAATCAAATTATCTGAAATCAGGGACTTTTAAGCAAGAATCTTGAAAACAACAAAATAAAAGTGATTCATCATATGAAATGAAGCTCTTAAAGTAATCGGTGGATTTCTCAGCAGAAACTTTGCAAGCCAGAAGGGAGTAGGATGATGTAAAGTGCTGAAAAAACTGTCAAGCAAGAATACCGTATCTAGTAAAACTATCCTTCAAAAATGAACATGAAATTAAAACTTTCACAGATACAAAAAAGCTAAGGGAGTTCATTATCATTAGATGTGCTCTACAAGGAATGGTAAAGTTGCAACAAAAGAATAGTAGACTGCAAAATATAGCTGCAAGAAAATACAAAGTTCTTCAACAAAGGTAAATATAGGAACAGATATATTAATCTTTACTACTGTAATTTTGTTGCATAGATTTTAAATGATAAAACATACAATAAAGAAGTATAATTTTATGTTAATGTGCATCCAATATATATAATTTGTGACATCAATAACATAATGTGTTGGGGGACTAGAGCTACAAAGTAGTAGAGTGTTTGCATGTGATTGAAGTTGTTATCAGTTTAAAATAGAATGCTATAACATTAAGATACTTTAAGTAATTGCAATGGTGAGCAAAAAGAAAATATGAATAGAATATAGAAAAAAGGAAATAAGAAAAGAATCAAGGTATATAATTACCCCCCAAATCAATGAAACACAAAGGAAGTCAGTAAGAGAAGAAATGAGGGACCCATACAAGACATACAAAAAATAACAAAATGATAAAGCAAATTTTTCCTTATCTAAAAATGAACATAAGCTAAAAATGAAAGAATGGGAAAATATATTCCATGCTAATAGTAACTAGAGGAGAGCAGGGGTGGCTATACTAATATCAGAAAAAATAGACTTTAAATTAAAAACTTACAAGAGAAAAAGAAGGACATCATATAGTGAAAAAAGGGTCAAGTCACCAATAATAATTATGAATATTTATACACAAAACCTAAGAGCTTCTAAATATACTAAACAAGCTTTGAAAGAATTAAAAGGATAAAGAGACAACAACAAAATAATAGGAGGAGACTTCAATATCCTACATTTAATAGTTGATAGAGAAACCAAACAGAAGATCAATAGGGAAATTTAGGACTTCAACAACACGGTAGACCAATTGGACCTTACAGGCCTATACAAAATATTCCAACCAACAACACCAGGGTATACATTCTTTTCAAGTGCATATGGAATATTCTCCAGGATAGACCACATGTTAATGCACAAAACAAGTCTGAACAAATTCAAAAACATTGAAATCTTAAAAAGTGTCCTTTCCAATCACAATGGAGTCAACTAGAAACCATAACACAAGGGAAACTGGAAAATCAACAAATATGTGGAAATTAAACAACCAGTGGATCAAGAAACAACTCACAATGGAAAGCAGAGAATACCTGGAGACAAATGAAAATGAAAACGCAACATACAAAAACTTGTGGATGCAACAAAAGAAGTGCTAAGGAAATTTTATAGTTATAAATGCATAGATCAAAAAAGAAGAAAGATCTAAATCAATAATCTAACTTTATACTTCAAGAAAGTAGAAAATAAGAACAAACTAAACTCAAATTTAGCAGAA
>NW_012149508.1:1144787-1146146 GCF_000956105.1 Propithecus coquereli | reverse complement strand
AGCATTTGGGGAAACTCTCTCTCTCTGTATGTTCGTTTTCTGACACCTTTCAACACCCACCCCCACATACTTTTGCTAGATCTGAATAGAGAGAAAAAAAAGACTGGCCTTATTCCATTTAAAAAGAAAGAATAAGGGGCTCAACCAAATCCTCCCTGTAGTTATCAAAATCCTCCAATTCCCTCTGACCGCTATATGAAGATTATAGTGAAAATTTTTTGACAACCCTAAGACTTTCTTCCTGACCGAAAACTTTGATAATTTAGAAGTTTTAAATGTATAACAAACAGCCCTAAAAAGTACAACTCACATACTTGACACAATATTAAATGAATATCAGATTGGAAAACAATTGCATTAAATAATGTTATCAATGTCAATAAATTCAATTAGATTTCAGGAAGTAATACTACGTCATAATAATTTCATACTTATTTTCTGCCTCAGTCTCCGGTCTCTTATTCATCCCCAAGCCGTGCTATCCATCACATATTACCTCACATTGGTGCTCCCCATTCCTTTGACTCAGAATACTGATTCCTCTGAGAATTAGTAAGAAAAATGCCAATTTCAACAAATGTTAAATAGGTTCATTACTGATATGGTCTGGCTTCTTATCTCCCCCTTCTTAAAAAAATTTTTAACTTTTAATTCTGGGTAGACAATAGTTGTATATCTCTCCTTCTAAACTGTGATACTTTTCAAATTAGAACTATCAGGTTGTAATTATATTTGAGTCTTTGATCTTGAATATGATTTTCTCCCAGAAAATTTTCCCTTGCCTTTGGAGAGTGGAGGATGCTAATCATTAAGTCTACACTTTGTATTCTGAAATGAATGCTATGGATGCAAATGCACGGGAAGTTGATCATAGTATTGATATTTTGTGGAGGGATTTGGAATAAAATAAGTTGCTATTACAGCAAGTTTGCAATGTGTCTCTTAAAATATCCTTTTGTTCGTATATGTAAAATGTTTCTTTGGCGCCTTTTAACTGAGGCTCAGTAAGAGAAGTGATGCTCACTTTCCATGCTGACTATCTTGACAAGAAATAAACTTATGAGATTTTTAATTTTTCTCCAAAGCTATGATTATCCACAGGCAAGCTATGTTACACCTATTAAACATTAAGATAGAATTGCTGCTTATCTTCAAAGCAATGATTTAAAGCCATAAATATAAGAGGAAAATCTAATTCTGGAAGATATACAAATGCCAAAAGGAAAATTAAAGCCACTTACCCCGAGGAAGAGACGAAGGTGATGAACTTTCAGGGCCTGAATCCCTGGATACTTTTAAATCAGCGTATATCACTTGTCTGTCCATTGCAGACAGGAGAAGGTGACATTAAACTTGTGT
>NW_012149508.1:1115702-1134627 GCF_000956105.1 Propithecus coquereli | reverse complement strand
GATTATAAAATGGTGCTATCACTATGGAAAATAGTATGAAGGTTTCTCAAAAAACTTAACATAGAACCATATGATCCAGTAATCTCACTTCTGGATGTTTTTCTTAAACATTGAGAGTAGGGTCTCTGCTTTGATTTGAACGTGCTCCCTCCAAATTCATGTTGAGGCTTCATCCACATTTTAGGAGTATTAAGAGGTGAGGCCTTTTGTGAACTGATTGCCATGAGGGCTCCATCCTGGTGAATGAATTAGTGCTCTTACAGAAGGACTGAAGGGAACTAGCTTAGACCCTTTTTACCCTTCTGTCTTCCACCTGCGGAAGACGCAGCACTCATCTCTTGCCCTTTTTGCCCATTCCACCACGTAAAGATGCAGCAAAAAGATCCTTATTACACACCAAATGCCAGTGCCTTCATCTTGGACTTTCCACCTTCCTGATCTATAAGAAATAAATTTCTGTTCTTTGTAAATTGCCCAGTCTTGGGTATTTTGTTATAGCAGCACAAATGGACTAAGCCAGTTTCAAAGAGATATCTTCACACCCATGTTCACAGCAGTACTATTCACAGAAGCCAAAAGGTAAAAACATCACAAGTGTCCATCAGTAGGTGTAGGGCTAAAACCTGGTCTATGCATATAAGGAAATATGGAGATATTATCCAGCCTGAAAGTGGAAGGAGATTCTGACACATGTTACAACATGGAGGAACCTTGAGAACATTATGCCAAGTAAAATAAGCTAATTACAAAAAGACAAATACTGTATAATTCCACTTATATGAGGTACCCAGAGAAGTCAAATTCATAGAGACAAAATATGGAATGGTGGTTACCAGGGTCTGGGAGAAGTGGGGAGGTAGGGGTATTGTTTAAAGTGTACATAGATGCAATTTTGCAAGATGAAAAGAGTTCTGGAGAGCTGTTTTAAAACAATGTCGATATATTTAACACTAGTAAACTGTACATTTAAAAATGGTTAAGCTGGTACACATTTTATGTTAAACGTTTTTTACCACAATAAAAAAGGAAAGAAAAGTTTTGTACCTAGGGAAGATCTAATGTTCAAGGATGACAAATAAGGGAAGAGAGGCCTAGTATCTGAAAAGGTTGAAGATGTCAGGACCGCGTTTTCAATAAAATATCTTCTCTCTCCACACCCACAGAATTGGAAAATGGTCAGTCTTTGGAGATGGGAGAGTGAGTAAAAGCCCTAAGGATTACAGAGTGTGTAGCAGTACCACTCCGCCCTGTTCTACTTCATCTGTCATTGACACATGAGCCTGTGTGAACCATAACTAGCTCACTCAAATACAGAACTTGAACAAAATTATTCTTGCTAAATTTAAACAATTAAAAATACTTATTGATGTCTAAGAAAATTTTAAAATATTAAGAGGACTAGGTGTGGTTTTCAATAATTAGAGTAGATAAATTCCAACCACAGAAGGAACTCGTCATTTGGCTATGGGTTATCTCTTTGCTAGGCCTTTTCATTCATTAGAGTCCAATTGTACCACGTAAGATTCATTTTTTTTAAGTCTTAATTCTTCAGTGTTCTATAAAACTAGGTACCTTGTGTCTGTGTTTCTACAGATTTTGCACATAAAACATATTTATAATATGTTTGAATGTGGTAATGTCAACTTACTCCTATTTCTGCTGTGAAATGGAAATTTTCCCTTGAATTGCGACTATTTTTATAATGCCAGAGAATGAATGATTACATGAATTTATATTGAAGAAAAAAATGAATATGTGACGTACTTATTGTGCTAATCCTATGCTTCACATTTGCACTGGGATGTACTACCACCTGAATTAGTTGGTTAGGGCTTCCATATGGACTGCCACAGACTGGGTGGCTTAAAGAACACAAGTGGATTTTCTCAAGAGTTCTAGAGTCTGGAAGTCTGAGATCAGGGTGTTGGTAGAGTTGGTTTCTTCTGAGCCTGCTCTCTTTGCACTGTAGATGGCCATCTTCTGTCTTCACACGGTCTTCCCTCTGTATGTGTCTGTGTACTAATCTCTTCTTATAACAATGCCATCATGTTGGATTAAGGCTAACTCTGACATAATTTTAACTTAATTACTTCTTAAGGCCGGGCGTGGTGGCTCACGCCTGTAATCCTAGCACTCTGGGAGGCCGAGGTGGGTGGATCCCTCAAGGTCAGGAGTTCGAGACCAGCCTGAGCAAGAACGAGACCCCTTTTCTACTAAAAAAATAGAAAGAAATGATCTGGACAACTAAAAATACATATATAAAAAATTAGCCAGGCATGGTGGCACATGCCTGTAGTCCCAGCTACTTGGGAGGCTGAGGCAGGAGGATCGCTTGAGCCCAGGAGTTTGAGGTTGCTGTGAGCTCGGCTGATGCCACAGCACTCTAATCCGGGCAACAGAATAAGACTCTGTCTCAAAAAAAAAAAAAATTACCTCTTAAAAGCCCCCATCTCTAATACAGACACATTCTGAAGCAGTGGACTTTAGAACTTCAACCTATGAATTGGGGTGGGGGGCAATTCAGTCCATAACAACTCCTAATGAATTTTCCACATTTTATCCAGGCTAACGGTTATATTTGTCTTCAAAAGATGATTTTTTGTGTGTGTGTGGTTTGGCATTATAACTGAATTTATAGTTAATATAAGCGGATCATACAACAAATTTCACGATTTCTAAAACCCGAACCTACTGATTAATACAAAACATCAAATACAAACTCTTTCGAATAGTAAGTGCACTCTCTACAACTTGTTCCACAATAGATTATACTGATATTCACAAGATTTTCAAAATTATGATGAGAAAAAGATACTGCATAAAAGTTTTTGATGTTCAAAGGTCAAAAATTTCCACTGCAAACAAAATTAGGTCAGTTGCATAGGAAATACTTACCACAAAACTCTCCACAGAAACAAATGTTTATAAGATATGGCAAATTACCACATCAACTGTCAGTGTGTGATAGTTAAGTATCACATACTTTGTTAAGTTTCAGTATGCATTTTCCCACTTACCTATTCTATTACCCTGGACAACATATTTAAACTCTTTAAATTTGTTTCTTAATCAGAATAATCTGGAAGTAATAGTGCTCAGTGGAGACAGAGATAATATATGTAGTAGCCATAACAGAGCTTTGCTAACTCCTGTCAAGCTCAATATATGTTAGCTACATTATTTTAGACAGTCACTATAAAATAAAAAATAAATTATATGGACAAAGTATAGTGGCACACTTTAGTCATTCAAAAAGTGTTATTTATTTTAAGTAATCTGATATTATTCCAAATATCAGATTTTTGACCTGGAAAAGGTTCTTACTTTCAATTTCGCACAGGGAGCACTAAAATTTATCACAGGACATAAGGTCTGGTCTGAGCTGTCAAGAACTTGATTTCTATCTGTATGATATAGAGTCAGGTAGTTAAATAGACACATTACTCTGGCCACTAAAACTCCTACTTTCTCCTGTAAGCTGCTTCCTGGAGATGGCGTCCATTGAATACCATTCCATGAACTCCTAATTCCCTCCACCTACTCCTTAAGTGAATTTTTCTTCTTCCATCTACCAGCTACACCAGAGGCAGGAGGGACGTACCCAGAACAGCTAACCCACCCTCCTTACCTAATCCACTTTCCTAAAAATATTGCTTTCCAAATCAGGGAATTTCCTTCCCATGTTTCAGTCACCTTCAAAGCCAGTCAGCTGCTCCTTAGAAAGACAAATTCCTTGAGTTTTAAAGAAGTCTGAGGAGACATTCTTAAATCTGTCCCAGGTCAGTGGTCTGAGGCCCTTCTTGGGCCTGAGTTTTCCACAGTCCAACCTCCCGGGCATTGGTGGTTGCGAAGGGTGAGGGGACCTGAAAACGTAGCTGTCTGCTCCCAGGGGTGGGTTTCCCCCTATATACTGTGCTGTACTCTTTTCCTTACCCAAAGCAAATGTCTACTGATCTCCCCACCACACTGAGAAGTGACTCTCCCATGAACTGTAGGAACTGGCCCCTTTTCCCAACCTGGCAGTGAGTATTTCTGTCTGCATGCCAGGACTAGAAGTTTCTGGAAGGTCATGCCACTAGCAGTGAAGGCCTCACCTGGAGATTGTTAGAAATGTAGACTCTCTGACCCAGTGATTACAAATCTGTAGTTTAACAAGATCTCCAGGTGATTCATATGTGTATTAAAGTTTTAGAACCACTGATGTGAATGACACAGCTCCCTGATACATTATTTTCAGGTTTTCATTCCAAGGTCCCCCTGGCTGCCTACATGGGTGCATGGGTTAGGGTAGGGAAGGAGGAGATGAATATTGGTGTTGCTCCTTAACAGTTTGCCTCTGATGTTTATTCACACATTTGAAGGTATTTATATAGAGACAAATGGAGTACTTATTCCTAGAGTGAAATTTGTTTCGTAGACACTCCAAAAATCCATATTCTCATCTCTCCAAGTTAATTTACCAACAATTACCAACAGAGGGTGCTGTAATACTTTTCTGTCCACACAATTTCTACATACTGAAGCCAGAAAGTTAAAGTTATTGGTAAAATGTTTAAATGCACATTATTTCGTTTGATGCACGAATACCTACATTTTCCAGGTATTATTTTGTTGGCTTTATAGGTGAGTTAAGAGCAAGATTGAACTTCTGTTTCCTAACTACAAAATCTAGGCTCCTTTCACAACCTACAGTACCGCTGGTTGCTGTTATAATTCCAGAAATACCAAGACATATGCAGAAAGAAGAACTAAAGCAACGTATTGTCTAAGGCTGGGAATGATACTTAAAAAGGTAGCTCTGCTCTTGGTTAAGTAGTCTGGCTAAATTCTAGTAGATTAAACCAGTATTTATTGTGTTGCTTTGCTAAGGGTCTTTTAGCTGCTTGCAACACAAAATGTAATCCATATTGTTTAGATTTTGTAAACTTAAATACTATATTCTGTTATGTCTTTTATTAATAATTTTGAAAGTGAATTAATATCAAGGTACTTCTGAAGAAGATTTTATACATGCATATGATGATCAGGACAACTAAGTTCCCCTCAGCTTCACTGAACTTTAAATAGATTTCTTCCTGACTATAGTCCTTTGACCACTCTTAGAGCATTTACTTTAGAAAACTTGCCATTGTAAGTTCTTTCTCTCTTCCCATTGAGATTTAAGTCTTTCTGTAGCCTCTTACCAGCTTTGCAACCCAGAAATATCTTTCTTGAGGAGCTTGGAGACATCTCATTGAAATATAATCATCAAGATATTTCCCCTGTCTCCCCATCTTTGTGGGAGGGTAGGAGTCTAATCATGTGGACCCACCTCCCCTCCACAGAGTTTGTGCTTACAAACTCTCCTGCCTTTTGTTTAGCGGAGTTGAATTGAATCTCTCTCCCCTATTGGAATAGTCCTGATCCCTATTGCGACAATCTTGCATAAAGTCTTCCTTGCCTGTTTAACTCTGCCCAGTGCAATTTTTCTTTGATAATGGCCTGCCATGACACAAATAACAATCACATTATTGTATTAGCTACTAGCATTCTTTATGGCTCATTATTAGAAAATAGTAACTGGGAAATTTAGGTATTTTTCCCTCTACTTGAAACTCAGAAGAAGAACCCTATCAACAAAGTAGCCCCTGTTCACTGTCTTCCCCTTCTGTCTTTCCCAAAGCAGCGCGTTATTCTACTTTCCTTCCTATTTCAAGGGCCACAGTTTCTCATTTGCTCACTTTTTATCTGTTTTCCTCTAAATGTCAAAGTACTTTAAGATTTTATTTTAGGCTTTCTTCATTTCTGTATTTACACATTCATCCTAGACTAACAGTTATCACTGCGGCTTCCGCCGTTATCCTTCTACAAACCATTTCCACCCAGCAGCCAGAGTTATCTTCTAAAATATAAAAATGAAAAAAGCACGTTTCTCTACTTAAAACCCTTCAATAGCTCTCTATTGCAATTAGAGGAAAAAATACCCAAATCCCCGCCACTGTTTTACCAGGTCCATTAGGATCCTGCACCTTTATGTGTCTCCAACCTCAACTTTAAACACTCATCCTTGTCCGTCTCTGCTGCCATGCTGATCATATTAGAGCCACCAAAACTTTCTGTTCCTAGCACAGGCCAGTTTTTCCTTCCTTAGGCCCTTTGCTCCTGCTAGTCCCAAGGTGTGGAATCCTCATTCTTCAGATCTTCACATCCTCAAGGCAGCTTTCCCTGATGACTCAATCTAAGTAGCTTCCCAGATACTCTATCTCATCAACCTTCATAATGCTTAACACTATCTGAAATTACCTTCACTTTATTGCCCATTTATTCATTACCTCTCTCAAACCTGCTAACATGAGAAGTCTAAGAGAGCACTTTCTTCACAACCTGTTAGTGCCCAGAGCCTAGAAGACACACAATAAATACTCACTGAATAAAAGATCGCATGCATTTCCATGCAATGCAATGATAACACTATCTGCTGAGTTATAAGGTAGTACATTAGTACTTTGTCCTGTGAATACTTCATATATTTCAGCTTAGTAGTACAATTCTTATAGATATCTAGATTTTGTTAACAAGAGTTGATTTTACTAGTGATCCATGCTGTCGGACAGAAAGAGTTTTGCTTTGCAAAAGCTCCACAGCTTCCGGGGAAATCCACTCTCCCTTAATTTGTTTGAAACCTGCTGTACTAGACTGAAACTAAAGGAAAATGTACAACTCCATTTGTGGTATTGTTGGTGAATTGCATCGTAATGGTGAATATATACGCTTTACAGTCAGATAGACCTAGGTTTGGTCCACAGCCCTGCCACAGTTATCTATGTAATGATGAGGTTATTAAACTTATTATGTTAAGCCTCAATTTCTCTTTAATGAAATGGGAATCATGTGAGAATTAAATGAGAGATAAGAATATTATGATGAGCACTAAATGAAGTACTGTTACATTTCAATGTGTAATGAAATATCTGTATTATCCTCAATCCATCAGAAGCTATCTTTGTAAAATACAATAAAAATAATTACTGTAGAAATGAATTTTTTTAGAAAAGACATACAAAATACAAACACATTTTAAAATTAGTTTCCACAGTCATAAAATTATATGTCAATTAATATAATCAGAATAAGCATAAAATAAGAAATAAGGAAAGAATTATAAAATCTTTGTGTTTACAGATAACTGTCATAGAAAATACTATTACATTCTGAACTTTGCCATTCTAAAATTGTAACTGAATGTCAGCAAGATGACTGATTAGAGACACCTAGTTTTCTAGACCAAGAAATGACCAAGGCAATGAATAAACAGCTAAGATTTGACTGGAGTGTTGAAGGGAGAGCATTGGTGTGCAGCAGGAGAGTGGAGATACACCAATTGGAAGTCCAAGAGGGCAGCGTGGAGACACCTGTCCTCTGCAGCCTTGTCTCTTGTCACCTGGATTGGATCTGCCCAGAGTCAGGAGGGACTTCCCATTGTGGGGAAAAGGTAAGCAGAAGATCTTCACCAGCCCCCATTGCTACTGCAAACGCCTATAGTCCTTAAGACAGGAGAATCACAAGTCCTCACAAGCCCTGAGCCCATTTTGGAGAGCTGCTGGGAATTCATGCAGTTGCATTGCCCAGATTAGGAATACAAATTGTGCACTCCTCACTCCCCACGAGCGCCCTGTGAACCAAGCTGCCGCAGTACAATGCCATCTTGAGACCAGAGCCACCACTGGAGTGGGCCCTCTTCTTGGAGGGGGGGACTAAAGTTCCATCTTCATTACACTAAGCCCACAAGGGCAGCTGAATACCACAATCCCAGCAGTGCAGATCCTGGGCCTAGGATCAGCTGTGACTCTGACACCGCTCAGTAGGGAAACCAACTTCCCCCTTCCACCTCATTTCTAGCCACAGGAACAGTCTGCTAGTGCCCCTCCCCAGGGCAAACCCACCTTTTAATCAGCCAAACCACTGTGCACCATCCCTCAACTAGGAGAGGGTTTCAAGTCTCTAAGCAGCGGATAAGCCCCTGGGCCAGCAGAGTGGCTATTTGCCCATGCTCAGGACCTGAAAAAGAGCTATTCTGTGCCCCTGCCCCTTGCAGACACACCCCTGTCCTGCTCAATGGCTGTGTACCCCTAATAAGAGCCTGGAAAACAGTCCTGCAGGCAGCCCTTGGCAGGCATACCCGCAAGCAGGCCAAGCAATGAAGAGCCCATGTCCAGGACTTGAGAAATGGCCCTGTAGGCCACCCCTGGCGGGCAACTCCAGGCCTCCCAAGCATTCATGTACCTGCATTCTGGGCCTCAGAAACATCCCGACGGGATGCCCCTTGCAGTCTGTGAGGAGGGAGCTCTGCGGCTAGTGAGTGCTCTGGTGCAGGCTTCGGAAATTGGAAGAAGGGACGAGTGGCAGCGGGCAGGTGAGACATGCTCTTTATTGTTGGGGGCGATGCAGCAGCGACCAAAAGTATGGCCAAGAACATGGCGAGCACTTATATATGGCTTGAACAATAGTGGCAACGTGCCATGGGAAAGCGTGATCACATGGGTTCACATAACACCTTGGTTAAATAAATGTGCTGACTCAGGCCTCTCCGGAAGGTTGGCTTGCTGAGGTGGGGTCTGGGCCGGAAAAAACACTGCGGCAGTCATCTTAGTTTGGCCTAAGAAATCTATTGCCTACACAAATGCATTTTCCCTTATATTCCACTCCCTAGGTAATAGGTTTCATGGCCTACACATGGGCCAATAGGGAGGCCCCCTGGGCGCAAAAGCCACAACGATAATACAGGGAACAACATAGTATTACCAATGCCAGGATGATGAGAGGCATTCTCACCATTGATGTAATGGGTCTCCAGTTGACTGTTGGATGGCCTGTGCCTCGTCATCAACTTCCTTCAATGCAGAGGAGATATCTTCCTGGTGATCAGGTATATATACACAGCATTCAGTAGGTATGACTACGCTTGTGCCCCCTTGAGCTGCAGTGAGGAGATCAAGGGCCATGCAGTTTTACAAACCAACTTTCTCATCTGGTTGATCTTATCTATCAGGAGGGCCAAAGCCTGCTGGGTTTGATTCAGGGCCCAAGCAGTATGCTCCACTAGGGCATTCACTTCTATCTCTACCTTAATGGCTCTACCCCCAGGAAAAAGGACGGCTACCAGGTAAAACCACCATGGAATCCGTTTTACCAATGCCAACTGGAGAACATGGCACCCTAGTTATGTGGCTTCTTGGTAAAGGTGGGGAGGACCTTTCCTGGGATGTACGGCCAACCCCACGTGCATCTTCCTGTCCAATGAGCGTTATTATTCCGAGTAATGTCTGCACAAAACTCTTTTGGGATCCATCCCACAGTGCAGTTCCTCAATCCCATTTCCTGTTCTATACATAAGGGGGCCACTTGGCGTAGTTCTACATGTTTCCCTAATAGCCAAACCTGACGGTACCAAACAGCGTATCCCAAAGTGGGATGTGAGCATGGAGTCCAATGCAGGTGTTTCTCGACTACCCTGTGAACGGGGTCATAGTCGGCGTCCTGGGGCCCCCACATAGCCAGGAAAGTCCAGTTCTGCAGAGAAGCAGGGGCAATGCTCAAGCGCAGGCCTTGGGTGGTTTCCACCGGGAACTCCATGCAGACCCAGCAGTGAGAAATGTTCATGACTTGAGCATAAGTGTGAGCCCAGGAGGTGATGCTGTTAGCCTGGATTACCCTGGTCAGTAAGAAAGAACAGACGGGGGACCACTGAGGGTAACTCATGGCCTTCAGGTAGCACACAGGCTACCTGTCTATCCTAGGACAAGATTGTGGCTGGAATTGCCTTTTGTTCTAGGCAATGGTACCACACAGTCTCATCTATGATAGGTTTGGCAGTTTCAGATGCCATGACAAGGAGAACCTGGGAAATTACCCAAAGGGCAAGACCTAAGGTGCCCATGAGGAGGGTGCCCTTTCCATGGTGGCCTGCCATGACTGTCACTGATTGCTGCTCAGGGGTGAGCATGGCAGGTGACACGTTGGAGAGGTACTGTAACCCATCCCCTATGGGGCTAACAGACCAGTCCACTGGGGTTCAGGGCCCATTATACTCCATGACCATGTCCAGGTTTTCATCTCTCCTTCCTTGAGGGAAGTTAGGGCCAGAAGCAGAACAGTTCCATCCTGAGTTACCTGGGGTCACATCAATGGGTCCTGGGTGACATCTGTTAATTGGAGGGGAGTGGTCTGCTTAGGTTAAATAATCTAAGGGGGCAGGCTTGATCCAACCTCCCTGTCCAATGTCAAAGAGATGGGGGAAAAGTTCCACTTTTTAGCCTCCCCCTCAACAAACCATTGTATCACTCTATCATGCCAGCAGCCTGAGGCCAGTAGGGCATATGGACGATCCATTCAATGTCCATTTGGCATGTCCACTGTTGGACTTCATGTCACATAAAATGACTACCTAGATCACTTTCTATAGTGAGGGGTCACCCATATAGAGCAGTTAAATATTCCAATGCCCTAATGATAGATGTTTGGTCAGCCAGGGCGACCAGGTAGGCAAAAAGGAGGCCAGTAGCAGTATCAACCACTGTGAAGGCATACACCGCCATGTCAGACTGAGGCAGGGGACTGACATAGTCAACCTGCCATCTCTCCAAAGGATGGTTTCCCCATCAGACATGTCCAGGAATGGTGGGAAGATGCCTAAGATGTGAATAGTGTTGGACACATACCTCACATTGGCGACAAGCTGTCCATAAATCTGCCATAGGTATGTGTAGATTCCAATTCTGGTTCACTTGAGCCATAGTCTTTACACTGACATGGCCCAGATGACAGTGTAATCACAGGGCTCTGTCAGCTGGCAAGGGTGACCTGATCCATTGCACCCTTGCCAGGGTGTTAGCCTCATCATTGCTGGGGCTGACTAGAGGTATATGTCCTGAAACATGATACATCCAGACCTCCTTCTAGTGTCCTTGCTACAGCAAGTCCTCCCACATTGCCTGTCCCCATACTGGGCGGTGCCCTGCCAACCTTGGACTTTCCATGTATGTAACCAGACAGTGAGGTCCTTAAACATGGCCCAGCTATCAGTGCAGACATGCAAAGGGGACGGCTCGTGCACAACCACAATCCACACGGCACGAAATTCAGCCCATTGGCTGCTCTGTCCCTGCCCCATTTCAAACCAGATTTCATCATGATCCAACTGTACGGCCACTGCCGTCCACTGGGCTATGGTGCCATGACTGGATCCGTCGGTATACCATGCCTGTGCTGGAGGGGGGCTCATCCTTCAAGGTACGGGCTCTCTTCCCTAGGTATTACCATGGTCTGAGGGTCAGCATCAGACACAAATTAAACAGGGCAAAGGGCTGGAGCTGAACTCTGCTCATTGCTCCAAGCAAGCTCCCCACTTCACCAGAGTGGGCATCTGGGCCATCCGCGATCATGGGCTGGTTATCCATGAACTCACCCATCCTGCTATGGCGTATGTGGTGCACACCAGTGCCTTAGACTGCCCAGCTATAGCTTCACAGGCCTGAAGGGTGGCATACATGGCTTCCAGCTGCTTTTCCACCAAGGAATAGTGCTCTTGGGGGCCCTTCCAAGTCTGGGACCAAAACCCAACAGGGACTCACTGCTTATACTGGTGCTGCCACAAACCCCAGCCCATCCCACTTGAGTCAACTGTCACATCGAGGTCAAACGGCTGTGAGTGGTCTACTACTTATAGCATCTGGGCCTGTGCAACAGCCCTCTTGATTGTCATAAAAGAGGCCTCTGCCTCCAGGGACCAGTTCCACTGTGCCCCCTTTTTACACAATGAATGCAATGGCTGCAACAGTTGGACCAAGTGGGAAATGAATATACACCAATACCCCAAAAGCCCCACAAACACTTGTAACTGTTTTACCATAGTGGGTTGGGGGAAGGCTTGAATCTTATCTATAACTGCTTCAGGGATTGCTTTTGTCTTACCCGACCAGACAACACCCAAGAATTTGACCGACAAGCCAGGTTCCTGGACCTTGGAGTTATTCACTGCCCAACCTCGTTGTTCCAAAGAGGTTCAAAGACTGGCAGCGGCTTCTTCTAGATCTGTAAGGGAATTAGAGGATAACATTATATCATCAATATAATGAAACAAGTGCACTAAGGATGGCTGACTCCATGTGGCCAAATCCTGTGCCACCAAACCAAGACATATGGTTGGGCCGTGGAGGTAACCTTGTGGTAACACCACAAATGTCCATTGTTGTCCTTCCCACATGAAGGAAAACTGGTCTTGACTGTCCACAGCTATGTCTACGGAGAAAAAAGCATTGGCCAGGTCCACCACATAGTGGTACTGTCCAAGTACCAAAGTCCATTGATCCACCAGATCCAGTATGGATGGCACCACTGCATGCAGTAGGGGAGTCACTTTATTCAGCTTCCAGTCATCTACTGTCATTCTCCAAGTTCCATCCAGTTTCTTACCCAGCCAAACAGGAGAGTTGAATGGACTGTGAGCAGGGCGCACTATGCTGGTCTTTTCCAGCTGCAATATGGTTTGTGAAATTTCTCCATGCCCCCTGGGCAAATGATACTGTTGGGTGTGTACCACATGACGAGGTGTGGGCAAAACCTGTGGTGGGTGATGGGGGTGGCCATGTACCACCGACTTCACAACCCTAACTCAGAGGCAAAACTCACCCATGGAGGTGGTTAGGGTTAAGCCACGCAGAATGTCAACACCCAGAATATATTCCTTCATGGGCGACACATATACAGTGTAAGGCCTACAGACCAAATACCCTATCCCCAGTGGAATAGGCACTTGCTTAACTTCGACAGTTTGCCCACCAAAGCCATCTATGCAGGCTGTTTGTCCAGCAAACTGCTCAGGGTTTCCATAGATTAGGGAGCAGTCAGCTCCTGTGTCCATCAAGGCCAAAGCCTGCTGCACATTAGTAGGGGACCAATAAATAGCAAGTTCCATGTGTGGCCTCCAGTCATCCGGGGTCCCCTCTAACCGGGAACCTTGGCCTAACCCCTAGTCTATATCAAAGAGCGGGGTTCAACCGTAAAACCTTGTAGCTGCACATTGTGGGTCTTTTTGGCGGGCGTCTCAGTTCCCCTCTTCTTAGGTGCTTTCATGAATTGCTGGTGGGGAGCAAGCTGATTCCACAGAGCCAGCAATACCTCATTAGGCTGTTTATCTATCTTCTCTTTATTCCTGCTACTAGGAGGTCTAGCCATATCTGTGCTCATGAAACCTTATGGGCCCCTTGTACTGCCTTCTTCTACAGGGGGCCCTGAGCTCGCAGGCCCTTCCTGACTCCTTGTAGCATATGCACTTGTCCCTTCCCCCCTTTCTGCTCTTCAGCATCTCCCAAAGCTGCCATAGCAGTGGTGATCTCATGTGTCTGCTTCCCACATAGGGAGTGAACACAGCTGCCAAAGAGCCAAACAAACTGGGGGGAGTTGTGGCTAAGATTAGGACGTGCATGCATGTAGTGAAGCACTCTGCATCAGGCTCCCCCAGTTAGCTATTGTAAAAATGGTTTGATGCATTTCCAATTCCCAAAGAATCTGAATTAAGTCTGTGTATGAAGTCTACTTACGGTTTGGGGTAGTTCTCCAGCATCATCCCATACTGTACATGCAGCAGCCATAAGCCATTCAAGTAAAGTGGTCGCCATGTCTGTAGCCTCTGCCTCAGGGAAGGATGTATAGTTATGGACGCAATTGCTCCATTTCCCTTGGGGAACATAGGGCACTGTCTATCCCTTCATCCCATAAGCGCAACACCCAGGCAGGCATAGTTTTCCAAGGGCATTGTCTGCACTGTTTCCCCAACTCCCTCAGCTCTGCAGGGGTGTAAGTGCAGTAAGAGACATGCTCCATTACTGTAGGTGGGCCTTGCACCACTCCCTTGGGCCCCATGGGTTGTACATGCTCCATTCTTTGTTTTACGATTGGGCAGCTGCTCAGCAGGGGAGGGGGCCCTCCCTTAGTCTTCTTCACACTTGCAGTTTCATCAGCATCCAAGGCTGAAACACTCGTTAACTCCTTCTCCATGTCTGCATCCAGGCTTCCAGATTTTCCTCTGTCTCTTGTAATTCCCATACTTGGGCTTCCTGCCACAGAGTGTCCTCATGCTGCTCCCAGAGGGCTGTAAGGAAGAGCCAGCCCACCTGACCAGCTGCTGCTTGCTTCCTAGGCTGCACTGACTCCAAGGCCCACAGGCCTTTTCCAGGGCGGCAGACATACACTCCAACTGTTCCCACTCCATGGCAGGGGCCCATGACATAAGAACTGCTGCCACTGGGTGCCACAAGCCCATAAGAGGCCACATATCCTCCCCTGATGGGGTGGAGGGGACATTTACCCTCACTGTATCCTGCTGACTATGCCATTTATAAGGAGGGAGCTCTGTGGATAGTGAGGGCTCTGGCTCAGGTTTCAGAAATTGGAAGAAGGGGTGAATGGCAGTGGGCAGGTGAGACATGCTCTTTATTGTTGGGGGGTTGCAGCAGTGGCAAAAAGCATGGCCAAGAACGTGGCAAGCACTTATATATGGCTCAGAACAATAGTGGCACCATGCCATGGGAAAGTGTGATCACATGGGTTCACATAGGAGATAAGACCTTGGTTACATAAGTATCCTGACTCCTGCCTCTCCAGAAGGCTGGCTTTCTGGGGGTCTGGGCCAGAAAAAACACTGTGGCAGTCATCTTAGTTTGGCCTAAGTAACCTATTACCCATACAAACGCATTTTCCCTTACATAGTCACACCCCTGAGCTAGCTGAGCAGTCTTTTACCTGTGTTCCAGACCTGAAAAACAGCCCCATGGGCCTTGTCCAGTAGACACCCCCCAGGCCAACCAAGCAGACTTGCACCTGTGTCCCTGGCCTGAGAAATAGTCCCATGGGTCACTTCAGAAAAGCATGCCCCCCTGCCGGCTGACCAACTGTGTGGCCACACTCCATGCTCCCAGCCAGATAACAGGCCCCAAAACAGCGAGCTAGACCCCAAGTTGGCTGACCCACTATGTGCAAGCATGCATCCCCAATCTGAGAAACAGCTCAGTGAGTCAACTCCAGAAAATCTACATCACTGTCACCATGAACCCTTGCAGCTGAGACCACTGAGAAACATATAAGTGCAACTAGTGTGGATTACAGCTGAAGAAACTACACAGAGACTACACTACTGCATCCACCTAGAACCAAGACCAATGCACCCACTGAATTGACACTCAAGACCCATTCAGAAAAATAAAGTTCTCCCTAAAAAACTCAATCCATAAAATTGGAAGAGGAGACTTTTCCACTGGATGTGTAGAAGTCAATGTAGGGACAAAACAAACATGAAAAGGCAAGGAAACATGACACTTCCAAAGGAAAACCATACTTCTCCAGTAACAGACCTCAATAATAAGTAAATATATGAGATGACACAAAAAGAATTCAAAATAATAATCTTAAGAAAACTCAGTGAGATACAAGAGAATACAGATAGAAAATTCAATGAAACCAGGAAAACAATTCATGATTTGAATGAGAAATTCAACAAAGAAATAGATACCGTAAAAAAGAACCAAACAGAAATCTTACAGCTGAAGGATTAAATGAATGAAATAAAGAAAATACAATTGAGATTTCAACAACAGACTAGAGTAAGCAGAAGAAGTAATTTCTGAACTTGTCTTTTGAAATGACACAGACAGACCAAAAAAAAAAAAAAAAGGAGAGACAAAAAAATTTAAAAGGAATGAAGAAAGCCTATAGGATTTATGGGACACCATTAAGCAAATAAATATTCATACTACAGGTGTTCCAGAAGGAGAAGACAGGAGAAAAGGTGAGGAAAATATATTTAATGAAATAATAGCAGAACACTTCCCAAGTCTTAGGAGAGAGATGGACATCCAGATCCAAGAAGCTTAAAGAACAGTTAATAGACTCAATCCAAACATGTGCCTCTCTGAGGCACATTATAGTCAAATAGTCAAAAATCAAAGAAAAATATTCTAAAAGTATCAAGAGAAAAGTGTCAAGTCACATATGAGGGACTACCCACTGGACTAACACAGAATTCTTAGCAGAAACCTTACAGGCCAGGAGATAATGGGATTGTAATTTAAAGTACGGAAAGTAAAAAACTGCCAGTCAAGAATTTTATATTCAGCGAACTATCCTTCAGAAATGAAAGAGAAATAAAGTCATTCACAGACAAGTAAAAACTAAGGGATTTCATCACCACTAGACTGGCTTTCAAGAAATGCTCAAAGAAGTCTTGTATCTGGAAGTGAAAATACAATAATCACCATCATGAAAACATAAAAAAACTATAAAACTCACTGGTAGAGCTGATACACAAAGGAGAAAGAGAAAGGAATCAAACCTTACCACTATAGAAAGCCACCAAATCACAAAAATAAACAATAAGACAGGAGGTAAGTTACAAAGAATATACAAAAAACCCAGAGATCAATCAATAAAGTGATAGGAGTAAGTCCTCATCTATCAATAATAACTTTGAAGGTAAATGGTTTAAATTTCCCATTTGAAAGCTATAAAATGGCTGAATGGATTAAAAAACAAAACCCAACTATATGCTGCCTTCAAGAAACTAACCTCACCTATAAAGACAGAATGAAATTGAAGGGATGGAAAAAGATATTCCATGCAAACAGAAACAAAAAGTGAGCAGGAGTAGCTATATGTATATCAGACAAAACAATCTTCAACTCAAAAGCTGTAAAAAGAGACAAAAAAAAGAGACATTATATAGTAGTAAAGGAATTAATTTGGCAAGAGAATATAACAATTGTAAATATTAATATATATGCACCCAATACCAGAGCACCCACATACATAAAGCAAATATTATTAAATCTACAGGAAGAGACAGACCTTAATAAGATAATAATTAAGGACCTCAACACCTACTTTCAACATTGGACAGTCTAGACAGAAAATCAACAAATTGGATTTAAACTGCACCGTAGACCAAATGGACCTAACAGACACTTATAGAACATTTCTTCTAAGAGCTACAGAATACACATTCTTTTTATCAGCACATGGAATATTCTTCAGGATTGACCATATGTTAGGATAAGAAACAAGTCTCAAATAATTTAAAAAAATCAAAATCATATCAAGTATCTTATTAGACCGCAAGGGAATAAAACCAGACATCAATAACAAGAGGAACATTCAAAACTGCACAAATACATGAGAGTCAAACAACATGCTCCTGAATGACAAATGGGTGAAGGAAGAAATTAAGAATGAAATTTAAAAATTCCTTGAAACAAGTGAAAATAGAAATACAACATATCAAAACCTATGGGATACAACAGAAGCAGAATTAAGAGGCAAGTTTATAGCGATGAATGCCTAGATCAAAAAACTAGAATGTCTTCAAAAAACAACCTAACTATGCACCTCAAGAAATTAGAAAAGCAAGAACAAACCAAACCCAAAATTAGTAAAAGGAAAGAAACAATAAATATCAGAGTAGAAATAAACAAAATTGAGACTAAAAAACATGCAGAAAGTCAATGGAACAAAACATTTGTTGTTTGAAAATAAATAAAATTGAAAAACCATTAGCTAGACTAAGAAAAAAAGAGAGAAGACCCAAATAAATCAGAAACAAAAAAGGAGATGTCACAATAAATACCATAGAGATACAAGAAACCACTATAGACTGCTATGAACAACTATATGCGAATAAATTTGAAAACCTAGAGGAAATGCATAAATTCCTGGACACAGACAACCTACCAAGAATGAACCCAGAGGAAATAGAAAACCTGAACACACCAACAACAAGTAATGAGATTGAATGAGTAATAAAAAGTATCCCAACAAAGAAAAGAAAAGGGATTACATGGCTTCACTGATGAACTCTACATTTTAAGAGGAATTAATACCAATTCTTCGCAAACTATTCAAAAAATATAAAGCAGAGTGAATTCTTCCTAACTCATTTTATGCGGCCAGCCTAACTATGATACCCAAAACCAGAACAGAACAGAAAAAAGGACAACTACACACCAACATCCCTGATGAACAGACACACAACAATTTTCAACAAAATACTAGCAAACCAAATACAACACCACATAAAAAAGTTAATAAACCATGATCAAGTCAGACTCATCCCAGGAATATAAAGATGGTTCAGTATACAAAAATCAATAAATGTGGTATATCACATCAAAAGAATGAAGGACAAAAACCATGTGATCATCTCAATAGGTACAAAAATAGCATTTAATAAACTCAACATCCCTTCGTGATGGAAATTCTCAATAAATTAGGTATAGAAGGAAAGTATCTCAACATAATAAAGGCCATATATGACAAATCCACAGCTAACATCTTACTGAACAGGGAAAAGCTGAAAGCTTTTTCTCTAAGAACTGGAACAAGCCAAGGATGCCCACACTTACCACTCTTATTCAACATAGTATTGGAGGTCCTAGCCAGAGCAATTAAGCAAGAGAAAATATTAAAGGGCATCCAAATTGGAAAGGAACAAGTCAGATTGTCCCTGTTTGCTGATGACATGATTTTATATGTAGAAAAACCTAAAGACTCCAAAGAACTTTTAGAACTGATAAAATCAGTCAAATCTGTAGGATACAAAATTAAGATACAAACAATATTGCTTCTATACATGTACAATGAACTAACTAAAGAAGAAATAATGAAGGCAATCTCATTTACAATAGCTATCAAAAAAATACCTAGGAATAAATTTAACCAAGGAGGTGAAAGATATTTCAAGGAAAACTATAAAACAGATGAAAGAAATTGAAGAGAGCACAAACAAATGAAAAGACACTCCATACTCATGGATCTAAAGAATTAACATTGATAAAATAACAATATTACTCAAAGCAATCTACAGATTCAATGTAATTCCTATCAAAATATCAATGACATTCTT
>NW_012149508.1:1111839-1115652 GCF_000956105.1 Propithecus coquereli | reverse complement strand
TCAACATAGTATTGGAGGTCCTAGCCAGAGCAATTAAGCAAGAGAAAATATTAAAGGGCATCCAAATTGGAAAGGAACAAGTCAGATTGTCCCTGCTTGCTGATGACATGATTTTATATGTAGAAAAACCTAAAGACTCCAAAGAACTTTTAGAACTGATAAAATCAGTCAAATCTGTAGGATTAAGATACAAACATTAATATTGCTTCTATACATGTACAATGAACTAGCTAAAGAAGAAATAATGAAGGAAATCTCATTTACAATAGCTATCAAAAAATACCTAGGAATAAATTTAATCAAGGAGGTGAAAGACATTTCAAGGAAAACTATAAAACAGATGAAAGAAATTGAAGAGAATACAAACAAATGAAAAGACACTCCATACTCATGGATCTAAAGAATTAACATTGAAAAAATGACAATATTACTCAAAGCAATCTACAGATTCAATGCAATTCCTATGAAAATATCAATGACATTCTTCACAGAAATAGAAAAAAAAATTCTAAAATTTGTATGGAATCACAAAGACCCCGAATAGTCAAAGCAACCTTGACCAGAAAGACCAAAGCTTTAGGCATCACCCTACTAGACCTCAAAATATACTACCAAGCTGTAGTAACCAAAACAGCATGGTACTGGCATAAAAACAGACATATAGAATAGAGAACCCAGAAATTAAACACATATGTACAGCCAACAGATTTTTGACAAAGGTGAGAAGAACGCTCATTGGGAAAGGATAGTCTCTTCAATAAATGATGCTGGGAACACTGGATATCCATATGCAGAAGAATGAAACTAGACTCCCATCTCTCACCCTACACAAAAATCAACTCAAAATGGATCAAAGACCTAAATGGAAGACCCAAATCTATTATATAAAACTACTAGAAAAAACACAGGGAAATGCTTCACGACATTGGTCCGGGAAAAGATTTCATGACTAAGACTTCAAAAGCTTAGGCAGCAAAAGTGAACATAAACGAATGGTATTATAGCAAACTAAAAAGCTTCTACACAGCAAAGGAAACAATAAACAGAGTGAAAATACGACCTACAGAAGGAAAAAATATTAGCAAACTACTCAACCAACAGGGGATTAATATCCAGAATACACAAGGAGCTGAAATATCTCAACAGCAAAGAAACAAACAATCCAAATTTTAAAATGGGCAAATGATCTGAACAGACATTTCTCAAAAGAAGACATACAAATATCCAACAAATATCTGAAAAAAATGTTCAACATCGCTGTACCCTGTAGCAGAGGGCCTATTTTTAAGTTTACAAGCAGCATCAAATTATAAGTTTAAAATGGAGGATGAATATAGGTTTCTATGTCACTGAGCTAAAAATAATTATAATACTGACTAAAAGTCATCTGCTTTTTTAAAAAAATGAATAGACTTTATATTTTAGAGGAGTTTTAGGGTTATGGAAAAATTGAGTGTCAAGTACAGAGTTCCCATTTACCTCTTCTTCCTCCCGCACAATTTCCCCTGTGAACTAAAATAAAATCCTAAGCACCCTCTCCCCCCACCAGCTGACTGAATGGACCTCCTCTTGGTCAAGGGGATACCCTAAAACTGAGTTATTAGCCATGAGAAGGGAGGTCAGACATGCCTCACCATGCCCCTCTCTTTTCTTAGAGACATTCTTTGTAACTCATTTAATAGGCTAAAGTTATGCAAGACAAACCTGTAGGTCCTCAAATTATACAACAAATGTATGGCTGATAGCTTGTCACTGATTAACAGACTTCCTTATCTTAAATTAAAACATGCCAAGCCTTTAAACAAAGCTTCATTTCTTTAACCAATTACAAGTCAAAGAGTCTTAAAACCCACCTATAACCTATAAAACCCCTCCCCCCTTTGAGATGTCCCACTTTCTTGGGCCAAACCTATGTATGCCTTTCATGTATTGATTTATGACTTTACCTGTAATTCCTCTCTCCCTAAAATGTACAAAACCAAACTGTAACCCACCCACAGCAGTCCACTTCCTCAGGTCTTCTTGGGTGTGGCTCTGGGCCATGGTCCTCAAGTGTGGCTCAGAATAAACCTCTTTATTTTACAGAGTTTGGCTTCTTTTCCGTTGACACCCTTATTAACATCTCTCATTTAGTGTACTGCAATTTTACAATTGAACAAAAATTGATACATTATTATTAACTAAAGCCCATCCTTTATAGTACATTCTTTATGTTGTATATTCTATGGGTTTGTAACAGGGAATGGCCAGGAAAAAAAAAAATTTTTTTCTGTCTCTTTAAAACTTCCCCCACTCTTTTTGGGAACTCCATTCTGGCCTGCATCCCTGCGGCAGGGTAAGTCTTGTTAAAACTCCCAGGTGGCGCCAGCGCCCCCAGGTGGGCAGCTGGCAGAGTTCACAGGCTTTGTCTTCGGCAGAGACGGGAGGTTAGCACAGTTAACCGCAGTAATTGCCTGAAGGTGAGAAACTCTCCTTTAAAAGCTCTGTATTTCTGCCTATGTTGAGGAAAAATTTGGATTGTGAGACCACAGTCTCCATTTTTCCTCCCTTTGCCGGCAAAGGAATAAAAACATGTCTTTCCTTCCTTCCCAAACCGCTTGTCCTGGTTCCTCTGATTCAGCCTCCTGGACAAGTGGCCGAGTCTTCGGTAACAGGTTCGGCAAATGTAGAACCACACGGATCCACCATTACAGTATCAATGCAGAATGGTTTCACTGCCTAAAAATCCCCGTGCTCCGCCTACTCACCACGCCCCCAGCCCCCCGCCCCACCAGTCTGGGAGTCTGGCGGGGGTCTAGGTCTCCACCTGGCTCCCCTGAATACCCCGGGCTCTGCCCCAGAACGGGGACACGGGATAAGGGCGTCCCCCGGGTCCTTATGGCAGGATAAGGGGTCTACCACCTCCCCACCATGGGGGGCGCCCCAGTGAATGCCCCCCGCCTTTAATGGTCTTGGCGCCCACTGCTCCGCCAAGACCCCCTGGGAGAGAAACGAAGACTCAGAGCCCTCGGGGCGGGCCCAGCGGAGGTGGAGCCGTGCGTGGCGCGGTCTCGGCCTCCGGCTCGTCCCGGGCTGCGGGTTCTGACTCTGCTACGCGGGGTTTGGCGGGTGGGGACAGGGAGGGGCCGGGGCGGGCTGCTCGGAGGGCGCAGTCCGAGGTAGGAGGCGCGCTGCCCTGCCTTCCCCCAGCGCTCCCGGGTTGCGGTGAAGGAGGAGCCGTCACCTGGGGAATCGAAAGACGCGAAAGAGGAAGCAGCTTGTCCGCGAGCCGCCCACAGTGCGACCACACCAGGGCCCTCCTTAGCGGGTATCTGTCCACACCAGGCCGTCAGGAAGAAAAGTCTGCCCTCGTCCGGTTGTGACGGGCATCTGACCTCCCCGCTTCATCAGAGTTTGCGGAACTTTGGGGGGTGCGAGTGGGAGATTCCTTCGGACAGACCTTCTGGTCTGTGGCTCGAGGGCTTTTGGAAAAGCCTAGAGAAGGAAACTGGCTTTTTCCTGGGTCCTGGTCCCCGTGTCCTGGTGCAGAGCCACTCACCCGCTGTCCCCCCATCCCACTCTGCACCAGCTCATTTGTCCTGCCTAGGGTGGCAACTTGTGGAAGCTCTGACCTCAAGAAACCCTGGTATTTTAATTGGAAGATAGGGATCCATTTGAGACTGGCCTGAGTCCTCTTGTTTTTGTGAAACACAAAATACCCCAACTTTCTTGAGGAGACTTGTCTTTAAACTAGGTGTGCCACTGTTTTCGTAAGATACTGCTCTTAGCTCTTATTATTCATGGTGCTATATAATCATGATCATTTAAAATTTG
>NW_012149508.1:1106638-1110429 GCF_000956105.1 Propithecus coquereli | reverse complement strand
ATGTTATCAATTTACTGTTTTGTCAGAACTAGATTTTAGGACTCAAAATAGTGAAGTTTCTTTTCAGTTTTTGGGGAAGAGGAGAAAATTTTTATTTCCTCTTTCTGAGACACTTTCTGTTAGCAGTTAGTGATAGAAGGACCAGCATTTGAAGTGTAAATACCAAAAATGGACTTAAGAAGTTTAAAACTTACAATGTAGAAAAAGGAAAGGTCATAAGGGAAATTTTTACAAATGAAGTAGGCTCTCATAATGTATATCTAGCTTCTTCCACTTCTATTCCACCCTTAAACCACTGCCACACTAAATCTCCTAAAAGTGCAGTTCTGATTATTGATACCCCCATTGTGCATCTGCCTTTCATGGGTCCCCAATGGCTATATCATGGCCATTTGCTGTCTCTAATCTACCTTTATTACGTCTTGTTACCAAGTTTTAAATTTCCCTTCTCGATACACTCTACACCGGTGATTCTCAGCGCAGGCTTCCTTTAAGGATCATCTGGGGGAAGGACCTCTTAGAACATCTGGATGTTCAAATGCCACCCCTAGAGATCCTGATTTAATTAGTCTGCTGTATATTAGAATTGTTTTGTAAAAGTCCCCTGGTGATTCAGATGTGAAGGCAAGGTAGAGAATCTTTGTTCTGCCTCATTCTATGTCTAGCTGGAATAACTTAATTTCCCCTTCATCTGTTGAAATCCTGCCCGCCCTTTAAGGTTCAGTAAAAGTGTCATCCCCTGTCATGAAGTCTTTTCCCAAAGAAAAACACGCTCTGCCTGACACTTGGGCCACAGGTAGTATAGTTGGTAAGTTCCTTATAGATCAAGTTGACATCATACTATCATTGACCCTTCTAAAGCCTCTCCCATTTATTCTCCTTATAGTCCCATTTCCATATCCCCCATACGCACCCATTCTAAGTCATTTAATATGCACTATTTTATTTTTAATACAGTTTTTATTTTGTACAAATATATTTAGTAAATATTTTTATTTAGCATGGTGAACAATTATGTATCACAAGTTTATACTTAATTGTCACTAAGTCAGCACCATCCATACAGCCACCAGCCTAATCATAAAGTAGAATATTACAGCAGTGTTCAATCCCTCTCGGATCCCTGCCCATCACGTTTCCCTTCTTGCTTCACAAATGAATCCTATTTCTTCACTTCACAGATTACTTTTGTCTGTTTTTGAACTTTATATAAATGAAACAGTTCAAGATGTATTCTGTAGTGTCTGACTTCTTGTACTGAAAATTATTTTTTTGAGATTTATCCATATTGTTGCCCATGATAGAAATTTATTCATGTTCATTGCTGTATAGTATTCCACTTTATTAATACACCACGATATGTTTCCATTCTACTATTAATGGGCATTTGAGTTTCCATATTGGCTACTACAAATAACGCTGTTATGACCGTTTCGTACATGTCCTTTTCTATGCATATATTTTTGTGAGGTGTAGGGGAAATATGAATAGAATTACCAGATCATGATTTGGTTATGTTCAACTTTAATAGTTATGCCAAAGAGTGTTATTAAATTGTAATAACTATTTATTTTCCTACCAGCAGTGTGTAGGAGTTTCAGCGGTACCATATTAACCCCTAAAACAAATTATATACTTGTCTTTTTTATTTTAGCCATTGTAGTGGACATTTAGTGAGTTTTTTCCTTGTCCCACACGCTGTGAGTCAGAATGGGATTCCCAAACTTTTTGGCACCAGGGACCGGTTTCTTGGAAGACAATTTTTCCATGGACTGGCAGTGGGATTGGGGTGTAGTGGGTGAGGGGGAAGTGGTGGGGAGGACGTGGCATAGACTTCAGGCTGTGTTCAGGCTGTGATCAAGCAGAATTCAGGCGGAGATCACGGAACTAGGCGGAGTTTCAGGCGGAGTTTTCCCTGAGGGTTGGAGACCCAGGCAAACAAACCATGCAAAGGTCATGCTGTTAGTTTCACAGTATTAATGGTTTCAGCTTCTTTGCTCTGGTGTGTTGCAGACTGTTCTTCTAAGCAAGAAGATGACAGCCGAGGAGGTTGCAGTGGGAATGTTAAAGGCAGACCTTACCCTCAGAGACGACATGGAGGAAGGAGAATCTGGTAATGTAACTGATGAAATGTGAAAAATCAAAAGGCAGGAACTTTTCTTCCACAGAAGCAGGAAGGCGACTGGATTCAGGCGCACATTAGCAAGTCACAGTCAATCTCCATTTAGAAGGGATTTGTTTAGGGGGGAAGAAAAATGGGTGGGAGAACCCATGTACAATTGTGAATTGGTTATTGTATTACTGTGCCTGTTACTTAAATATTTCTGGGGCAGGAGAAATGAACAGATCAGATCACGGAGGATGAGGAAAGAAAATGTTCTTTGTGTTTCTGTTTAGTCCTCTATTTTCCCAGGTTTCTGGCAACTTGCACTCTGGCAAGTCACATTGTGATGTTAAATAGCATGTCCTTTATATGCCAGAGTGGTGACAAAATTCCAACAACCTTGTAATACATATACTAACAGAAGTTGCCCTGCAGAACTGAGACTTTTGGTTTTATAGATCCTTTGTATTAAGAAGAGATACGGGGACTTGAGGGTGAGGGAGAGAGGCTGAACCCACCCACTAGCAAATCCTTTAGCATTTCAGTTCGTGGCAAATTTTGTAAGAAAGAGGAACACAATAAGGAGTCCAGCAGAAAGGATCCCCTTTGCTGAACCTCTTTGTTCTGCTTTTTGAAAAACATTTATTTTATTCTTTTTCTTTCCTTCACCTTTCCTCCTCAATTTTATTTATTTATTTTTGTTTGGGAGGGCAGGACCTTGGATTTCCTGGAAAACAAGGTTCATATTGAACAAAAAAAGAAAGGTTATAAAGAATGTTAATGTTTTTCAGCTAAGCCCAGTTCTTACAAAACTGAGAGTAATATGTAACCAGTCAGAATGTTGCATAATGCAGTTGTGAAACTTATTCTTTTAAAAACGCATCCTGTTTTTGTAAGTTAAGTAAGTTTTTTGGATCCTGAAACTATTAATAAGTTAAAATTTCACCAGTAACATGCTTTACTTCTTTGTTCTTCTGAAGGATAATTCGTAATAATGTTTTTGCAACTAGAAATTTGAAGAGCATTGTGTTCAGTGTATACTATAAGAGGCATGTGAATTTAGAGGGAGACAAGAATAGGGAACACAGTTATGAAAGCTAGAAGAGAAATAAGCAAGAGAGAAACGGAGCAAGAACATTAGTAGGAGGAAGTAGAGACAGGGAAAAACCAAGAGAAAGCAAGGTCTTTTTGAAGATTTGTAAGAGAGGCAAATGGGAGATTTTGGGGGAGATTTAAGTGGACATTTACATATTACTGTATAACACTGAAAACACTGTAGAAATCGTAATATACTGAGTTTTTAAGACATTTTTGCTTTAATGTAGAACCAGGAAGAAAGAAGGTTGAGATTTTTATATGGAACCAAAATCCAAATGATATATACTGCTTAAAACGATCCAATCCAATATATTCATATCTTTTCCCCTGTGTAAATTTAAGCTGGGGCTCCCTGTTGTTCTTGGGGTTGTATGTTAAGTGAGTGAGATGTAGTGGTTGAAAGAAAATCAGCAGGAACATTTTTAAAAGTATAGTTTACATCCAGTAAAATTCACTCTTTGGTGTGCATTTCTATGGGTTTTGACAAACACATACAATTATGTAGCCACCATGAAAATCAAGATATAGAACCATATCAAATTCCCTCATGCTCCTTTTTTTTTTTGAGACAGAGTCTCACTGTGTTGCC
>NW_012149508.1:1104092-1105374 GCF_000956105.1 Propithecus coquereli | reverse complement strand
AGAGTTGATTCTAGGATAAATTTAATTTTCTCTCCCTAAGATCTTCATGAGATTGAAATTCTGATGTTTGTATTTTATAGGTAAAGATCTCCAAAGAAAATGTCTACGAATTATATCTCCTGTAACTCTGATCAAGGTTTATTGCTGCGTTTTCATCATTGCAGTCCTCACTGCAAGTGTGGTTGCACTTTCTATTGTTTTGTCAGGTAAGTTACCTTTTCTCCAACCTGTACAATATTCTCCACATATTCATGTCGTCAGTAAATATCTGTGGAGCTGGCTCCATTATGTGCCAGGCACTGTGTGAAATGTTTGAGGTATATCAGTGGACAAAACACACACAAAAACATTCCTAGCAGGAATGACACAGGTAATAATAAATAAGGGCAGAGGTGGAACGGGTTACAGTATGGTGGCCAAGGTAAGCCTCCTTGGGAGTACACGTAATAGTTATTTACTAATGTTAGGTCATGTCTCCCTGGGCAGTACTTCAATGTGCCAAGCAATGCTGAGGACCTGTTGCCCCTATATATAATGTACTTTTGTGCATTCTCACTCACAAATTCTTAAGGCCAAGGGATATGCCTGAAAACATTTCAAGTAGAGTTCTTACTTTCTTCTTTAATAAAATAACAGTTCTGATAGGAACATGTCAGGAAATAGCTCCATAAATGGAATTCCTATACCCATAGCATTTATCATATTAGTGGATGGCAACTACATTCTTGCCAAGGCTCAAATGAAAGGATAGAGTTGTCTTTAACTTTTCTCTTTCTAAGACTTCACATCCAATCTGATATGAAACACTGTTGGCTCAACTTTCAGGATATCCAGAATCTGACCACCCTGCCTTACTGCACTGCTATCATCAGGCCTAAGCCATCCTCATCTCTCACCTAGCTTTCTATAGGATTTCCCTAATGGGTCTCCCTGCTTCTACCCTGGTCTTTTAACAACTTATTCTCAGTCAAATGATTATTCTGCGATGAAAATCAGATCATGAAATTCCTCTCCTACAACTTCCCTCATCCCAATCTTCCTATTGCACTCAAAGAAAAAACCAACATCTTCAACTGACCTACATGTCTGTTACCTTCCTGATGCCACACCATGTTACTCTTCTCTGTCCTCACTCTGCTTTAGCTATAGCAGCCTCCTTCTTGTTCCTCAAACAAGCTGGGAGATGCCTCCTTAGGGCTTTTACCGTACTTGTTCTCTGCCTGGAATCCACAGGTAGCCGCATGGTTCCTTCATCTCTTTCTTAGATATTAAAGAAGGAAAA
>NW_012149508.1:1102327-1104042 GCF_000956105.1 Propithecus coquereli | reverse complement strand
ACTAAACTGAAAGAGGTTTAATGTTCTAATCTACGGGAGCAAGTATTTATGGGGTAAATGTGGAAGCGAAAGAAATTATTTGATCTATTGTCTTATTCTATTCCGTTGGAAAGTCCCTGAGTTTGCTGGCTACTGATTGGTTGAGCGTAAGTTCTGTTTTCTTTTAATATAGGCTGTTACAAGAAATAGCTCAAGTTAAGTTTCGGTTTTGTTCCCAAATCAAGCACTTCTGAAACCTAACTGGTTTTGCTGCTCAGGGGTTCTTCAGGCCTGGTCTCCATTTTAATTTACTTTAACAAACTGTAGAGGATGTTAGAAAAGGCATAAAGGCCTGGGTAAAGGGACTGCGAGAAAGGCAGACATCTGGCAGTCCTGCAAACAGGACTTGGGATATGAATGCTTATCGCCAGCTGCATACAGCAGGCTTTGGAATGCGTGGGAGCATGACCCGTGTTGTCCCTGTGTTTTTCTTTATATCCTTAAGGAGTCATAAGGAAATACCAAGATAAATATAGATTTATTGCATATCAGTAACTAAATTTCTTTAGAATAATGTGTTTGCTGGCACCAGAGATTTTATCTGTATGTTCTTTCCAGACATTCTATCTGTATGTTCTTTGCTTTGACCTTGCATATCTTTCCCTGCAATAAATATGAAGGTTTGGAGAGGTACAGGAGCTCTTTGAAATGAAAAGAGGCTCTCTTCCTCTTTTCTGGCTTACAGGGAAAAATGTAATTGTAGGTCAGGAGACAAATGTATCAATTTACAGGTGTGACAATGATCAAGTTAAAGCAAATGATTATATTGCAGTCTTTTATAGGACAAAGCTATAATTTCTGATGTCTAGGTGTCTTAGAAGACCCCTTTTCTGTAAATAACATTACTAGGACATTATAAAACAGAAAAAAAACAGGGCATTACATTTTTATAAAAGTATCTGCACTTAGGAGAGTAATGATGATACTTTCGTGAATGTTATCAATTTACTGTTTTGTCAGAACTAGATTTTAGGACTCAAAATAGTGAAGTTTCTTTTCAGTTTTTGGGGAAGAGGAGAAAATTTTTATTTCCTCTTTCTGAGACACTTTCTGTTAGCAGTTAGTGATAGAAGGACCAGCATTTGAAGTGTAAATACCAAAAATGGACTTAAGAAGTTTAAAACTTACAATGTAGAAAAAGGAAAGGTCATAAGGGAAATTTTTACAAATGAAGTAGGCTCTCATAATGTATATCTAGCTTCTTCCACTTCTATTCCACCCTTAAACCACTGCCACACTAAATCTCCTAAAAGTGCAGTTCTGATTATTGATACCCCCATTGTGCATCTGCCTTTCATGGGTCCCCAGTGGCTATATCATGGCCATTTGCTGTCTCTAATCTACCTTTATTACGTCTTGTTACCAAGTTTTAAATTTCCCTTCTCGATACACTCTACACCGGTGATTCTCAGCGCAGGCTTCCTTTAAGGATCATCTGGGGGAAGGACCTCTTAGAACATCTGGATGTTCAAATGCCACCCCTAGAGATCCTGATTTAATTAGTCTGCTGTATATTAGAATTGTTTTGTAAAAGTCCCCTGGTGATTCAGATGTGAAGGCAAGGTAGAGAATCTTTGTTCTGCCTCATTCTATGTCTAGCTGGAATAACTTAATTTCCCCTTCATCTGTTGAAATCCTGCCCGCCCTTTAAGGTTCAGTAAAAGTGTCATCCCCTG
>NW_012149508.1:1098218-1098732 GCF_000956105.1 Propithecus coquereli | reverse complement strand
AATCAAACAGAAAAAGGCTTTTATTTTAGAAAGAGGTTAAGCTGGGTTAGCAAACAGCTTGTATGTAAGAGGGCATTGATGTGGAAGAGAGCTGGTGGCAGCAGGTGTTTCAGCAGGAAATGTTTCTCTTTGTTCACAGATCTCAAAATAAACAGTTAGGGTGGGCTGTTTTTGTGCACTAGTGCTCTAGGGCTTGGTGAAACTTGTGAGCAACCAGAGTTTAAAGGCTTGTGAGGAAGAAAGAAGCCTGACAAACATATGGTCAGCCAAAGCAGACTAAGAAATGAGTAACAGAATGTTTGGTCAAGGTTTTTTTTTTTTTTTTTTAGTGCTGAATAGTTCCTTATTTCTTCACCAGCTTAAGCATGTTTGAACTGTTGCCAGTTTTTGTGTGATAATGAATAAAGCTGCTATAAATACTGATGTCCGGGTTTTTGTGTAAACACACCAAAAAAGCTGCTTTTTTTGAGCCTGCCTGGTAACACATACGTGTTTAAACTTGTTTCTGAAATCT
>NW_012149508.1:1094310-1096413 GCF_000956105.1 Propithecus coquereli | reverse complement strand
TTACGTTCACTGGTAGGTTTTGTACCCCGCAAGAAATATACCATAGTAAAATCCAAGACAGGTTAAGGACTTTGCCTTTCCATTGTCAAGAGGAGGAAGGGCTAATATGAAGGGGAGGGTGTGGAAAAAGAAAATCTATATGATCTCAGGAAAGAGTGGTGTGGTTGTTGCTATAGAAATTGATTTCCTTGGAACTGTTAATGTCAATGTACACCTCAGAAAGTCAGGGGTACAGGTGCCCAGCCACAAGACCACCGGACTGATGACTGTTGTGCTTAGGATGAGACTCTAAGTGATGAGTTAGGAAAGCAACAATCCAACATACATACTTCAAAATTGGCCTCAGGATGGTGAATGAAAAAAGAAATAAAAGAGATGAGAAAATTTATTTATTATAATTCACTGTGATTATCTAACTTGTAGTGAGAGAGGAAAAGGTGCTCTTAGAGCGCTGTCAGCATGCTGCAGAGCACTGCGTTTCTGCTACCTGCCCAGAAAGCTGGATTGGATTTGGAAGTAAATGTTTTTACTTTTCTGAAGACACAAGGAATTGGACATTCAGTCAAACTTTCTGTACCTCACTAGAAGCCCACCTTGCTCGGTTTGAAACTCTGGAGGAACTGGTAAGAAATATTTTTGGGTCATGTGTTCTGTTGCATACTTGGTTCCGAGGTGGGTCAGTTGCTGGGGCTAAAGCTGAAATATGAGGAAGGATCGATCTCATTTCAGGCAGAATTTGGGGCATGAGAGTGTCTAACATTAGCTGAGGGTATATTCTCTTCCTAGATCCCTGTGAGACATTTTAGATATATTTTCTCATGTAATCTTCATAGTTAACCTGCAAAATTAGATGTATTGTTCTCATTCTAGTAAGAAATATGGTATTCATATAATTTGTCATTGAAATTGGGACATTTTGGGTGTTGAAAGTGGGTGTTAATTATGATGGAATGACAGACATAAACTGGGACTTTCCCGATCATACAGGGATATATTGTCGTTTTAAATAAAGTAATTTAGGATCAGAGACATTTGACTTTGAAAATTGGGAAGCAGTCTAACTCCAAAGTCTATGCTTGTCAGTTATACCATGCTGCCTTCCAAAACGAGAAGGCTAAAGGGAAAAGAAACTCAAGAGCAGTATGAAAGAAACCTGTTATTATTTTCTGTGTTCTACAATAGAATTTCCTGAAAAGATACAAAGGCCCTTCTGACCATTGGATTGGCCTTAGCAGAGAATCAGCACATCACGTTTGGAAGTGGACAGACAACACTGACTATGGTACCTCGTACGTTTTGAAACTTCCTTTCCTTCTACTGTGCTTATGTGTGGTTATGTGTGTGAGTGTGTTTATGAGATGAGAAATATAATATGGAAGCTTATGAGGTAAAACATGTAAATCTTCTTCGTGCTTTCATTTTTTTTAGCTGTACCCTTGGGAAACTTATTCTGATTTCAGTTGAAATCTTTAACATGATGGTGACATTTGACACAGTTCTTGCACTTTGGTCCACTGATTTAAAGCTTTTCTTTGCTGAAAAGCCTATTTAGAATGTAGACAGAACAGCTGATTTACAGCAAGGGTTCTACAATCCTGGGAAGCCACTGAGGAACTGATATCCACAAGGCTCTTAAGTCCACTCTTGCAGCAGCTGCATCCATTCATATTAAGAAAAAGAAAGTCTCCAGGGAACCTATAGGCCTCTCTCCCGAAGTTTTATCACCAGAAGGAAACCTAGTGGACTGTGAACATTTTAATGCGGTATTTTGATTATAACCATTACATTGGAGCAGATAAAATGTAGGGACCCAATCATTTCCATTAACCAAAGCTAATAAGCCCTTTTAGGAATTTACTAGGTAAGTAAATATTTTTAGTTTCACATATTTATGAAATAGTTCAGGAGAAGGCTGAAAACAGTTTTCACTGAAGGCTGCTGATGGCAGCAGTTCATTTGGGTACAACAGCAAGCACCAGTTAAATACCTAATCAACAGCATAACTGGATTTGGTATGGATGAATGATAAACTTGGGATTTTCAAGCAAGGACCCTGATAACATAAAGGAAACTAAATAGAGAAATGGTGTTTATTACTAAGAA
>NW_012149508.1:1082689-1083455 GCF_000956105.1 Propithecus coquereli | reverse complement strand
AGGAATCAGATGAGAGAAGGAAATCAAGGGTATCCAAAAGGGGGCAGAAGAGATTAACCTATTGTTCTTTGCTGACGATAGGACCTTATATATAGAAAACATCGAAAATTCTGCCATGAGACTACTGGAATTGAAAAACAAATTCAGCAAAGTCTCAGGTTACAAAATCAACGTACACAAATCAGTAGCATTCATATACACCAACAACAGTCAAACTGAGAACCAAATCAAACACTCACTACCTTTCACAATAGCAACAAAGAAAATAAAATACCTAGGAATATATTTAACTAAGAAGGTGAAAGACCTCTACAGGGAGAACTATGAAACAGTGAGGAAGGAAATAGCAGAGGATGTAAACAGATGAAAAACGATACCATGCTTATGTATCAGCAGAATCAACATTGTTAAAATGTCTATACCACCTAAAATGATCTACAGATTCAATGAAATCTCTATTAAAGTACCAAAATCATTCTTTGCAGATCTAGAAAAAATAATTCTATGCTTTATGGGGAACCAGAGAGAACCCCATATAGCCAAAGCAACATTAAGCAAAAAGAATAAATTGGGAGGCATCAATATCAGACTTCAAGGTATACTATAAGGCTATGGTAACCAAAACAGCATGGTATTGGCACAAGAACAGAGACATAGGCCAGTGGAACAGAACTGAGAACCCAGATATAAAACTATCCTCATATTGCCATCTGATCTTTGACAAATCATACAAAAATATGCACTGGGGAAAAGAATCCTTATGTTA
>NW_012149508.1:1080839-1082639 GCF_000956105.1 Propithecus coquereli | reverse complement strand
AAACGAGAAGGCTAAAGGGAAAAGAAACTCAAGAGCAGTATGAAAGAAACCTGTTATTATTTTCTGTGTTCTACAATAGAATTTCCTGAAAAGATACAAAGGCCCTTCTGACCATTGGATTGGCCTTAGCAGAGAATCAGCACATCACGTTTGGAAGTGGACAGACAACACTGACTATGGTACCTCGTACGTTTTGAAACTTCCTTTCCTTCTACTGTGCTTATGTGTGGTTATGTGTGTGAGTGTGTTTATGAGATGAGAAATATAATATGGAAGCTTATGAGGTAAAACATGTAAATCTTCTTCGTGCTTTCATTTTTTTTAGCTGTACCCTTGGGAAACTTATTCTGATTTCAGTTGAAATCTTTAACATGATGGTGACATTTGACACAGTTCTTGCACTTTGGTCCACTGATTTAAAGCTTTTCTTTGCTGAAAAGCCTATTTAGAATGTAGACAGAACAGCTGATTTACAGCAAGGGTTCTACAATCCTGGGAAGCCACTGAGGAACTGATATCCACAAGGCTCTTAAGTCCACTCTTGCAGCAGCTGCATCCATTCATATTAAGAAAAAGAAAGTCTCCAGGGAACCTATAGGCCTCTCTCCCGAAGTTTTATCACCAGAAGGAAACCTAGTGGACTGTGAACATTTTAATGCGGTATTTTGATTATAACCATTACATTGGAGCAGATAAAATGTAGGGACCCAATCATTTCCATTAACCAAAGCTAATAAGCCCTTTTAGGAATTTACTAGGTAAGTAAATATTTTTAGTTTCACATATTTATGAAATAGTTCAGGAGAAGGCTGAAAACAGTTTTCACTGAAGGCTGCTGATGGCAGCAGTTCATTTGGGTACAACAGCAAGCACCAGTTAAATACCTAATCAACAGCATAACTGGATTTGGTATGGATGAATGATAAACTTGGGATTTTCAAGCAAGGACCCTGATAACATAAAGGAAACTAAATAGAGAAATGGTGTTTATTACTAAGAAGCAATATTAATGACAAACTTTTGCTCTTCTCTTATTCACATTAAACATACATGGAGTGGGGCTGCTAGAGATTATAGGGGAGGAACAAATACAGTTGTCGAATCTAGGAATATTTAATATTTTTACATTGGTTTTAGGTTTGCCATCAGAGGAGTTGGAGAATGTGCCTATCTGAATGACAATGGAATCAGCAGTGCCAGGACCTACACAGACAGGAAGTGGATTTGTAGCAAGCCAAACAGTTCTGTCCACAGATGCCAAATGAGAAGCCCCTTATAGAATATTCCACGAGGATGCATTGTAATTTGTTATATATAGTTGCTGCCTTTATTTTTTGGTCTATCAAAAATGTTATCAATATGCATTCATAATTTATGTTGACAGCAAAGATGCAAACTGTCATAGAGTGATGTAATACATACTGGTATAATATCAGCATTTGAAAGATTATGTTTCTAAATTGAATAGATGTTTAAATATGAGTTGATGGTTATATTTTGAACATAGAGTACAATAACTATCAGTGAACTCCTCTCCTATGACCAGATATAAAACATCTTCTATATAGACAGTCTTTGCTTTGAATGCATGGGCCATAAAAATGAGTATGCTAACTAAAACCATGCAAAATGACTTTAATAATCAATGAGAAAAATTATAATTGGTCCCTGACTCCAAAAATTTTTGTTAACACATTCAAAATTCTCTTACAGAATTCAGTTACAAATATAAAGAGACAATTAAAAAAAAAGACTAATATTTATTTTGTACTCTGTAATTTAAAACATGAGAAACACTGA
>NW_012149508.1:1077823-1079925 GCF_000956105.1 Propithecus coquereli | reverse complement strand
AGGCTGTGTTATTTATTAGGTGCATACAAGTATATTTCATTCAGAAATAAATCTCTTTTTCAGTGAATTATCATTTTATTTAGGCCTAATAGTGCTTTTTGCCTTGCAATCATTTTATTTCATGTTTTCTAACAGGCAGGGACTACGTGTAGTTCACTTCTGTATCCTCAGAGACTAGCATAGTGTAAAATATAGGATATATTTAAAAAATACCTGTGGAAAGAAGAAATGCCTTTGTGATTATAAGACTCTGCCCTATTTGCTTAGTTTCAGCTTAGTTTCAGTTTCTCATAAAGAAAGATAAATTATACAGAAATCTAGAAAGCAGTAAAAAGCAAGATTTTATATTGATAAACTGTGTATGATAAACTCACAAATGAAATTTGAGCCAAATTGTGACCCTAACTCACCCAGTATTCTTTTACAAACCAATTTCTAAGCCATATACCTAAAGCATGGATTCTATTACTTATCGGCTGTGACCTTGATAAATTACAATTGTCTCTCCATATCCCTGGAGGATTGGTTCCAGGACCCCTGCAGATAGCAAAATCTGTGGTTGTTCAAGTCCCTACTATAAAATGGCATAGTATTTGCATATAACATACACATATCCTCCCATATAATTTAAAGCATCTCTAGATTACTTATAATACCTAATACAACATACATGCTATTTTATATTTTTTTGTTGCTTTTTTATTTTTCATTGCTTTTTTTCTGAAATATTTTCAATCTGTGAATGGTTGAATTCCTGGATGTGGAACATGCAGATATAGAGCTGCAGACATGGAGAGTCCACTGTATATAGCTCCTCGAGCAGTTTCTTCATATGAAAAATGGGTATAATACCAGTTTAACTAGCTAGCTGTAACATTCTTGTGAGACTATGCATGAAAATCTCTTGTCAGTATATCTCACAGTAAATGTTTAATGAATTATTGTTCTTTCATTATTGCTATATGGAAATAAAAGTAAAAATAAGAGCAATAGTTTTCCACCAGTGTGGGGGCTTCTGCGGGATACCACTACTACCAATAAGAAGTCGGTGAGCTGTTTCAATCAGTATCTGATGCTTCCGTGGAAATAACTACTGGTTGAATTAATCATTCAGAGCCCATGTGGGAACCATTTCTTCACAGGAACAAGCCTGCAAAAGTACATGGTTTGTACCATGGGACAGGAATAATCTACATAATTTGGGACTTACCCACTCTTCCATTTTTAATCCATTCTGATTCATGCTTTACATTGCAACTAAATTGATCATTTTCATCCAAAATATGATCAGGTCATTCACTGCCTATACTTTTTAATGGTTCCTCCTTTGCTTTCAGTCTATAATCCCAACTTCTGATGGTTATAAGGTCATATTATGTTACTGCTTTCCTTTCCATCTTTTCTCTGTCATTCCCTTCATAATCACTATCCCTCCAAATTTGACACACACAAAAAATGAATAGCTGCTGCACCACCTTTCTTTTTGTTTCCATTTGCATGGAATATTGTTTTCCATCCCTTCACCTTAAGTCTGAATAAGTCCTTGTAGGTTAGATATGTTTCCTGGAGACAGTAGATACTTGGTTTACATTTTTTTTTGTCTATTCAGCCAGCCTATGTCTCCTCAGTGGGCAGTTCAAGCCATTCACATTTACTGAAAGAATTGATAAGTGGGGAGGATTTCTGTTCTTGCTGTTGAATAGAAAGTTGTTGCTTTGTTTTACCTCTTGAGCCATTGTGGTATCTAGGTGACCATTAGCTTTTGGGTGATTTTACACTGTTAGGTAACTCAAGACTCAAGATGAAGAGATGGAAAACAATATTGCATGCAAATGGAAATCAAAAGAAAGCTGGTGTAACAGTTCTCATATCAGATGACATAGACTTCAAATTAGCAAAAGAGAGAAAAAGATGGTCATTATGTAATGGTAAAGGGAACAATTCAACAATAAGACCTAACAATTCTAAATATTTATATACCTAACACAGGTGCACCCAGATTCATAAAGCAAATCCTGCTTTATCTAAACAAAATGATAAACAGCAGCATCGTAATAGGCCACAGAACATTTCTCAACAAATTTAAAACAGAAGAAATTATA
>NW_012149508.1:1072173-1073813 GCF_000956105.1 Propithecus coquereli | reverse complement strand
TTTTCTTAATTTTTTCAATATTTCTAGGATATGCAGTTCATCTGTAACTTTTTTCAAATTGTCTCAAATCTCCAAAAAATTTTCCAATATATTTATTGAAAAAATCCATGTGTAAGTGGACCTATGCAGTTCAAACTCGTCTTGTTCGAGGATCAACTGTACTGCCAACCAGAGAAGCCCACTGGAGTTTCTGTGTCCAGAATCTTCTCTGGAGTTCCATGACACAGGCATAATTGATTGAATCATTTCCCATGAGGTTGTACTGAAATCTAGCCTCCCTCTGCTCCTCCTAGGGCTGATGTCACATGTTCAAAGCCCCAAACCTGCACTTGCATGGTCGTACTTTCCAGTGTGTCCAGCCCCACATTAACATGAACTATGACACTCCTTTTATTCGTATAGATCTTGAGGCTGAGAGAGCTTAACTAATATGCTGTAATAGTTTGTGTAACAATAATTTACCACAAACTAGTGGTGCTATGTTCTGAATGTTTTTGTCCTCTCCTCCATCCCAAATTCAGATATTGAAATCCTACCCCCCAAGGTGATGGTATTAGGAGATGAGGGTTGGGGAGGTAATTAGGTCATGAGAGTTATGAATGGGATTAATGCCCTTGTAAAAGTAGCCCAAAAAAACTCCGTTGCCACTTCTACCACGTGGGAACACAGCTAGAAGGTGTCATCTGTCAACCAGAAAGTGGGCCCCCACCAGACACTAAATCTGCCAGAGCTCTGATCATGGACTTCCAGCCTCCTAAACCATGAGAAAGAAATTTCTGTTGTTTATTAGCTACCCATTTTATGGTATTTTGTTATATAAGTCCAAATGTGCTAAGACAAGTGGTTTAAAAACAACACAAATTATTATTTTACAGCTTGGGAGGTCAGAGGTTTAAAATGGCTAAAATTAAGATGTTTGTAGGGCTGTGTTCCTTTTGGAGGCTCTTAGGGAGAATCTGTTTCCTTGCTTTTTACAGCTTCATTCTTAGCTTATGGCCCCTTGCTCCATCTTTAAAGCCAGCAGCATAGCGTCTTCAAATCTCTCTCTGACTATGACACTCCTGCCTTCCTCTAATAAACACCCATGTGATTAGGTTAGAGTTTCCTGTATTATCCAGGATAATTTCTCCGTCTCATGATCCTTAACCACATCTGCAAAATCACTTTTGCCATGTAAGATAACATACTCACTCCAAGGTTTGGGAAATTATGACACGGCATTTTTGAGGGGTCATTATTCTGCTTACGATGTGCATGTAAAGTTAAACAACTATCAGGCTGCAATAGTCATAGTTGGGTTGAGCTTGTTTTGACACAAAGGCTGTGTTCTTTCGTATCATAACACACCGCCTTTCATAGTCCTCGCTCTTTCAGTATCTCCGCCACCCATCCTGTTGTCCAAGGCAACAAGGCCCAAGACAAGTGGGATAGAGGTCAACTGAGAATAAATAATTTTCATGATTTTTTGCTGCCTCTTGTAACATTTTATCAATTCCAATAAAACAAAAATATGATAATATATTACTTTTATACTAGTCACTTGAGATACATTTATTGAGTAGTAATGGGTAACTTGAAGGGGCTTTTTCCTTTCCTTTTAATGTCCAGCCAATTAAGTCACTAATTCCTGCCTCTTAAAT
>NW_012149508.1:1064388-1067290 GCF_000956105.1 Propithecus coquereli | reverse complement strand
TTTTTATAGTATTCATAGTTTGTATTTTGTATTTCTATTATATCACTTGTAATTTTTCCTTTTTCACTCCTGATTGAGCTTATTAGACTCCTTTCTTTTATGCTTCTGGTTAATCCTGCAAGAGGAGTATTAATTTTGTTGATTTTTTCAAAAAAATCATTTTTTTGTTTTATTAATCTTTTGAAAACCCATCAGACTAACTGCATACTTCTCAACTGAGACCTTACATGCCAGAAGGGACTGGGTCCCCATTCTCATTTTTCCTAAGCAGAATAATTCTCAACCTAAAATTTTGTATCCTGCAAAACTCAGTTTCTTATATGGAGAAATAAAGGCCTTTCAGACAAGCAAACACTGAGGGAATTCATCAAGACAAGACCTGCTCTCCAGGAAGTATTCAGAACAGCATTGCATATAGATCAGCACAATAGATACTCATCAGTGTAAAATCATCCAGAAGCTAAAGGTCAAAGGCCAGGTATCACAATGACTGAAGAGAAAAAAACAAATCAATGAAGTTCAACCCTACAGTATGAACACAAGTCCACCCCACTTACCAATTCTTTCAATAAATGTGAATGGCTTGAAGTGCCAACTAAAGAGACACAGGCTGGCCGAATGGATTAATACACATAAGCCACATATCTGCTGCTTTCAGGAAACACATCTACCCCACAAGGATGCATTCAGACTCAAGGTGAAGGGATGGAAAACAATATTCCATGTAAATGGAAACCAAAAGAAGGTTGATGTAGTAGTTCTGATGTCAGATAACTTAGTCTTCAAATCAGCAAAAGTAATGAAAGACAAGAATGGTCACTCTACAATGATGAAGAGAACAATTCAACAAGAAGACATAACAATTCTAAATATTTATGCACCTAACTGAGGTGCACTCAGATTCATAAATTAAATCCTACTTAATCTAAACAAAATGATAAATAGCTGTAATAGCTATAATATTAGCTGTAAAAACTGTAATAGCTGGGGACTTCAACACCCCTCTGACAGAGCAGGACAGAACCTCCAAACAGAAAATAAACAAAGAAACAATGGACTTAAACAGAACTCTAAAACAAATGGGCCTGATTGATATTTACAGAACATGCTACCCAAAACCACTGAATGTATGTTTTTCTCATCAGCTCATGGGACATTCTCTAAAATTGACCATATCCTAGGCCACAAAACATGTCTCAACAGATTTGAAAAAACAGAAATTATACCATGCATATTCTCAGACCACAGTGAAATAAAGTTAGTAATCAACTCCAACAGAAACACTCATCTCTAGACAAAGTCATGGAAACTAAACAACCTTCTGCTGAACTATCATTGGATTAAGGAGGAAATTAAGATGGAAATCAAAAGATTCTTTGAATTAAATGATAAAGGAGAAACAAACTATCAAAATTTGTGGGACATAGCTAAAGCAGTCCTGAGAGGAAAATTTATAGCTACAAATGCTTACATCCAAAAGACAAAAAGATCACAAACCAATAATCTAATGAATCATCTGAAGAGCTGGAAAAGGATGAGCAAACCAATTCCAAACCCAGCAGAAAAAAAAAAATAATCAAGATTGGAACAGAACTAAATGAAATCAATAACAATTAAAAGAAGTTTTTCAAGCAGAAACAAAATGATTTCAAATGGAAACATGGAAATGTAGCAAAATAAATAAATAGTCAAGGAAAAGATTACATAGATTACTATTGATTGTTGAAAACAATAATGACAATATATTGAGAGGTGTACAAATGAAAGTGGAATAAAAATACATGACAATAATAAAACAAAAGTTGGGAAAGAAATAAAATGATTCAAGGCATTCTAAAGTCTTATTATTTTGGAGGAATGGTAAAGTACTAAAATATATTAGCCAACATTAAGTTAAGGCTATTATTTTAATCTTAGAATAATTACTAAATGAATCATAAAATAGTGTTTAGCTAACCATCATATAAAGAACATGCTTACTACCAATACACAAATACACATTCTTTTCTATGGAATTTGCTTATTAAAATTAATTACATGCTAGGTTATAAAGCAAGCTTTAATATATTTTATGGAATTGAAATAGTTCAGAATATTTTCACCAACCACTGTAGAATTAAGCTATATATTAATACCAATAATGAAAGGACAATTTGATAATACAAATATTCAAATATTTAAAAGTTAAGTAATATACTTCAAAATACCAACTCTCCAAATAAAATAAAATTAGACACATTTTGAAGTGGATGAACTAAATACAAGATAGAGTTGATCCTCATTATTCTCTCAGAGTTGTATTTGCAGATTCACCTATTGGCTAAAATTTCTCTATAACCACAAACTCAACACTTGTGCTTCTGTGGTCATTCAGTGACACATACAGAATGGCCAAAAATTTGAGTTGCCCAACATGTCTGTTCCCAGCTGAGGTCGAAAAAGTTGAAGCAAGGCTATCTTGTTTCAGCTTTTATACTGTAAACATGTCCTTTTTTGCTGTCTATTTATGGCTACTTTTTTTTTTTTTTGCATGCGTGTGCTTTCTTTTGGTGATTTTACTGTTTATAGTGGGCCCCAAGCCTAGTACTAAAGTAATGTCTTGTGTTCCTAAGTAAAATAAGGTTGTAATGTAGCTTACAGATAAAATATATGTATTAATATTAGATAAGTTTTTTCAGGCATGAGTTATAATGAATGCTCTTGGCCATTATTTCAATGTTAATGAATTAACAATATACATTAAGTGTCTTTAGATGGAAACACATATAAAACAAAATTATATATTGATTGGTTGGTGAAAATATTGTGGCCAGAGGATTGTAAAACCTGTACTTCTTCTAAGAACAATGGCTCAGTATTTATTAATTCAGGGTTTGCAGTGACTTCATAGAACATAACTATC
>NW_012149508.1:1055360-1064048 GCF_000956105.1 Propithecus coquereli | reverse complement strand
GGCATGGTGGCACATGCCTGTAGTCCCAGCCACTTGGGAGGCTGAGGCAGGAGGATCGCTTGAGCCCAGGAGTTTGAGGTTGCTGTGAGCTAGGATGACACCACGGCACTCTAGCCCAGGCAAAAAGAGTGAGACTCTGTCTCAAAAAAAAAACAATAGCAAATTAATCCTCTCAAATAGAAAGAAAATATTATAGATAATATCAGAAATTAAGAGAATAGAAAAAGACAAATAATAGAATCATATATACCCACAGAGTAGTTCTTTGAAAAGATAAATATATGTAATAACTACTAAATCTACTAAAGCTAAATGTTAAGCATACATTATGATCCAGAAATTCCACTCCTAGGTGTACCCCCAACAGAAAGATGTGCTTATGTTTACCAAAAGACTGGTGCATGAATGTTCGCAACTGCTTGTTCATAATAGCCAGAAATACAAATAACCCAAATGTTCATTAATAGTGAACAAATAAATGGATAAATGATAGATACATAAATGTACTCAGCAATAAATGTTAATCAACTACTGGTACACACAAAAAGATGGATATGTCTCACAAACACTGTGTTGAGAGAAAGAATCCGGACTCAATAGATAGCATATTGTATGTCTCTTTTTAGTCTTACCTTATCCACGATTTTATTTACCCATGATCAAGTGTAGTCCAAAAATTTTAAATGAAAAATTCCAGAAATAAACAATTCATAACTTCAAAATTGTGTGCCGTTCTGAGCAGCATGATGAAATCTCTCACTGACCCACAAGATGTGAATCCTTCCTTTGTCCAGTGGATCCACACTGTAGATGTTCTCCACCCCATTAGGCCACTTAGTGGTCATCTCTGTCATCAGATTGACTCTCATGGTATTGCAGTGCTTGTGTTCAAGTAACCTTTATTTTATTAAATAATGGGCCTAAGGCACAAGAGTAGTGATGCTGGCAATTCAGATATGCCAAAAAGAAGCCATCAAGTCTTTCTTTTAAGTGAAAGTTAAGAAAGTTAAAGTTTCCTTTAAGAAAGTTCTCCACTTCATAAGGAAAGAAAAAAATCGTATGCCGAGTTTGCTAAGATCTATGGTAAACAATCACAATCTGTGAAATTGTGAAGTAGGAAAAAGAAATCCATGCTAGTTTTGCTGTCTCATCTCAAATTACAAAAGTATGGTCACAGCGAGTGATAAGTACCTAGTTAAGATGGAAATGACATCAAATTTGTGCGTAGAAGACATGGACAATATGTTCTGGTTGATGGCAATTGGGTTCATACTATCCTGGGTGATATGGTTTGGATATTTGTCCCCTCCAAATCTCATGCTGAAATTGATCTCCAATATTGAAGGTGGAACTGAAAGGCAGGTGGTTGTGTCGTGGGGGCATAACCCTCATGAATGGCTTGTGGTGCCCTCCCCACAGAAATGACTGAGTTCTCACTCTATTTGTTCATGCAGAGCTGGTTGTTTAAAAGAGCGTGGCACCCCTCCTTGTCTCTCTTACTCCTTCTCAATGCCACATGACACACCTGCTCCTCCTTCGTCTTCCTTGGTTGGAAGTTCACTGAAACCCTCACCAGGAACAGATGCTGACTCCATGCTTCTCATACAGTCTGCAGAACCATGAGCCCAACAAATCTCTTTTCTTTATGAATTACCCTCAGGTATTTCCATTATATAACAATGCAAAATGAACTAAGACATTTGGTTTTAGGTCACCACTGGGGTTCATAGACCCTGAGGATAAAGGGGCATTGTTGTATAAAGTTCAAGAACAGGGAAAGTAATTTTTTGTGTCAGAAGTTAAGATGATTATATTCATGGTGATGAGTGTGACAGGACATAAGTAGGGCATGCAGGGTGTTGGCATTGTTTTATATCTTGATCTGGGCATCTGTTACATTGTGTGGTAAAGTTTTAAAAGGTTGTTCACTGGTACACTTACTATTTGTGCACATTACTGTAAGTTACATTTTAATAAAAAGTGCCTTTATAGAAGTTCAGTAACAGGAAAGCAGTACATTTGATAAGATGCTGCGGCTAGTGAAGAGTTTCTGCACTACTGGAATGTACCAGAGGGACCAGGAAGCTGCATATTGTTCATGTTCATTTTTTAATAACACTGAGCTCTGGGGAATAGCTGATGTAGCAGCTATAGCAGTAGCTTTCTGGAATATTGCAAAAAAAATTTGGAGTAACTGGGACAATAGCCATTTTAGCGGTTGTACTGCCACAAATCTCTCATTTCCTGTGCAGAGGGCAAAAGTTTCTCTTTGAATCACCTTTGAAGCAAGGAGCCACCATTGGGTGAGGAGGGTGGAGGGAGAAAGCAAGGTAACTTCTGGGAGGGGTTGGGTCTGTTCATCCATCCTCTTAGCTTAATTATCACTCTGCTATAGGGGCATTTTCTGACCCCCTAGACTAGGTTAGATTTCTCATTCTCTATGCATTTTTTTTAAAAGAGAAAGGGCCTCACTATGTTGCCCAGGCTGGAGTGCAGTGGCTATTTATAGGCAAGATCCCACTACTGATCAGCATGGGAATTTTGACTGCTCTGTTTCCGACCTGCATTGGTTCACCCCTCCTTAGGCAACCTCGTGGTCCCTCAGCTCCCGGAAGATCACTACATTGATGCTGAACTTAGGGCAGACTCTCGATTGACATAGCAGGCTACAGCCCAGAGCTCCTGGCTTCAAGCAATCCTCTCACCCACCTCAGCCTCCTGAGTAGCTGGGACTACAGGTGTGCTGTTATTTATTACTGTCCCTTTCTGCATGTATATTATACTTCGATGATAAAAAAGACTACTCGACGGGTATTTGTATACACAAGGAGTGCAATGCGCACCACCTGAAGGATGGACATATTTGAAACTCGGACTTGGGGGGCTGGACCAAGGGCAACATACGTAACCTAAACATCTGTACCCCCATAATATGCTGAAATAAAAGAAGAAAAAAAAAAGACTACTGGAGCATCCACAGTCTTTCAGATACTAGGTAAAGAGAATGTGTGTACCTCATTTGAAAATAACACTTTTTAAAATGAGTGAACTCTTGAGAGTGGATTTTGAGATTAGAATTGCTGTTGTTTTTATTTGCCTAACATTCATTTCCTCTGAGAGTAACCTCCTTCTTTTCAATAAATTCTTATTTTCTAAAATAACGTCACTTCGTACTCCATAAATATATACAATTATAATTTGTCAATATTCAATACAATTTTAAAAAGTTAACAAGCAGTAGTTTCTCTTGTAATCAAAATATTGTTAGAGAAGTAGCTTCAACATCTTTTCTCTTCAATTCCTACAAACACCAGGGTATTCTGCTGAAGTGTGCTGACTTCTAACTGAGAATTTATACTTCATTTCTTTTTTTAGCTATATTGACCTTAAAAGCTTTCACAGTTTTAAATATTGGGGAAGTCCTAAAATGACACATTTTTAGTTGTTGGAGTTTCTTTTTTAATCATTCTAGGAGCGGGGACCGTAAAGACTGTGACTTAGATTGCTCAGAGAAACCATAGGCAAAATGCATGACAATGTGGAGAAAGGCTTCACACAAAGCAAACTGCGGGCAAACCCAGGTAAGAAGCTGGGCTGTGTGGAGTCAGTATGAGACCTGGGGTGGGAAGATAGTGATGGGCTCTAGTCTCTACGCAGGGAAAATGCTTAACAAGTAAAGAGTTTTCAAGGATTAGAGGTGGAGTGCTGAAGACCATAACCGGTTTATAATTTGTGTAAAATATGCACGTATGTAAATACACAATCCTAACAATTATGGAGAGGGAATCATTAGAGAAAAATGTAAGAGAATGGAATCAGGTTAAATTTATGATTGAAAATAAAAAGAATTAAATTTACTGAGAAGAACCCTACAAACACTAGGGTGTTACACAGATAAAAGATACTATCATTATTAAGCTAAAAAAACTATCATGGAAACTCATAAGGGAAAAAAATAGAAAAAAAATGGATAAAACACCTTTATAAATCAAAAAAGTAAACAGAGGCCAGGCGCGGTGGCTCACACCTGTAATCCTAGCTCTCGGGGAGGCCGAGGCGAGAGGATTGTTTGAGCTCAGGAGTTCAAGACCAGCCTGAGCAAGAGCGAGACCCCGTCTCTACTAAAAATAGAAAGAAATTAATTGGACAACTAAAAATATATAGAAAAAATTAGCTGGACATGGTGGTGCATGCCTGTAGTCCCAGCTACTCGGGAGGCTGAGGCAGAAGGATTGCTTGAGCCCAAGAGTTTGAGGTTGCTGTGAGCTAGGATGATTCCACGGCACTCTAGCCTGGGCAACACAGTGAGACTCTGTCTCAAAAAAAAAAAAAAAATGTAAACAGAGGTCCAAGTAAGACTTAGTAGGACATTTAAATGGAATTATCTTACATGGGCTGCACCATAAAATGAACAAATATATATATACACATATTATATGTAATATTATGTGTATATATGAGAAGTTTAAAATTAAAAAGTCTGTATTTGAGGCATCATATGATGATTTAGTAAGTGAAAAAAATTGTAATTTCTTTTTCCTCTACAGGGAAAATAAAGGTTTTATAATTTAGGACTTTAAAGGTTTTTTTCTTTCTAGTAAAAGTGGTAGTCAACTTAGAGGGAAGGTAATTCAGAGGAGGAAAATATGCTCTCTAAATGTTTGTTAAATTATTTCATTTATTTCTTCATCCATTTGGTATTTTGAATATTTTATGACCTCTGCTTTAAACAGTACTTTCCCCCCCAGAGGGAGATTTAGACTGTTGATTTCATTTCCTCTTTTACTTTATTTATATATTTTTCAACAACAGATAAATTAGCTAGCTGTCCCCATGCTGGAATGTTTTTTTTCAACACAAGATGTATGATTTATAGTGAGCATTTATGTAAAAAATACATACAACTTCCCACTCATATAAAAGTAATTTTTAAGGTGAGGTACAATAGAATGATAAAACAATCGAAGTATGTGAATGATACCCCCAAAATATTTAAAAAATAGCATTTTTTAACAGCTGCATTTGTCAGATAATCCCATCATCCCTGTCATGTCAGGGATTGCCTTTTCCCATGGAAGTTGAAATTTTCATGGTTTTCATATGCTTAGTAATTTTGGGTTATATTCTGGACATTTTGAATAAATATTTTGTTTTGAGACTCTGGATCTTGTTGAAATTTTTGAATATATTGATTTGTTTTTTGTTTTAGTGTGTAATCACTGTGGTGGGGTGCAGGCATTCTGCAGGCTCTGATTCCACTGTCAGTTCAGTTTTGAAATGTTTTCTCATATTCCTCATATATGTCTTTCCAGTGCACAAACCAGGGCTCAATATGGGGCCTGTGCTATGATCTATTTATTAGTCTATAACATTCTTAGTCTGTTAATTTGGACCAGATCTAGGCATGGACAGCTTGAGGGGCTGGTGAATTCAGGAGTTTATAAGTAACTTTCAGGGGTCCCTTTCAAAAGTTCCTCCCTCTTCACTATTTGACCAGTACTTTATGTATCCCAAGGGTTTCTCTTTTTTGTCCTCTGGCCAGAAATTCCGGACTCCGTTTACCCTCATCTACCATACACTTCTGCAATTGTGGCTTCATTTTTCAGCCCATATGGCAGAGGGAGAGCAAAAAAGAAGAAAAAAAAAGCAAGAGGTTTGGCCCCACTCTCTTGGAATCACAGCTGTACTGGATAGAAAGGAGGATTCCCCTTTCTCAGGGTTTTAGCTGTTGGAAGTTGCGATAGTTTCCACTGCCACTGTCATGAGATTGCCTGGGTTTGAGGCATGTGAGAATGGAGAAGAGGGAGAAAAATGGGATACTTGTTGAGATAGCAGCTCACTTTCTTCTTCCTGAGACCAGGAGTGCTTCTCCTGGGGCTCCCTCTATCTGTGCCTTGATAGATGCTCAATTCCAGGTTTCTGGCTGTATTAAGTTCAGGGCACTGATTCCAGAGGAGGGAAATTTAATCACTGGTTTGATGATACTTTAAATTCTGGTGTTCTTTTTAGATCTGCTGCTAGTATGCCGTGCCTTGCCTTTTGCCCTGCCCTGCCCTCGCCTGCCCTTGCCTTTACTTTCTCTTTTACATTGAAAACTATATTTTTAGAGCAGTTTTAGGTTCACAGCAAAATTGGCAGAAAGGTACAGAGATTTTTATAGACTCCCTGTTGCCACACACACATAATCTCTGCCTTAGTCTGTTTTGTGTTACTATAACAGAATACCTGAGGCTGGATAACTTATAATGAACAGAAATTTATTTGACTCACTGTTCTGGAGGCTGGGAAGTCCAAGACTGAGGGTCCACCTCTGGTGAGAGCCTTTTTGCTCCATCACCCTACGTCAAAATTTGGAAGGTCAAGAGAGCATGAACAAAAGAGAGAGCGAGAGAGGGAGGCAGGGAGACAGGGAGAGGGAGCGTTGAAGTACAAGAGGGGTCACACTTACTTTCATGACAAATCCACTCCACTGACAATGAACCCACTCCCAAGATAAGGACATTAATCCATTGATGAGGGCAGGATACTCATGACTTAATCACTTCTTAAAGGTCTCACCTCTCAACACTGTTGCATGGGGGATTAAGTTTCCAACACATGAACTTTGGGGGACACATTCGAACCAGAGCAGTTTCTCACATTATCAACATTTTTCACCAGTTGTACATTTATTACAATTAATAAACCTACATTGACACATCACGACCGCTCAAAGTCCATAGTTTACATTAGAGTTCATGCTTGGTGTTGCATATTTTATGGGTTTGGATAAATTTATAATGACATGTATCCATCATTATATGGAATAATTTCACTGCCCTAAATATCCTCTCTGTGATAGTATGTAGCCTTTCAGATTAGTTTTTTTCCATTGGTATTACACATTCAAGTTTCCTTCATGTGTTGTGGTTTGACAGCTCATTTTCTTTTAGCTCTGAATAATATTCCATTGTCTGGATGTACAAGTTATTTATTCATTCACCTACTAAAGGACAACTTGTTGTTTTCAAGTTTTGGCAATTATGAATAAAGCTGCTACAAACATCTGTGTGCAGGTTTTTGTGTGGACATAAGTTTTAAATTTTGGGGGCGGGTACATTCCTAGGAGCATAATCACTAGATTGTATGTTAAGAGTATGTTTACTTTTATAAAAAGCTGCCAAAGTGGCTGTAACATTTTGCATTCTTATCAGTAATGCATGAGAGTTCCTGTTGTCCCACATCCTTAACATCCTTTGGTGTTGTTAGTGCTTTGTACTTTGACTATTCTAATAAACCTATAATGATATCTCATTGTTGTTTTAACTTGCAATTTCCCAATAACATATGATGTTGATCATCTTTTCAAATGTTTATTTTCATCTGGATATCTTCTTCGATGAGGTGTCTATTCAAGCTTTTTGTCCATTTTCTAACTGGTTCATTTTTTTCCTTTGAGTTTTAAGAATTCTTCATATATTTGGGATAACAGTCTATTATCAGATGTATCGTTCGCAAATATTTTCTCCCAGTCTGTGGCTTGTCTTCTAATTCTCTTGATAATGTCTTTTGCAGGTCAGAAGTTTTTAATTTTAATAAAGTCCAGCATATCAATTTTTTAATTAATAAATGGATTGTGCCTTTGATGTGTGTCTAAAAAGCCACCACCATACCCAAAGTCATCTAGGTTTTTCTTATGTTATCTTCTGAGTTTTATAGTTTTGGTCTATGATTCATTTTGAGTTATTTTTGGGGAAGATATAAAGTCTGTGTCTAGGTTCATTTATTTGCGTGTGAATGCCCAGTGATTCCACACCATGTGTTGAAAAGGCTATGTTTTTTTTTTCATTGTTTTGCCTTTGCTCCTTTGTCAAAGATCAGTTTACTATATTTATCTGGGTCCATTTCTATTTATTCTGCTACTTTACTTTCTATTCTGTTCAATTAGTCTGTCTGTCTAATCTTTAGCCAATACCACATTGTCTTGATTACTATAGTAAATCTTGAAGTTGGGCAGTATCAGTCCTTCAGCTTTGCTCTCCCTCAGAACTGTGTTGGTTATTCTGTGTCTTTTACCTTTTTATATAAACTTTGGAATATCAATTTGTTGATATTTACAAAATAACGTACTGGGATTTTGATTGTGATTGCATTTAATCTACAGATCAAGCTGGGAAGGACTGATATCTTGGCAATATTGAGTCTTCCTATCCACGAACATGAAATATTTCTCAATTTGTTTAGTTTTTCTTTGATTTGACTCATCAATTTGGTAGTCTTCCACATATAGATCTTGTACATATTTTGTTAGATGTATACCCACGTATTTCATATTTTTGGATGCTAATGTATATGGCATTGTGTATTTAATTCAAATTTCACCTCTTTATTTCTGGTATATAAGAATGTGATTGACTTTTATATATTAACTCTGAGTCCTGGAACCTTACTTTAATTGTATATCAGTTCCCAGAGGTCTTTTTGTCATTACTTTTGGATTTTATGCATAAATAATCATGTCATTTGCAAACAAAGACAATTTTATTTCTTACTTCCTCATCTGTATACCTTTTATTTCCTTTTCTTATCTTACTGCATTATTTAGTATTTCGAGAACAATGTTATAAAGTATTGAGAGGGGACATCTTTGCCTCGTTCCTGATCTTAGTAGGAAAGCTTGAAGTTTCTCACAATTAGGTGTGATGTTAG
>NW_012149508.1:1044788-1051330 GCF_000956105.1 Propithecus coquereli | reverse complement strand
TTCATTTAGAGATAATTATTTTTGCAGAAGGAAGAGAAGACATTTTAATAATTTTGTTGTGATTTCTACCTCCTAATATATTATTTCATCCATTAAGTTAAATGCCAATAACGTTATAAGGAGCATCTAAAATTTTACTTATCTATGATACGGGACACATTATTGCAAGTTTAATGGGATGATCAGAATCTGCAAAAGATAGAACCAAATTGCCAGTCATATGCTTAAATTTACATTATTTTTTAGGCCTTTTATTGTGTAATTTTAATGCATAGTTTTTTTTCTCACTCAGAAATTTCATTTTTAATTACATTACTTGAAAGACATTGTATGTAGGTCTTGATGGAGGGCATGTCAAAATAGAGCTGTAGAAGGCTTTGTAATTTATAAAATTGTGTTCATACTTGAATATAGTAGTCCCCCCTTATCTGTGGGTGATACATTTTAAAACCCCCTATGGTTGCCTGAAACTGTAGGTATTACCAAACTCTATTACCATTGGTCAGATCATGTTTCTGTTCATGTCTTCTACACACAAATTTAATGCCTTTTAAATCTTAACTAAGCACTGTGACCATAACTTGAAGTTAGAGGTGCAACACCAAAACTAGCACAATTTTTTTCCTTCCTCAGAATTTCACAGGTAGATTTGTTTTTTTACCTTAGATCTTAGCATACCTCAGCATACTTTTTTTTCTTCCCCTATTAAGTTGAGAACTTTCATTTTTTCACTAAAAGTTAGTGTTTTATGGCTTGCCTTTGGCATGTCTGAATTGCTAGTAGCAATACTCTTGTGCTTTGGGGCCTTTGCTAAGTAATACAAGGGTTACTTGAACACAAACATTGTGCTATGCAACAGTCAATCTGGTAACCAAAATAGCTACTAAGTGACAACAGGAGGGGAGTGTCTACAGCATGGATACGCTAGAAAAAGGGATAATTCACATCAACAAATTGAAAAGTTGGTTTTGGAATTTTTGAAAAGATAAAAAAAAATCAACAAACTGTTAGCCAGACTAACTAAGAAAAAAAGAGAGAAGATCCAAACAAATAAAATCAGAGATGGAAAAGGAGACATTACAACTGATACCACAGAAATTGAAAGGATCATTAGAGACTATTATGAGCAACTATATGCCAAAAAATTGAAAAACCTAGAAGAAATGGATAAATTCCTAAAAGTACACAAGCTGCCAAGATTGAACCATAAAGCAATCCAAAACCTGAATACACCAATAACAAATAATGAGATAGAAGCAATAATAAAAAGTCTCACATCAAACAAAGCAAAGCCCAGGACCTGATGGCTTTACTTATACATTGTGTGAAACATTTAAAGAAGGACTAGTACCAATCCTACTCAAACTGTTCCAAAAGCTTCAGGAGAACGAGATATTTCCAAGCTCATTCTATAAGTTCAGTATTACCTTGAAACCAAAACAGGACAAAAACACAACAAAGAAAGAAAATTATAAGCCAATATTTCTTACAATTGTTGATGCAAAAATCCTCAACAAAATACTAGCAAACCAAATATGGCACCATGAAGATACATTAGAAATACACCAACTACAAAAAGAACATTTATTATGATCAAGTAGGATTCATTTCAAGGATGTGGGGATGATTCAACATATGTAAATCAACAAATTAGTTACATAATATCACCAGAGTTGAATAGACAACCTAAAGAATGGGAGAAAATATTTGCATGCTATACATCTGATAAAAGGCTGATAACTAGAATCTATATAGAACTCAGGAAAATTAGCAACATTCATCAGGTGTTGGGCAGGTGGGGGGCAGAGGGGATGGGTAAATTCACAACCAATGAGTGCAGTGCACACTGTCTGGGGCATGGACATGCTTGTAGCTGTGACTCGGGTGGTGCAAATGCAATATATGTAACCTAAATGTTTGTAGCCCTGTGACAGTCTGAAATTTAAAAGATAAATAAATAAATTTAAAAAACACAAATTTTATATTCAAAGGACATTAACATATAAACAGCTGTAAATCTTCAATAAACAAATGTTCAATGAAAAAACAAACCTAGCAATGGGATTTGTAGATCAAATGGTAGGTCTACTTTTAGTTCTTTGAAATATCTCCATAGTATCTTCCATAGAGGTTGAACTACTTTCCAGTTCTACCAACAGTGTATAACTGTTCTTTTCTCTTTACGTCCATGCCAGCATCTGTTGTTTTGGTACTTTTTGATAAAAGCCATTCTCACTGGAATTAAGTGATATCTTATTTTGGTTTTGATTTGCATTTCCTTGATGATTAGCATCATTGAACAGTTTTTCATATGCTTATTGGCCATTAGTCTATCTTCTGTTGAGAAGCTTCTGTTCATATCTTTTGTCCGCTTTTTAATGGGTTGTTTGATGTTTTCCTGCTGATTCACTTGAGTTCTTTGTAGATTCTGGTCATTAGACCTTTGTCAGATGTATAGCATGTGAATGTCTTCTCCCATTCTGTGGGTGTTTTATTCACTCTATTGATTATTTCCTGCCTAAGGAAGGAAAGGTTTCCTTCCTTCCTTGCAGAAGCTTCTTAATCTGATCAGGTCCCATTTATTCATTTTTGTTGTTGCTGTGATTGCTTTAGGGGTCTTCATAAATTCTCTGTGTAAGTTGATATCTATAAGAGTGTTTTTGACCTTTTCTTCTAGAATTTTCATAGTTTCATGGCTTAGGTTTAAGTCTGTTATCCATCGTGAATTAATTTTTGTGAGCGGTGAGAGGTGCAAATCCTGTTTCAGTCTTCTACATGTGGCTATCCAATTATTCCTGCACCATTATTGAATAGGGATTCTTTTTTCCAGTGTGTTTTTGTCAGCTTTTGTCAAGATCAAATGGCAATATGATGATGGCCTTGATAGAAATCTAGATATCCAGGTTCAAGAAGCTCAGAGGACAACTGGGAGATTCATTAAGAAGAAACAATCACCATGACATGTAGTCATTGGACTGACCAAAGTAAACATGAAAGAGGCCCTCCTGGGAGCCATAAGGCAAAAGCAGCAGGTAACTTACAAGGGAAAACCCAACAGACTAACTGCAGACTTCTCAACTGAGATCTCACAAACCAGAGGGGATTGGGGCCCCATTCTCAGTCATCTCAAACAGAATAATGCCCAGCCTAGAATCTTATATCCTGCAAAACTAAGTTTCTTACATGATGGAGAAATAAAGTCTTTCTCAGACAAGCAAACACTGAGGGAATTTGTCAAGATCAGATCTGCCCTGCAGAAAGTACTCAGAAATGCATCATACCTGGATCAGTATGATAAACATCCACCAGTGTAAAATGACCCAAAAGCTAAAAGGTCAGAGCCCAGATACCACAATGGCTCAAGAGATAAAACAAAACAATAAAGTTCCACTCAACAGGATAAAGAAAAATCCACCCCACTTACCAATTCTTTCAATAAATGTGAGTGGCTTGAACTCCCCACTCAAGAAACATAGTCTGGCTGGGTAGACCAAAAAACACAAGCCAAGTATCTACTGTCTCCAGGAAGCATATCTAACTCACAAAGATTCATTCAAACTCAAGGTGAAGGTATGGAAGACAATATTCCATGCAAATGGAAACCAAAAGAAAATTGGTATAGGTATTCTCATATCAGATAACATAGACTTCAAATCAGCAAAAGTAAAGAAAGAAAAAGATGGTCATTACATAATGGTGAAGGGAACAATTCAACAAGAAGATCTAACAATCCTAAATATTTATTCACCTAACATGGGTGTGCCCAGATTCATAAAGCAAACCCTACTTGTCCCTTTTCTTTAAACTGGTTGATATAGGAGAAGTGATAGCACAATACATATGCATAGATTTGAAGAAAGGCAGTCTGCCTTAAGATCTAATCCCAGAAATTACACTATAATAGGTATAATTTGATACCTGGCTTGTGGTGAGTGCTTTAGAACTGCAGTCCCCAACCACTGGGCCATGGACCGGTGTTGGTCCATGGCCTATTAGGAACTGGGTCACACAGCAGAAGGTGAGCAGTGGATTAGTGAGTGAAACTTCATCTATGTTTACAGCTGCTCCTCATTGCTCACATCACTGCCTGAGCTCTGCCTCCTTTCAGATCAGCAGCAGCATTGGATTCTCATAGGATCATGAACTCTATCGTAAACTGTACATGCAAGGGATCTAGGTTGCACACTGCTTAAGAGAATCTAATTCCTGATGATTTGAGGTGGTTATGCTAGTGCTGGGGAGCAGCTGCAAATACAGATTATCATTAGCAGAGAGATTAACAATGTAATAATGATAGAAATCAGGTGCAGAATAAATGTAATGCACTTGAATCATCCCAAAACCATCCCTGCCTGTTCCCCAGTCTGTGTAAAAATTGTTTTCCATGAAACCAGTCCCTGGTGCCAAAAATGTTGGGGACCACTGCCTTAGAGTACATATTTTTCTGGTGTTATATGATTTGACATTTGGATTATATCGGTTATTATTCATAGTCAGGAGCCGTTTCTCATTTCATAAGAGCCAAATTCAAGAATAATGGTGGCAATTATAGTAATGATGCCACAAGTACAAAGCTTCCTGGTATGCCACAGTCATCTTCCGAGCTGATGATTTGAGGGGAGAAAGTCGTTATAGAAGCTGAAGAGTCCGCTACTAACAGCTCAGTGACAACTATCTGGAGAGACTTTCACCACTCTGGATCCAACTTGAAGAGAGCATTTCTCCTGATTATACAAGAAGTGGGTCTGAAAACCCTGTCCAATGGAGTATTGCTGCCTTCAAAATATAGAGAATCTCACTAATTCTCTTCAGTAGAAGGAAGCTTGGGGTGCAGCAAATTCTTTAATATTCATGGGACTACTCAAGCATATATCAGACCATTTCACCTTAAGAAACTTTACTCACATAAGGTATCTATACCCTGTCCCTTATTTTATCAACTCTTCTAGAGTAGTTGAGGAAGTATTTGTTCTTCAAGGCTGATCATATGCTGGTATTTATGTATGTGATATTTTAAGAAAAGATAACATTGTTGAAATCCAAGTAGACAGATATGTGACTCAGAGAGAGCTTAGGCATTAATAACTCCTTTTTGAGTTCATCTACTACTGAAGGCATTAGTTTGAATCTCAGTTTTGCCATTTACTGTGTAATGTATACAGTGATTTTCAGCACCATATTTCTCATTCGAGAAATGAAGATACTACATGTAATACTTAACAGCAGTGTTGGAGAATGTATTAGTACTTGGTAATTTATGCAATGCATTATAAAAGTAAGTAATTTTTATTTTTAGCAATTAGAACTAACTGCAATCAAAAGCCCTCAGTATATCTTGAAGCTGTGTGCCCAGAAAGCTGGATTGGTTTCCAGAGAAAGTGTTTCTATTTTTCCGATGACATCAAGAATTGGACATCAAGCCAGATATTTTGTGACTCACAAGGTGCTGACCTTGTTCAGGTTGAAACTCTCCAGGAACTGGTAAGGAAATAGTTCTGGCCAGAATCAAAGATTCAGCCCTACAAGGATGTGGTTCTTTGTGGGGTGTCTAAGAGACAGGTTTAGACACTTGCTTACACATTGATTAGTTAGCATAAGGAGAGATGAACCCAGCAAGTACTACATTCTCCAGTTAGCCATCTATAGTTACCTTAAAGTTAATGGCAGAAACATGGCCAGTGATCAAGCCAGACCATTCTTTGATTTGTGAGCCAGAACTGTGCAAGTGGGAATTAGAAAATTATAGGTCAAAACACAATTTTAAGTTTATATGAAGTTAGTAACTTTGCTTCAAAATAAATAAAACAGGAGTAATGTCAGAGAACATGGTGGAATGGGAAGCTCCAGGAATCTGTCCCTCCACCTAAATAACTATTAAACTATTAGAAACTGTCTGAAGTAACTATTTTGGAACTTTTGTGTCTAGTTGAACACTTGCAGTATCAAGGGAAGAGTTCGATGAAGAGGCTCATAAATTTTGGCTAATTTTAGTAAATTTTAGCCTTCTACTCAGTAATAACTACTGTTCTCCACACTTGATCATTGCAAGGAGCCATGGGGACTGCTGCATATGTTCCTGGCATGGCTTGCTGAAGCCAGGGAAGGCAATAAGGACCTTTTCCTCTAAATAGCAGGGTTATTGCTGATTTCTGCAATTGGTTGCTGAGGGGAATGCATAGAGGTGGGCTACCACTGTTTCGATCCCCATCAGACAAAGTGGCTTGTAGGGGATTTAAGTAAATGTAGTAGCTTATTTGTTTTTCCTCCATTTTAGGAAGTAGACATATACTAAAATTTTTTTTCAGGCAACTGGCTGATCACAGACCGAACAGAATTTTCAATGACCATGCACAACAGGGAATACACACTTCACAAAAATAGTTTGGAAAAGTCATGAACAAATAAATCTAAACTCCAACAAATAAGAGTCAATGATTTCCAAAAGCAAAAGAAGTAAATTAACAGAGTTACCATGACATAATACTCATTATGTCCAGTTCCCAAAAAATTATAAAACATCCACAAGAAAGTATAACCCATTT
>NW_012149508.1:1041554-1044579 GCF_000956105.1 Propithecus coquereli | reverse complement strand
GAAACAAAAAACTCACTAGAGAGGCCCAACAGCAGCTTTGAGTAGGAGGAAGAAAGGATCAGAACAGGAGGAAGAAAGGATCAGAAAACTTGCAGATAAGATAAATGAAATAACCTACACTTAAAAAAACAAAAAAAGAATAAAGATAAATGAACATATCCTGAGGGACCTGTGGAACATCATCAAGCATACCAACATATCCATTACAGAAGTCCCAGATGAAGAGAAAATGAAATGGCAGAAAAATTTTTTAAAGAAATAATGGTCAAAATTTCCCAAATGTGAGGAAAGATATAAATATATATGTCCAAGAGGCTCAATTAACTTGAAATAGGATAAACTCAAAGAGATCCACATTGAGATAAATTATAGTCTAGTTAAAAAAAAAACTATACTACAAGGCTATAGTAACCAAAACAGCAAGGTACTGGTAAAAAAGTAGACACATAAACCAATGGAACAGACCCAGAAGTAAAACCATACACCTGCAACCAACTGATCTTTGAGAAAGCAGATAAAAACACACACTGCGGAAAGGATACCCTATTCAATAACTGCTGCTGGGAAAATTGGAGAGCCACATGCAGAATAATGAAACTGGATCCCTATCTCTCAACATACAAAAAATTAACTCAAGATGCATAAAGACTTAGTGTAAATACAAGATGCGATACCATCAAGATTTTAGAAGAAATCTTAAAAAATATTCTTATGGACATTGGAATTACTCTTATGGACAAAAGAAATAATCAACAGAGTAAATAGGCAACCTACAGAATGCTAGAAAATATTCAGACTATACATCTGACAAAGGACTAATATCCAGAATCTACAAAGAAGTCAAAGAAATCATCAAGAAAAAAACAAATAACCTCATTAAAAAGTGAGCAAAAGACATTTACTGACATTTTTCAAAAGAAGATATACAATGGCAAGAAAACATATGAATAAAAGTTCACTGTCACTAATCATTAGGGAACTGCAAATTAAAATCACAATAAAATACCATGTTATCCTTGCCAGAATGGTCACTGATAAGAAGTCAAAAAACACTAGATCTTGTGTGAATGTCATGAAAAGGGAATGCCTACACACTGTTGATAAGAATGTGAATTAGTACAACCTCTATAGAAAAGAATATGGAGATTCCTCAAAAACTAAAAGTAGACCTATCATTTGATCCAGGAATCCCATTACTGGGTATCTACTCAAAGGCAAAAAAGTCATTATATCAAAAAGACATTTGCAGATCTGCACCTCTCACCACTCATAAAAATCAACTCGTGATGGATAACAGACTTAACCTAAGGCATGAAACCATAAGAATTCTAGAAGAAAATGTTGGAAAAACTCTTATAGACATTGGCCTAGGCAAAGAATTTATGAAGAAGACCCCAGAAGCTATAACAGCAACAAAACTAAATAAACAACAAAAATAAATAAATAGGATCTGATCAAATTAAAAAGCTTCTGCATAGCCAAGGAAACAATCATTACAGCAAATAGACAACCTACAGAATGAGAGAAAATATGTTCATGCTGTAGATCTGATAAAGGGCTGATAACTAGAATCTATAAAGAACTCAGGCAAATCAGCAAGAAAAAACCAAACCACCCCATTAAAAAGTGGACAAAAGACATGAGCAGAAACCTTTCAAAAGAAGATAGACTAATGGCCACCAAACATGAAAAAAATGGCCAACATTGCTAATCATCAGGGAAATTCAAATCAAAACCATAATGAGATGTCACTTAACTCCAGTGAGAATGGCTTTTATCAAAAAGTCCCAAAACAACAGGTGCTGGCATGAATGTGGAGAAATAGGAACATTCACGCACTGCTGGTGGGACTGCAAACTAGTACAACCTCTGTGGAAGGGAGTATAGAGATACCTCAGACAACTGAAAGTAGAATTACCATTTGATCCAGCAGTCCCACTACTAGGTATTTACCCAAAGAACAAAAGTACATTCTATACAAAAGACACCTTCACTTGAATGTTTATAGTGGCATAATTCACAATTGAAAAGATGTGGAAACAACCCAAGTGCCCATCAATACATGAATGGATTAATAAAATATAGTATAAGTATACCATGGAGTGTTACTCAGCCATAAAAAAATGGTGACCTAATACCTCTTGTATTAACCTAGATGGAACTGGAGACCATTCTCCTAGGGAAATATCACAGAATGAAAAAACAAACACCACATGTACTCACCATTAAATTGAAACTAATTGATCAACAGTTATGTGCACATATGGATGTTATTTACATTCATCAGAAATCAAGTAGATGGCAGTGGGCAGAGGGGATGGGTGAATTCACACGTAAGGGGTACAATGCACACTATCTGGAGGATGGGCACACTTATAACTTTGAATCAAATGGTGCAAAAGCCATTTATGTAACCAAAATGTTTGTACCCCTGTAATATTCTGAAATTTAAGAAAGTAAAAAGAAAAAAAGAAAAAAATTTCCTTTCATTATACAATGGGATTTTAGTCAGCTCTAAATAAAGCCATGACCAAGGGTAAAAAAAAAAGAGAGAGAGAGAGAAAGACATCTGCAGTTATATGTTTATTACAACACAATTCACAATTGCAAAGATGTGGAATCAACCTAAGTGCCTATCAACTGATGAGTGGATAAAGGAAATGTAGCATATGTATACCATGGAATACTACCTAGCCATGAAAAATGAAATTTTGCAGCAATTTGGATGGAATTGGAACACATTACCCTAAGTAAACTATCTCAAGAATGGAAAAATAATACCATATGTACTCACTTATAAGTGGGAGCTAAACTATGGGCATACATTATCATGTAGAATGGTATAATGCATTTCGGAGACTGAGAAGGGGGGCTGGTGTGAAGGGGGCAAGGGATCAGAAATTACCTGTCAAATACAATGTATACTATTAGGGTCACAGTTACACCTAAAGTCCTAACTTTACCACCATACAATTCATTCACGTGTCAACAAACCACTTGTACCCACAAATCTATTGAAATAAAA
>NW_012149508.1:1021921-1037777 GCF_000956105.1 Propithecus coquereli | reverse complement strand
AAGAATGTCATAATAGTGTTTATAATAACTCCATATGTGAAACAACTCTGATGTCAGCCAATAGCAGAATAGACAAACTGTAGAATAGTCACACAAAGGGGTACTAAGTAGAAATAAAAGTAAACAAATTATCATTAACTTGTCTCAGTTTTGAGCTATCTTCTTTATGTTTGTATGATAACATATCGCACCCATTCTCTATATATGATTAAACAATAAAAATAAAAAATAAAATTGCAAGAGCAGTTAAGAATATAGCATAGAAGCAATATTTCTTCTGGGAGAGGGTGGGTTATGTCAGATTGATAAATATTTTCTTCATATTTTCTGAAAGAATTTCCTGTTGAGATATAAAGGCCCATCCGACCACTGGATTGGTCTGAGCCGAGAACAAGGCCAAACCTGGAAATGGATAAATGGTACTGAATGGACAAGATGGTAAGTTCTGAAAATTCTGGCAGAAATACTTGCATATGAATTTACTTTGCATGAAATCTAAAGTATTCTCTATTTATATGCTTTAAAAATTCTCAATTTAAGATTAGTTATAAAGAAAGATACTGCCAATTTGTATGTTTCAAAGGTTTTTGCAAACTCCTGAAATAAATCCAAAGCCTGTCATGGTAAGATAGAACTACTGTAAACTGATCTCATCACGGAGATCTCAAGCCTCATCTATGTCACTTTTGAACCCTTTCACTTTGAGAAAACCAACGCATCTTCAAGTCTGTTTCTTACATCTGAACAAGATTATGTTGTGCTTGTCCTATTGATCTCACAGGGTTGATATGAGGATTAGAGGTTTTGATGAATATGATTGTACTTTTTAAACTTTGAAAGATTATAGAAATGCAAGTTAAGTTACTATATAAAACTATATAGCATTGTATCAACTATGTATATATATTGTATCAATCTTAGCCCATTTAGAGAGGGATTATGAGTGACATCAGCAATACCTATTATTCATCATAAGATCATAGTTTTAAAATTTTAGGATAGGTAAATTTTGGCATTACAATATTTAATTTCAAATATGTATTTGTAGGATCTTTAGATTACTGAAAAGATTTTGGATAATGGTGGAAGACTTGGATTCACAGAATTTTACTTAATGTTTGAGAGATGAGAGGGTTTTGAAAAGCTGCTTTATGATTATAAAGTAATCAATATTGGAAATATAACTTCATTTAGGGAAAAGGCACTGGACTGGACATTGGCAAGTTTAAAAATGGGCTTTTTCTCATTAGCTTTTGACATTGGGCAGGATGGTAAGTTTTAGAAATCAGAGAGCACGTTCATTTCTACACTGTTGTATCTACACTGCCTATCAGATAGTGAATGCTTTGTAAACATTTAGAATTAACTTTGATTTCTCCTTTTCCATTACAGAAATAGTAATAATCTCTGCCTAATTCTCAAAATATTTTAAGGATCAAATATATTGTTAACTATTCCGTTGTTGAAAACTGCTCATCACTTAGAGAAATGTAAAATATTACACGATTAAACTCTAGCATGTTTCAACAATTAGCAAATCATATCACAGACCATGGTAATTTCAGTGAGTAAAGAGGAGACATTTATAATATAAATACTGACCCCAAATGTCTGTCACATCATTTATACTCAGCTGCATAGCACTGCAGTTTTGGTGCTAGACTGACCAGGCAAGTAGAAGACTGTGATGAAACAAGGAGCTTAGACAAAAGAGGCTGAGGTCTTCAATTGCTTAAAGAAGCAGAATATTGCTAAAACTGTGTAGAGAAAACAGGTGTCAGACCTCTCCCACAAGTCAAATTAGGCTTTGGATGTAGTGGAAAGAACATTACGCTTACAGATATAACACAGGTTTGTTTCAGAACTCTGCATTGTTCCTACAGCTGATCTATTGTATATACTGTTAAGAAAAGCTCACCGACTCATTAGTGATAAATACATGAGCCAGGAGAAGACCAGGGCTTATGAAAAACAACAACAGAATTGTCTGTAATAGAGTAGCATTTCTTCACTCTCCTGTTTCCCAAAGTAAAGAAAGTGGAAATAATCTAGCTAGGCTCTGTAGTCTCATGGACCTAGATATGAATCCTAGTTTTACTTGCTATATTAGCTTGGAAAAATCCAGTTTCCTTGGCTATAAAAGGAGATAATTATTAAAGTAAGTATCGATGTTAAGTAGATGACATGTGTAATGCATCTTCCATTTTGAGGTTAAATTAATGTCAGTTTTCTTATTTTCTCATCTTTGGTCTCTCTGCTTTTGCAGAAATTTCCAGCGGCCAACTGCTTCTGCCTTTTCTATTGCAGGTTTCCCATCAGAGGAGGAGGAGAGTGTGCCTATTTGAATGACAAAGGAGCCAGTAGTGCTAGGCACTACACGGAGAGGAAGTGGATTTGTTCCAAACCACATACATATGCCCAGATGAAGCAGCAAAGCCTTAACTAATCTTCAGAAGCAACATTGGAATGAATAAACTCATTAAAAAATAGAATTCACAAACATTAGTGAGGGCATGGTGAAAACGGAACTCTTGTACACAGTGGGTGAGAATGTAGTTTGGTGCAATCATTGTGGAAAACTGCGGAGGTTCCTAAAGAATTTAAAAATAGAACTACTCTATGACCCATAAATTCCTCTCTGAGTACATACCCAAAGAAAATGAAATCACCACCTTATAAAGATATCTTTACTCCTAGGCCAATGTCTGTAAGAGCTGTTCCAACATTTTCTTTGAGAATTCTTACAGTTTCATGCTGTAGGTTGAAGTCTTTTATCCATCATGAGTTGACTTTTGTGAGAGGTGAGAGGTGTGGATCCTGTTTCAGTCTTCTACATGTGGCTATCAATTTTCCTAGCACCATTTCTTGAATAAGGATTCTTTCCCCAGTGTATATTTTTGTCTGCTTTGTCAAAGATCAAATGGCTATATGAGGATGGTTTTATAACTGGATTCTCTGTTGTGTTCCATTGGTCTATGTCTCTGTTCTTGTGCCAGTAACATGCTGTTTTGGTTACTATAGCCTTGTAGTATAGCTTGAAGTCTGGTAAATTGATGCCTTCCAATTTGTTCTTTTTGCTTAAGGTTAATTTTGCTATACGGCGTCTTCTCTGGTTCCATACAAAGTGTAGAACTATTTTTTCTAAATCTGTGAAAAAAATGATATTGGTATTTTAATGGGGATTGGATTGAATCTGTAGATCAGTTTGGGTAGTGCAGACATTTTAACAATATTGATTCTGATAATCCATGAACATGGTATGGTTTTCCATCTGGTGTGTCCTCTACTATTTCCTTCCTCAGTGTTTCATAGCTCTCCCTGTAGAGGTCTTTCACCTCCTTTGTTAAATGTATTCCTAGGTATTTTATTTTCTTTGTTGCTGTTGTGAAGGATATTGAATCTTTGATTTGGTTCTCAGTTTGACTGTTGTTGATGTATATGAATGCTACTGATTTCTGTACATTGATTTTGTAACTGTGACTTTGCTGAATTTATTTATCAATTCCAGTAGCCTCATGGCAGAATCTTTGGGGTTTTTTAGATATAATATCATCAGCAAAAAGCAATAGTTTGATCTCTTCTGCCCCCATTTGGATGGCCTTGATTTCCTTCTCTTGTCTGATTGCTCTGGCTAGGACTTCCAGCACTATGTTGAGTAGAAGTGGTGATAGTGGGCAACCTTGTCTGGTTCCAGTTCTAAGTGGGAATGCCATCAATTTTTCCCCATTCAGTATGATGTTGACTGTGGGTTTGTTGTATATGGCTTTTATCATTTTCAGGTAAGTTCCATCTATACCTATTTTGTTAGATGTTCTGATCATAAAAGGGTGCTGAATTTTGTCAAATAGTTTTTCTGCATCTATTGAGAGGATGATATGGTCTTTGTTTTCACTTCTATTTGTGCAGTGAATTACATTTATAGAATTGTCTATTCTGAACCATTCCTGCATCTCTGGGATGAAGCCCACTTGGTCATGATAGATTATTATTTTTTTTTATTAAGCACCTGAAATTGGTTTGCTAGGATTTTATTGAGAATTTTTGCATCTATATTCAAAGGGATATTGATGTCCGTAGTTCTCTTTTTTTGTTGGATCCTTTCCTGGCTTTGGTATCAGGGCAATGTTGGCTTCATAAAATGTGTTTGGGAGGATTCCTTTCTTCTTGATGTTGTGGAATAATTTTGGGATAAGCACCAGTTCTTCTTTGTAGCTCTGGTAAAATTTGGGTGTGAAATCATCTGGTCTTGGACTTTTTTTTTAAGGAACTGGATTATCTTTTTTTTTTAAGTAACTAGATTATTTTTTTAAGGAACTTGTGTATTTTCTTCTTTGCCCTCAGGAATGCCTATGATTCTCATGTTAGGCCTTTTCACATAATCCCACATTTCTCGTAGGCTTTGATCTTTTCTCTTATTTCTCTGCTCTGTTTCTGCAACTGACTTATTGAATTGTAAGGTGTTGTCTTCAAGCTCTCAGTTTTTTTCTTCTGCTTGATCTAACCTATTCTTCAGGCTTTCCACTGTATTTTGTAATTCCCTGGATGAATTTACATTTCCAGAAGTTCTGTTTGATTTTTCTTTAATATTTCAGTTTCTTTAGTGAAATTTTCATTCATTTCCTGCATTCTTTTTGTGGTTTCTTTGTGTTGGGTTTCCATTTTATCTTCCATTTCATAGAGTTTCCTTACAATCTATGTTCAAAATTGTTCATCTGCCATCTCAATATTCTGATTTTGGTTGGTGTCTACTGCTAGAGAGCTGGTGTTCCCTTTGGTGATGTTCTTTCTCTTTGATTTTTCATACTTCTGGAGCTCTTTCACTGGTTTCTTCTCATCTGCAGCAGCTGTTGCTTCTTATCTTTGGATTTTCTTTTGTTTAGACACGCACATGCCCAGTTTAATCTATGAGCCAATAGGTGCTGCTTGTGGGTGGGAATCAACCACACTATGTATGATTAGTCAGTAAATGCAGTAAAAGGGCATGCAAATTGATCTCCCTCTCAGTCGGTGGTGCTTGCCAGAAGGAACCAACTGCAACGTTCCCTTTTTGGAGTCCTGTGACCAGCTCTAGTTCCTCTGGAGAAGCACTCTAGTACCCCAGGTGGTAGGTGGAGCCCTGGGACTTCCAGGTGTGTCCTATTCTCCACCTCAGCATAGTGGGGTGGGGGAGTGAGGCTGGGTGTGTTTGAATTGGATGAGGCTGCCCTCAAGCTCCACAATTGTTTTTAGCAGGGATCAAAGTTCTGCTCTCCACCTCTGGGCAAAGCTGTCAGGGAGGTTCTGAAGTGGCCCCACTCAACCAGAAAGTCTGCGTGTGGAGGTGGGGCTGTCTGAGACCTACAGTCTGGCAGTCTGGAGCAGGCCTTGCTCCTTTCCACCCTCCCTTGTTCAGTTTCTCTTGGGCCTCTGATGGTAGGCAGGACCTCAAGCCAGCAGAGCTCCCCCCACCACTGTGATGCAGATGAAGAGGTTCCCTGCCAAGGATCCTGGCCTGAGCTCAGAGTGCAGTCCTCCCATTGGAGGAGGAGTGCCCCACAAGCATGGTGCAGCTAGGACCCACATACACTGCACTCTCCCCCCTGATCTGCCCCTGCAGGCACCCCACCTCATAAGACTAATTCATAAATATCCCCTATGTGCTGCTGGGCAATGCGTCAAGACCTGGGTATATGGGATCTGGCCTGCAGGCCTGTCCCGCAAGCCCCATAGATCAATCCCTGTCCATGCCAGGGAGAAGATTGCTGGTCCCAAGTCACCCATGTGGTGCCCAAGCTGGTTCAATGTCCCTCTGCCTCAGGGTTTGCCCTGGTCTGCTGGAGTCATTGGGTGAGCAGCACCAGGAAGGGCCAGCTGGTAGGGAGCTCACAGTCCAAGCACCCCTCAGTCCACTGCAGGATCCCGAAAGGAAATGTCCAAGCCCCATTCCCTGTGGATAGCTCTGTGTGGTTGATAAATTCTCTCTTTCAGCAGCCACAGGTTGGGGAAGGGAAGGGGAGAATAAAGGCCTAGGCGGAGAAAGGTCTTCACACTGGTCATCTCCAACCCTCTATCTGGGAAGCAGTCCATTCAGAATGACTGGGCTCTGAAGTCATACAGACCACCTGGGACCCACTGGATGCCTGTGGCTCCTGCAGTCTGGGCCAGAGTTGGGAAATGTCTCTGTGGGGATGAGCAAGACAGAACCTGAGGGGTGGATACCCCCTGGGGAGGACAATGGCACCTGGTGGGTAGTGAAGCAATATGGCACCTGAGGACTGGCTCAGGTCTGTGGGATGGGAGGCACCCCAGAGGCTGGGAGCCTAGTGCCCTCTCCGCAAGAAGCTCTCTGCTCACTGATGGCAGCAGTGTCTGCAGTGGTGTTGGGAGGTCTGTCTAGCAGCTTGGGAGCCCACCAACAGTCCAAGATGCAAGGGAGGGGAATTTTAACTGTTCTACCTACTGTTTTGCTGGTCTCCAAGCCTCTCAGGGCTTAATATCTGCCAATGCCTTTCTCCTTCTAGTTCTGTTCCACAACCTCTTCCTGTGGAGTTGCCTGTAGGTTCAGGGAGGTTCCTTCTGACCTTCATCTGATCTATGTTTGTCTGTTTGGTTTTTTTCTCTTTCTTCTAAAATTTCTCCTTCTTGCAGAGACACTCTGGCTGGTGGTGTCTCTGATCTGCCATCTTGCCTCCTTTCTCAGGGGAAATACAAATTATAACCACAGTAAGATAGCACCTCACATCTGTTACAATATTTGCATTCTTACCTATTATCTTCTGAAGGAAATTGAAGATAAGTGATGTCACATTACCTTTCCAAGTGCAAGAATCTATTTATTTCAGTTCCTCTTTTAAATCTTTCTCTAATGTAATTGCTTTGTTTGCAATTCAGTGTTTTCATTTTAAGATATCTAGGTCCAGACTAGTGGTTACATAATTCCAGATGCTACCAGTAAATGATCATCTGACAGGCCAACTGTTTCCTATTTTTTGAGGCTCATGACCCTTTGTTTCCTAAATTTTCACATTTTTGCTCTCAGCAGCACAATTTAACAGGACAATGTCCTTGACAACCAGAGTGGGAACAAAGTCAGGCCTGGTCTATTTCCCTGCAGTGATTGGTAGCCTTAGAGAAATTCCCATACCTTCAGCTTTGCTTCTAGGGTAAAGTTTTGAAAATTTTAAAAAAGTTACACCTGGATTGAGCTGCTTTGGGGGAAAGAGTACAGGAAGGCTTCCTGTGGATAGAGTTGCCAATTTCACAAATAAAAATACAGTATAACTAGTGTGACGTTTACATTTAAGATATGCAACAAATAATTTTTTATTAGTATTTTCCATATAATATTTGGGACATACTGACAAAAATTCTTTTCCTGGTCAAACTTTGGTCAGGCTTCTGAATCTTCTGCTAGTCCCATCTGTGCACTTCCTTGCAAAATCCAGTTTTAGCAAAGAACTCTGCCAAGTCAGTTGAGCAAGAACCCCTCCATCCTTGATATCTGATCGGGATCCTCGTCTTCTACTATCTCCCAGGTGACATCGGATAGCACTGGGCTGCCTTCAGCAAGAATCCTGTTAGGTCAGTTTGGTCAGAATCCCCCTTTGTCATGATTGTTTCCTCTTAGCAATGTTCCATCCACTGACCCCCACATTGCTCTTTGCCTACAAATTCCCACTTGCCTACACTGTATTTAGAGTTGGCCCAGCCTCTCTCCCGGACTGCAAGACCACTTTGCTGTGGTTCCTGTATTTATAGCAATGGTCCTGAATAAACTATTTCTTATTACATTTTAACAAGTATCTTTGAATAATTTTTCAACAATAAACTACTATAAAAAGTTACTTTTTATCTGAAATTAAAATTGAACTGGTCGACCTGCTTTTTATCTGGCAATTCTACCTAAGAATCAAGTCTTACCCACTTTACTCCTAGTTAGCAACAACCAGGTTCTTATTTTGCCTCTTTTTTTCTTTTATTTTTGATAACTGGGAAGAGAAGAAAATATTCTCATAGACATCATTCTTGCCTTTGACGTCAGTAGGTAGCACTGTGCAGTACTACAGTATTGCTGTTGGCACTACTATGAGGCTGGATCATGAGAATAATGTTAACTTGGTGTAACTCCTTCAGCTCCCTTTCCTATTTTTGAACTGCAATATGGAAGAGGACCAAATTGCATGACACACAAAACCTAGTAGATAGTAGGTACTAAGCACACTCAAAAATTTTTTTTCAGAGAAAACAAACCAATAGAATATATATAGATATATAAGAGAAGATTTCTTATGGAAATTGATTTTGGAGACTGAGAGGTTCCACGATATGCCGTCTGCAAACTGGAGAAGCAGAAAAGCCAGTGGCATAATTCAGTTTGAGTCTTAAGGCCTGAGAAAGTTTGTGTGGGTGATGCTGGTAGTCTCAGAGTCAGAAGACCCAAGAACCAGGAGTGTTGATGTCTGAAAGCAGAAGAAATGGATGCTCCAAGTCACGAAGAGACAAAGAGAGAATTCACCCTTTCTCTACCTTTTTGTTCTATTCTGGCCCTCAATGGATTGGATGATGCCTGTTCACATTGGTGAGGGCAGGATGCCTATTCACACTGTGGATAGAGTTTCCAGGCCTATATTAAATAAAAGTGATAATGTCCATGTTGAAACAAATACAAGAAGCTGCCTTCAGTGGGTTGAATGATGGAACCAACAAAAGATATCTCCACATCCTAATCCCCTAAAGCTATGAGTGTTACCATATTTGAGAAAAAGGATTTTGCAGATGTAATTAAGAATTTTTAGATGAAAAAATTATTTTCCCTTCTTGATATGATTATAATTTATGTTATATGTCAATAAAATGTATTATATATTGTATAACATAATGTATAATATTAATATGTAATAATCATATATGTAGTTTAATCTCAAATCCAGGAATTCATTCTGTATTCTGGAAGTATATAATATAGGAGTATTCTGTAAATACTGCTCCTTTTGATTGGAACACACAATATAGTTGTAAAAAACTAACTTTTCTCTCATCAATAGATGAATTTTACTCATGACTATCTCTAACTTCATAGTGGCAGTTGAATAGATTCCACAGGGCTGCCATTCACCATCAGCACACAGTACTGGAAATGAGTGAAGAGTTGGGATTTGACCCTTGACTTTCTTGCTTCTTGGCAGCATTAGGGTCTGAGATCAAACAGAAGGACCCAGGGACATAGAAAGCCTCAGATCCTTCCAGATCACTCTTAGGGAAGTCTGTGGCCTTTCTTTGTCACATTTGCCCTAAAAAATACCTAGCAAGGGCAATGGAGGACACTTTTTGTTGCTTCATGTTTTCTAAGCTCTCAAAATCCTTCTTTAATTTATATCCCAAACAGAAAAATAGCTTCTGCCCAAGCATTGTCTACTATTGTTAAGGATTGAAAACAAAACAAAACAAAACAAACAAAAAAATAACTCATGGTTTAGCAGATATAAGAGTTACCTAATTCTGTGTTAGACATTAACATACCAAGGTCATGGTTTAGAAATAAGAAAGTAGGCAATTTCATTATTATATAACAACCACTTTTTTTTTTGTTTTGCATCAACATCGAACCATAAAAAAGGGTTTGCTTAAAAATGTTATTTTAGTAAGGTCACCTCATTTAAAATATGGCCAAAACATTCTAATTTTACTATAATTTCCAAGGGTACATTTCAAACAGTGTTGTGGTATTACTAGAGTCTGGGAATGAGGCTGGAGCCAACATTGCTTAATGCTGATTTTTACCACTGAATCTTTCCCAAGTTGGCAAATTACCCAGCTACACTGTACTGAAGAGTCCAAACAAGGATGAAGTGATACATTCACCATCAGATCTGTCTTATTCTTGACCTGGTCTTCTCTAACTAGCTTGCAAGGTACTTATTTATTCTGTTGAAAGTTTATTGCTGTAATTATTGTTTTACAATAAACTTGGTTCTCACATGGATGCACATGAGATAAAAACCAAGATGGCGTGTGGTGTGCTCTACCCAGCTGCCTGAAAAGTGGCTGGAAACATGAGCCACTCGGTATGGATTTGCACTGGTCCATCACCACCTGAGGCCTCAGCCTGAAGCTTTTGGCTCTGGCCACTACTTCAATGCTAGGATTCATGGCAGGGAATTTGGCTTATGTTTTACAGCATCTGCTGAATGGGTGCAGCCCAGGAATGTGGGGGAGTATAACAGTTAATTTTTTGAGTCTACTTGGCTGGGCCATGGGGCCCAGATAGTTGGCCAAACATTTTTCTGGATATTTCTGTGAGTGTTCTATGGATGAGATTGACATTTAGATTGGCAGACTTTGAATAAAGCAGCTTGCCTTCCATGATGTGGGTGAGTCTCATCCCGTCAGTAGAAAGCCTTGGTGGAACAAAGACTGACCTCTGTCAAGCAAGAAGGAATCCTTCCAGCAGACAAGCCTTCAGGCTTGAACTGCAACATTGGCTCCTCCCTGGGCCTGCTAACCCTCCCCACAGATTCTCAACTTGCCAGCCTCTACAATCTTATGAGCCAATTCCTTAAAATAAGTCTCAAAATATACACATCCTATTGGTTCTGTCTCTTTGGAAAACTCTGATTAACATGGGGAGTTTACTCCCTCCAGGACAAACTTTGACTAAAGGCAACAGGAAACAGAAAGAACTGCAAGATACTTTCCCTGTATATTTTCTCTGCCCCCTTGGCTGGACCACGTGGAAGCACAATAGTTTGATGGAGGCTCTCTGAAGGCATCCTGAAAGAATAAACAATCTGCTCAGCTCTTTTTAATGAGATAACTTTAAAAGCTTTAAGCTCTTTTAAGAACAAAAATACCTTATTTTTTTTAATCTATAGACTTGGATTTTTGTTACAAAGTTTATAGTTTTTTCTCTTGATGCATAATTTAAAGAATTGATAAAGTCTGAAAATAATTTTTTTGACAATAAAGCCAAAATTTTCCAATGAAAAATGTCTCAAGTTCAATAATATTATTGAACTGTATTATTCGGACCAGAGAATAAATAACATCCTCTAGGCTGTTGACATGGGCATGATGTTGAGAATCTGAAGAATTGACTTTTATGAAACATTCTAAAGTGTACTGGTTATAAGATTTTGAATTATTCCCAGAACCAAAGTGAGGCTGTTTCTTCAGCTCTAGAATCAACGTAATATTAATAGCAATCCACCTTCATAAATTCTGTTTAGATTAAGTAATAAATATAGCACCAATTTTGCAAATTGTAAAGTTCTATAGAAAAAGAGTTCCTGGCCTGTAGCTGAGCTGGCTGCATGGCAAAGACTCAGGCCATCCTGAAATTTCTGACCATCTCACCCCAGAAAATGAGTTCCTAGTCAAAATTTACCAAATACATGAGGAAGATCAACAACATTAAAGAAAGTCTTCAATTTCTACCAACAAAATACTTTGCATCTGAGGCAAGACAACTAATGGAGCAATTTTTAATAAATAAATAAACAAATAAAAGAAGAACAACCCGACCCCCTCAAAAAGAGTTTCAAAATGATTATCTTTATTATTTCCAAGGAGAAGAAGGAGTAGTGTATAACAGCAGTCCACAACTTTTTTGGAGACAGGGACCAGTTTCATGGAAGACAGTTTTTCCATGGACAGCAGGGTGGGGATGATTTCTGGATGATTCAAGCACATTACATTTATTACATTTGTAGCCACTCCCCACTGCTGGCATCACCGTCTCAGCTCTACCTCAGATCATCAGGCATTAGATTCTCATAAGGAGCGCTCAACCTAGATCCCTGACATGCACAGTTTGCAGTAGGGTCCGTGCTCCTATGAGAATCTATTGCTGTAAATACAGATGAAGCTTTGTTTACTCGCCTGCCACTCGCCTCCTGCTGTGCTGCCCGGTTCCTAATAGGCCACAGACCGGTATTGGTCTGCTGCCTGGGAGTTGGGGATCTCAGATATGTAAAACAGACAAAAACAGTAGAAAAAAGAAGCCGATTATAATTTTGAAAACAAAAATTATTATTGAAACACACTCATTAGACAGGCTAAAGGTAAGTGTGGACGTAACTGACAAAATAATGATGGAGCAGGTTAGGTTAAAGATATCATTCAGAAGGCAAAATGGAGGGATGAAGAGTTGACAAAAATAAAAAAAATTAAGAGCTATTTATGATTGATGGAGAAACTCAAATATTCATACTGTGATCTGAATGTTTCTGTCCTCGTGAATTTCCTATGTTAACACCTAATCCCCAGTGAAATAGTATTAAGAGGTGGGGCCTTTAGGAGGTGATTAGGTAATGAGAATTGAGCCCCATGACTGGGATTAGTGCCCTTAAAAAGAGGCTACAGGCCAGGCACAGTGGCTCATGCCTATAATCCTAGCACTTTGGGAGGCAGAGGCAGGACGATTGCTTGAGGCCAGGAATTCGAGACCAGCCTGAGCAAGAGTAAGACCTCACTTCTGCAAAAATTAGAAAAATTAGCTAGGCATCATGGTGTGCACTGGTAGTCCCAGCTACTTGGGAGGCTGAGGCAGGAGGATTACTCGAGCCCAGGAGTTTGAGGTTGCAGTGAGCTGAGATGATGCCACTGTACTCTAGCCCAGGAGCAGAACAAGACCCTGTCTCAAAGAAAAAAAAAGGCTGCAGAGAATTGCCTTGCACCTTCTACCATATGAGGACAAACCTAGTAGGTGCCTTCTATGAGGAACGGGCCCTCACCCAACACCGCATCTGCCAGCACCTTGATCTTGGACTTCCCCACCTCTAGGACTGTGAGAAATAAATGTTTGTTGTTTATAAGCCACCCAGTTTATGGTATTTTTGTTATGGAAGCCTGAAAAGACTAAGACACTTCATCTATTAGGAGTGCTAGGAGGGTATAAGAAAGAAATGAGAGGAGAGTAACTACCTGAAGAACTCACAAGATGGATAGAAATACCATCACTGTACCTGAGCCACGGGTTTCATTGACTAGTGCCAAGGACACCATAACTACACCATATTACACCGTATATTTGCTATGATCTTCAGGAATCTATCTGGGGAAAAAAAGAAGAAGAAGAAGAAGAAAAAATAAGTATCTAATAGTTGGCCCAAGTTGCTGCTGTAAAAATGACTTTTGTATGCCAATTGAAAAATGGTGAAGTAATAGTTTTTGTTCACAGTAGGTATTTTAATGCAGAAATTGCAGAATGCAAAATCATTAGCTTCATCCTGTGAAATGTGGTGGCCAAGAAAAGATATAGTTCCTATGGTTTTACCAATGTCAAAATGTACCAGTGGTTGACTGTAGTAGGAGAGAAAGGCTGAACGAGAAATAGCAAAGTTCTTAAGCAATCCTTGATGCATTTAAAACGATGCCTTATTAGCATTTGTAAAGAACAGATATTCCCATTGATAAAAAACAATTAAAATCACATTTAAACTAAAACTGGATTTTCAATACCATGTAAAATTGTATGGGCATCTGTGTCACCACTGGGTTCAGGTGATATGGAAGACGAGATGCCCTTAATTGTTCAGTTCATAATTAAAATGTTTTCCCCTCACCCAAGCCTTCTCCCTAATGTAGGGAAGTCACTCTTTGCCTGAGCCAGGTATCACTTTAGTATTTTTCAACTCCCATCCATGCTTTCCTTACTTCCTCTGGATTAATGGGCTGGAATCTTTAAGCTTCTTCCCTTGCAGTGAGCTGACGTTAGGCTTGTGAGTAGAGGACACTAGGGAGACATTGTGGGAGGGAGGGGCTCCTCCTCTTGGTTCCAATTATTCTATTTTGTCTTCTCTTTTTGTTCTTGCTATACTTTGGACAAGGCATAACATTAACATAAAAATTGGTCAACAAACATGTGGTAACACGCAGAAACAAAACCAAAAACTATTCTGGAGTAGGAATATCATTCAGCCATAAAAAAGGAACAAATTGATACATGGTACAATGTGGCTAACCCTTGAAAATATTATGTTAAGTGAAAGAAGCCAGAAAAAAAGATCACATATTGCATGATTCCATGTATATGAAATATCCAGAATAAGCAAATTCATAGAGACAGATGCAGATTGGTGATGCACAGGGGGTGGGAGTAGATGTGGGGAATGGGGAGTAACTGCTTGATGAGTATGGGGTTTCCTCCTGGGGGGTTGAAAATGTTTTGAAATTAGATAGAGGTGGCAGTTGAACAACATTGTAAATGTACTAAATGCCACTGAGTTCTTCATTTTAAAATAGCTAATTTTATGTTATGCTCATTTCACCACAACTTAAAAAAAAAAAACCAATTCTGGAGTGATATTTCTACAATGTGGAAAACTCCATACCGAATGTCAGTTCTCAAACAGAAAATGAAAAAGCACCATCTGGGAAAGTCAACAGAAGCAGCAAACAGGAGGATTAGAATCATAAAAATCCAAGATGATGTAAGTAACCTCAAGCATTAAGAAGTAAAGGAAACCATAAGAAAAGAACAAGACTCTATGAAAAAAGAACAGGTGAATTGTTACAATAACTAAACAGAAGTTCTAGAAATCAAAAATATAATAGTTAAAATTTGTAATAAATGTATTGAACAACTGAGTAAATTAAACTGAAGGGATAATCAATGTGCTGGAACTTAAAGCTGAGGATATAAAGAGATTTAAATACATGTAAGAGATTAAAAAAAAGACTTGGATGATAGACTAAATTAAACTGAAGGGATAATCAATGTGGTGGAACTTAAAGCTGAGGATATAAAGAGATTTAAATACATGTAAGAGATTAAAAAAAAGACTTGGATGATAGACTAAGAAGATTCAAAAAAATGTCTCATAAGAGTTCCAGAAAAAGTAAATGAAACATAAAAAATAGAGACAGGTAATATTTGAGGAGTCAATGACCAATAATTTTCCAAAATTCTCATTATTGGCTATTGAAAACATAAATTGTTACAATTACTTTTAAGAAAAATATGGTCAATATCTAATACAGGTGAAGGATGTGCATATACTATGAGCCTGCAACCCTACTTGTAGCTTTCTATTAGAGAGAAAGAAACTCTTAGAAGAATAAACATGTGCGCAGTAATGTACCATGCAGCATTGTTTATCATAGGGAAAAATAGATATTAACTGAATATTTTACAGGAAAAGTCTTTTGAAAGACTGTGTTTATACATTAGAGAATTTGCATTTAGTCATGAGGTCTGCATATTACTCAATAATTTAAACATTGGATTAATTAAATTTTATCAGAGGAAAAAGCTTGTTAATTGAGTTCAAAATAAAATATATGGATTAATAAGTGAAGACATAAATACTTTACTAATTTTATTAAGGTCTGCTGAAACAATGTTTTCAGAATAGAGCCAAGTACTATTCAGAAGAATGTCCCATTCAGAGCCTGATTCAAAATCAGTTATGTTGCACGCAATTGCAATGGGTTTGATTATTTGATTAGTTCACAGGCTACAAATATTAGATTAGAAATAAAGGATGAGAAAATTCCCAGAGAAGAATTATGAGACTGAGGAGCAATAGATGAGAGCTAGGAGAAAAACAAACAATACAAAGCAGATGTATTTACACAAAAAGGCTTGTCACTTGGGTCCCTTAGTTGAGAGGTGTATCGTCCTATGTATCTGTTTTTCTAGAAGTCTGCATTATATTGCAACGTGGTTTTAAAGTCCATGTTCAAAGTGGATCATTGTCACAAATTTCATTTTGTTCCCTATGTTCTGTTCAATATGTTAGGCTGAGGAGAGTGGAATAAAGAGTGGAGACAATAAATACATGATTGAAGAAATAAAGATGAAGGGGAATGTCGTAGTGGCTATACTGACAGTTCGAAACCAAGGCATGCTGTCGGGTAGGAGAACTTCAGGAGCATA
>NW_012149508.1:1014775-1020411 GCF_000956105.1 Propithecus coquereli | reverse complement strand
ATCTTAAAATTTTTGAACTAAAAATGATCAGAATGGAAAGAAAAAAATGAATAGCTAGAGTGACTCAGAACAATTGTTTTTCTTACTTATTTATAAGTATTTCTTGGCCTTAAGCAAAGTAACACAATATCTTTGTAATATTACCTAGAGGCATTAGTACCTTTGCAGGGGTGGGGCAGGGTTTCTTCCATGAAATTGAAGATAAAAGCTTTGAGAGAGCTAATTTTTCCTTCATGAGAACAGGGGAAGATTGAAAAATCTCAGGGAAATCCACAAATAGGGAGAGGGAAATCTCAAAGGCTGAGCTCCAGAGGGCAGAGGAGAGATAAAGAAAACAGTTGTCTGCTCTACTGTAAAGGACTAAGAAACACCAGGTGGAGGGTATTTTGAGAGAGTGATGTATCCTATACGCTGCGAACCTACCCTTCAAACTTCTCCATACATCTTCAGTGACACAGGTATGTGCTGCTGATACTTTGGAATAAATGGATTTGTTATGGTGATTGGGAATGGTGTTGAGTCCTGCTTTAAGGATGTCATAGGGTGAAAGTATAAACTACTTGCAGGGACAGCTGAGATCCAAGTTCCAGTCAACATTATAGTGTAGGACCAAGGAGATAAAGATAGAAACCCTCTGTGAGGAGTAGGCTGCTTCATATCTGAGAAAGAGAAAATTCTCTACACTTGAAAGGAAAAAAAGAAAGTAAAATCCTCAGCATTTCTGATAACATACTTGAGCAATTTTCTGGCAGTCTTTTTGAAAGCAAAGTCATTAACTATCCCTGCTATTTGACCCCTACCAATGCTTAGGAGATAATACTTTATTACATCCCTATCTAATGAATCTATGGAGTTGAAGCCTGGAGATATATTGGTTTTCCTGGCAAAAGAATATAGTTCTTTGGAAGCAGAAAATTTTGTGTCAAAGGAATGTGGGGTAAGGTTATTTGGAAAAGGAAATTATTTGGAAGTTACTTGACTTCCTTCTCTCTGAGAAACCCCCTCCAAACTTAATTTCCACAGCTTTTCTTTTGTTATATTCAAACCATAGCTGCTCAAAACCAGGCTATGGGTGATGAGATAGAAACATAGCTCCCACTACTCACAAAGTCCTCCTCCTCTTCCTCCACACCCTCAGCCCCCTCTCAGATTGTTTGGTGTAAATGCCGCTCATGTCAAATTCATCTCTGGCTTTACTTCCTCAGGCCAGCTCATGATGACCCTCCAGCTAAGCACATCGAGAGGAGGGACCTGTCCGTTTTGTCTCTCAGGAGCCAAAATAGTACCAAGCACACAAATGCTCACTGAGTGATTCAACTTACAATGGATTATTATTTGTTTTTTTAAGTCACAGAAGGGAATAAAGCAAAAATATAATTGCAAAGTTGATCCTGTTTCTAATTACATTAGTTCCCTCTTTTCTTTTGTTTTGCTTTCCAAGGGTTTAGGTACTTGCAGGCAACCACAGTTTGAAAATACGAAATGAAAAATTCCAGAAATAAACAATTCATAAGTTTTGAATAACTTTTATTATGTTATATTGTTATAACTTCTATTTTCTTAGTTATTAATGTCACTGTTAATCTCTTACTGTGCCTAATTTAAATTAAACTTTTTCGAAGGTCTGAGAGCTGAACTGAAAGTGCACAGACAGCAAGAGGGGAGAGTGAGGGGGAAGCTGTGGGAGAGTGAGGCAGGGACACAGACAAGGAACTACTGAGTTCCCTGCTCCTCCCTCCCCCCCAACCCCCACCCTCACAGAGAGAAAAAACGACAGCAAATACAAGCCAGTATACCACTTCCCTAGCTAGCCCTACACCACTTCCTCCATACCCACATTTAGCAAAAACAAACACACTTAGATTCTTTACTTTGATCACAGGAAGGTTGGTTTTAGCAGGAATATTATCAAATCTACTACTGTTCATGATAGTAACCCTATGATGACTTGATGATATTCCTATATGCACAATATCATTCAATCCATCAAGCTACACAGTTGACAGCTGTCAGCCCTGAAGAATCCCATCGTCTCTAAGCCAAATAGGTCAGTTGAAATGTTGGAAAAGGTTTATTGAAAAGTACCTGATCCCCCTGGAGGGGTGCTTTTTCACATGTGTGCAAAGGACACACATGGCTAGCAGGGACCTTGTTCCAGGCCCTCAGAGTTCACAGGGAGCAATCTCGGAGTTGAGTCCTCTCCAGCTGTATCTGCCAAGACAACCACAGCCCCCCGGACTTCTTGGGATCATGTATATCAACAGCAGCACCTCAACATGCGAGGCAGGGGTGGGGAGGTGGTTGGTTATACAATCCCAGCATCTTAGGACTTGAAAGGCTCCTCTTACTTTGCTCAGAATGGAAGTGACTCTTCTGAGAGCATCCAGTACACAGGTCAGGGTACTATGGTGTAGGAACTGGCTGCCAGGTTGCAATCCTTGACTCTCTGCTTATTACCTCTACCACCCTGGGCAAGCTACTCAGCTTCTTTGTACCTCAATTTAATCTTCTGTAAAATGGGCCAAAAAATGTAGTTGTCACAGACAGTTTTGTTTTGCTCTGACACTTGCCTGAAGGCTCTGCAATCAGACAGAGGTCAGAGTTTGTGACGTCGGTGAAGAAGGACCACCAAGAGCCCACAGAAAAAAAGTGTACCAGGTACCCCAAACTCCCTACACTCCAAAGAACAGATTCTTAGGGACAGGTTTAATTGATGACCAGACCATTTCAGTGGGTTGATCAGAATTTCCAGAACTCTTTTTAGCTAAGAAACAAACAACTTCATAAGACTGCTAACTCAAGACCCAATGGAACAAGAATTAATTACATAGAACTGATTGAACTGATGAGAGAAATTTTACTGTGGTTTTGTGTTGTTTTCATGTTTGATTTTCTGGATCTATAACGAAGCCCTTTCTCTTTCTTTTTAAACATTTGTAGCTATTAACAATTTAGTAGATTCTTTTGTAAACTGAAATAAGTATTTTTAAGATCTTATTTTTACCGTCCGCGCTTCCTTCTCCCCAAATTCAGAAATTTATTAGGTCTTTACTTTTCATGGCAATATAGTTATTTGCAAAGGTTCCAAAAACAAACAAAAAATAAGATGAAGAAGAAAATCCAGAAGACAATAGTGAGAGTTAGTCCCCCTGTCACCTTTGTCACTTTAAGAACTTGTCCCTGTTATATGCACCAAACATGAATCTGATCTGTTACACACCCTACTGTTGAGGGATTATCAAACTCAGGAGCCTTTCTATTTAACAAAATGCCTTAGTAACCCAGAACCAAAAAATAGTATGCAATAGATGTCAGCAGAGAGTCCTGTCAAATATCACAAAACCTAGACATTATGAGGGAAAGAAAATAAGAGTTTTTATTTTTTCAGCTTTTTCTAAAACAATAAGAAAAAGCAGGAGCAAACTGCAAGTGCCCCTTCAACACTTCTAATAAGAAAGCCTTATATGGCTTTTATGAGGTTCAATATCATGTCCAAACTGCACATTTCAAACTCCTGCCATGTGTATGAGACAAATCAGGGTCTCTGTGAAGCAGGCATAGTGAGATCAAGCTCCCTCCAGCTCAGCAGCACATCTTCAGAGAATTTATCTTTGAGAAAGACAAAGTAAAAAGCACCATCTTCATCCTCTAAAATGTTCTATTAATACATATCAAAGTGACATGAAAAGCCATGTGAATGCTCTGCAATTAGTGGGAGAAGTTGCTACACACAGTACTTCAGAAAACCAAACTGTGCTGAAAGGCCGCCCATTGCAGATACCTCCCTTGGCCCTGGGCTCCCAGCCACGGACAGTGCCCTGCCTCATACTGACAGGGGAAACGTCTCTCCAATTGCTCAGAGGTCTGATGAAGCTAAATATCACTGAAATCTGGAGTAGACTCTTAATTGTGAAACCAAGGGGTTAATTTGATCAGGTCTGCCTGTCCTGCTTGCTCTTGGTCACTTGCTTTTTGTTATCATTACTATTTTTGTTTCCTTTGTCCATGAAGCTGAAGGCCGTGGGAGCGGAAGGTTACTCCACTGAATGCTGAAACTTACATAACCTTCACCGGTTGTTTCACAGATGACTTTCATAAGTCACTGTGGTAATGACCCCTTCAACTGTTTCTCAGGAACTTGGGCCAACTCCTGTGCAGTTCAAACCAGTTGATACCATCAGCTCTTCAACTGGGCTTGCGCAAATGCCCTAGAGATGGCCTTTTCACGTTGGAGGGCCAAAAGCTCCACCCCGGGATCATGCTAAGCTGCCATTTTCTGTACGTATGTCCTATGAAATGCCATGAACCCCGGCTATGCTTGTGCAGAATGAACCTGTTACTTCATTTTCCCCAGTGCCATTCACCTTGCCCCATGCCTTACTCACTTCCCACTGTCCTAATCCGTAAATATCCCTCAGTCTGATCATTTTCAGGGCGGCAGATTTGAGAGCTCTTCTCCCTCGGTGGCCTTGTGATTAAATCTTATCCCTTTTGCAGAGCCCATGTCACAGTGGTTGATTTTACTGCCTGCAGGCAGAATAGACCTGGACCTGACCAGGAACAATCCAGCCTTGAAGAGATAGATAAAAGTGAGCTGAGTGCATAGTGCAATGCCAACAGATAAGAATAAAAATATTTTTCTGAACTCACGGCATTCCTTTTCTATCTACTGATATAAGAAATATGCCCTTGCCTCCCAAAATAAAAGATCCTGACTCAGCCCTTGGCAAAGACGTGAGAATCCTCACAAAACCCCCCAAAATAAAACAAGACGCTAGAAACACAGATGGAGAAGGACCATATGTTATGGCAGATTGTGTAATAATGAAGAGATGGCAGTTGACTGTGTAAGAAACTTAAGGTTGTTGGGTCCAAATCAAGAAAATGATGAAAATGAAATAAGTATCTATCCAATTAACACAGAAAATAATATGAAAAATGGAGTGAGGAGAACAGATGTCAGTGTAGGAAGTGTTTCTAAAAGTAATGATGTGGTCACGGAAGTTGACATACTATAAAACTGCCAGGCAAGTAAAACTGTATTGCATATGCTCCAAGGAAAATACTCCTCTGGTAGCTTCACCAATGTTGGATCAAAAATTAAATTGACTCAGTGTAGAAAAGGAAAAAGGCAAGAAGTACAGTATAATGATCTTTTGACTCCTGTAGATGGGATTGATAAGAATGTAACTGCTTCTTATATAGCAAATTATCCATTTTATAGACAACTACAAACCCAAGCCCAAACCTTCAAATGAAGTTACAAGAGAGCATATACTGAGAATTGGAATGACTACTCACCTTAAACCGAACTCTCACCTGGGATTGGAGCATCAGGGGCACAGTGCATTGTGCGTGTCAGTGCAGTGGCTAATCTTCTGAAATCTACTCCCACATTAATGGAAGATACTGGTACAACTCCATTTGTGCCGAATTTTGATATATGAACAATATTTTGGAGTTAAAACTTAGATTGAAGGTTTCGGATCTCCGTGACAAATCAACACTACTCCTAGTCCTACTAAAAATGCACATTAAAATATAGAGGTGGAAAGTTATATGCTGCTTCCCTCAGAGCAAACTCTTTTCCTTTTGTATAAAATAACTTTCCTCCACAGCCTCATTTAAAAAAAAAA
>NW_012149508.1:1012632-1013945 GCF_000956105.1 Propithecus coquereli | reverse complement strand
AAATAATCACCTTTTGTTGGTTTTATTTGCTGATTTTATAGATTGACTTGCATATTCTACAATGATGATCTCAAACAAAAAGATAAATTAAGCTTACATTTTTGTCATGTTATTAGTAGCTGGGTGATTATATATCTCATATTTAGTACCTCAATGCCATTCTTCAACTAGAAACATTTATGTTATATTAAAGCCTATTTTATGCTGAAAGAAGGATCTAGAAAACTAATGCTGCCAAATAATGTGTTTAGTTTAAAATTTATTTTCAATGATGAATCATTTAGCATCCAAAACTTATCCTGTATTTTCTTTATGTCATTGCCAAATCAGTGACAGATCAATGGGTACCTCATAGTACTTTAGTATTTTATTAACATGTAATACTTGGCTTCTATATCTCTAGAATTTGAATTACATGCAGCGTATTTCAAATAGATAGTTTCTGTATATAATTATGACATGTTATTCACCATTATTACACATTCTATGTGCCAGAAATCTTAAAGAATTTCCTGTGAAAATGTGGCTATGTTGTGACAGTTATCTCACAGTTGATATGTAGAGGAGAGAAATAAGAGTTAGTTTATGTCTGTTTTAAAAAAGTGAAAGACTCCGGAGTTCCAAAAATTCTGGTTTCAATTCTAGTAAAATGATAAAATAAAATCATTATGGAGGTATGTAGTGGATGTCAGCTGAGAGTTCTGGGAAATATCACAAACCTAGACATCATGAAAGAAAAAAAAAGAATAAAAGTCTTATGTAAAATTAGAAATACAAGCATCTGAACGTATATAAAAATTTTATTTTATCATTTTATTAGAATTAAAACCAAGATTTCAGAAACATACACACATTCAAGCCAGAACAGCAGACATTATTTAGGATAAATTCATGAAAATGTAAATCTGATGATGTAGGCCCCAGTGGCAATCCTTCCATCCCTCTCTATCCCGCTCGGTAAAACCTGAAGGTTTTCCTGTGGTTCACAAGTTATTATGCGATAAGGTCCCGTGTATTTCTGCAAACATGTCTTTCTACAATTCTTTCTGCCTGTGTGCAGTCTCACTGTTCTCCTTGATCAAGTGTTCTCCTGACTCAGGTCTTTGCACTTGTTTCTTCTGCATGGAAAACTCCCCAGGTCCCAACACAGCTTGTTTCTTCATGTCCCTCAGATCTCTCCTTAATGCCATCTTATTAAAAGCCCTTTCCTGACCATCTTCCTTTTCCTTACTCTATAATCACCTAACCTGCTTTAACTGCTTTATTTTTCTTCATGTTATTAAAATATATATTTTGGTTAAAACTACTAGGCC
>NW_012149508.1:1011674-1012357 GCF_000956105.1 Propithecus coquereli | reverse complement strand
ATAGAGGTGGAAAGTTATATGCTGCTTCCCTCAGAGCAAACTCTTTTCCTTTTGTATAAAATAACTTTCCTCCACAGCCTCATTTAAAAAAAAAAGAAAAACACTAATGCTGACATCAATCAGAAACCTGTACACATCTCTACCACTCCAATAACTCTAAAAACCATGTCTTCTCACTAGCCAGTTAGTAGTGCTAAATCTGAAGACTGACGATCTTTGGTTCCTCACTAATATGCCTGAGCTTTACTCCGTCTCCTTTTACCCTTACTGTGGTAGAAAGGCCACAGTTTTCCAGTAAAACACGTGCTGCTCCTCACAAATCAGTGAAGTTATATCTGCCAAGACTATAATAAACACATAAGAAGGGAAGACTAGTTCTGTAAATAAACTAGTAGACATCCTACAACTCAGGAAATATCCCCACTTATAAAGAACAGAAATTCTAAGTACTGCATCCAACTGCCTGCCCATTATTTATTTTTAAGAAACAGACTTTTTTAACATTCCAAATGTCTTACCCAAGGAGATTTGACAATTTTCTGGCTATAATCCATTCTGGAGTGGTTTGCTGCCAAATTGAAAAAAGTTATTATCCCTTTAAATACAAAATCTATGAATGGACAATCAAGATTCATGTCCCCTAATGCACAGGACAGCTATTAAATGTTGTGCCTCCACTTTAC
>NW_012149508.1:1007940-1010056 GCF_000956105.1 Propithecus coquereli | reverse complement strand
CTCTGCTTTTCTAAATGGTTTAAAAAACTGGTGTGTTTGCAGTGCCTCCAAAAGCGTCTGGCTTAGAGTCCCAGCTTGTGCAAGCTTTGTTGTCAAAGCACTTGAAAACATTTTACTCTCTTAGGCTTTTTTTTTTTTTTTTTACTTGAGGTCCTGAAAATTAAACTGGTAAAAAACAGATTAACAAGAAAAAAATGTTTATTAGAATGCACACAGGAGCTAACAAAAGTAGCAGGTAGCTCTTTAAATGGCTAAAGTTAGAGCTGATATATCTGACTTGGGTTGGAAAAGGGGAAAGGGAAGAAAATGTTGCTAGGAGGAGAACAAATAGGTGTCTTTAGGAAAGACAAATGTGTTTTTCAAGAGAACAAACTAGAGATAAAAGAGCTTGTGATAACGTCTGTTTATGCAGATGCATGGTTTTGTTGCCTTCCTCATAACTATAAATCTTTCTGAGAGAGAAATCTGTGATAGATTTGCTTTCCATCTTTTTGCTGAAAATAACCGCAAAAAGAGAATATAGAACAGCTTCATTTCTCAGATGTTTTCACGTTTGATCAGACAAGAGAAGCCCTGAGAAGGCCTCTTTTTTGCATCTGTTGAATTTCAAATGTCTTCAGTTTACTATAATCCTGATGCCTAAGTGGCATATTTTGGGTTGGCACATTCTGATCCCCTTTAGTCTTTTGAAGATGATTTTCTTATTTCAGTTATTTCTCTTCAATTCTGGGTTCTGTTAGTCTGTCCTGTTCATCTGTTCAGGTTCATTGCTTAGATCAGGTTTGATACCCTTACTGCTGCTAAAACTCTTCTCATAGACCACCAGCTCCAATTGCCAACTTGCTACCACTTTGAGTTCTGTAATTCTGTTCTAGGTAACCACAAATATATCCCTGACCATATCTTCTTATTTTTAAAATTCTTAATATAGTTTTTGACTCATATTTATCAGGCATAAACAAAATGCTTGGTTTACTGACAAGATGGCAAAGAATTTAAGAAAATGTCAACTGCCTACCAGAATCTTGTGATCAATGTGTGAGATAGTAAAGACAGGGTCAAATGGCACTGCTATATGTGGTTTAAGCTGATAAACATTTTTTCTGACAGGAGGCCTAGAGTAGCTTCTTGAACTGGGTACTAGTATCTTTAGCAGTAAAGTGAATGCAGGAGGTAGAGTGTGGGTTAAAGATGATACGATAATAGTTAACTGATGATCATAGAGCCATATTCCTGGAATATCAATTTTATTTGATGAAAAGTAATCTAGAAAATATTATATTAAATCAAACTCACAAATATATTAGGGATTAGAATGTAATATTTGCATAAGAATTTAAGATGAAATTAATTTTTCAGGAAGTTATGCTTAGGTCTTTAAGACAAATTTATTCTCTGCTTTTGGAGGTGATTTGCTGGGAAATTGTGAGATACATTGGCCTAGAATAGTTTTGTTGATTGATTGCCTTTTATTCTACTACCCAAGGACACTACATACCAACTGCTTTTACCTATTTTTATTCATATAAATGTTAGTTCTATACTTTGTGATTACTGTTTTTATAATTATTATCTGTCATAATATGTAATTAAGGTGTTTTAGATTACTCTTTAAAAATGGTAATGTCAAAAGATTGAATTGTAACGCATTTGGAAATTAGTCTGGCTCAAGAAGAAGGGAATTACTAATTGCTAATTTACTAATGCTGTCTAGGTCTCTATTCATTCTCTACAGTGCAGCCAGTAAGATCTTTCTAAAATGCAAATCAGTGGCCATGGCACTCCTGTGTTTAAAATTTTCTAACTTTCTGTAGTCCTTAGAATAAATGCTAAACTCTTCAACATGGTGTGTGAGGCCCTTTGAGTTTTGATTTCCTGCAATAGCAGCCTCCTTTCTCATAATTCTGTTCTTTCCTTTGTACTCTGGTTACCCACTAGAGTACAAAATTAACCTCTGTAAGTTAATAAAATGCAGCATACTCTCTCAACTTTGACACTCTGTTCATGCCAATCCAACCCAATTCTTGAATATTTAGCTTTCCATTGCAACTCCTTACCCTGTGAACCCTTCCAACATATATATATACGTTATTCAGATTATACATACTAATATAAT
>NW_012149508.1:984607-1007165 GCF_000956105.1 Propithecus coquereli | reverse complement strand
GGCACTATGGCACTCAAGAATTATTTGTTGACTATTTCCATTATCTTCTCTTCACCATGTCAATAATAGTTCCTCACACTCTAAATAACTATAATTTTCAATGGATGGATTTCTTTCTATTTTACTGCACTGATAGAGGCCTACAGTTCTTTATTGCTGTGGTATGTGGCTTTTGGGTAAATAAAGAGAAGAATGAAGTGAATAATTTATACTTTGTCTAGAGGCCAAAGGCCACCATAGCAAAGGGCATATCAAAGTAGAGAACTTAAACTCATTTATTTCTGTTGATAACTTATGATACTGAATTTCAGAACAAAAACTAAGGAATATGTTGCTTCAGCAAAAATATGTCCCCAGCTTTGGTCTGAGGCATACTGTTGGGTATTTTTCCTGGCCAAGGCAGTTAAAACATAGTTTATTAATACACTATTTCAATGCCCTGTTAGTTGTTATGACCAATAAAATAAAATATCCTGGAAAGAGGGTTAAGAAGAACCAGGGTACTTCGCTGATTCAAAACAGAAACTTAACATGTGGTATTTTCCCCAAATAATATGATTACTTACATACTCTCTCAAAGAGCTCCCATAGACTCCATTAAAAGTTTAAAGGGGGGAGGTTCTTCTCCCTTATTCATCACTATTATTCTCACTCCTTCCCCAAGTCCGGAATGGGCTTACCATTACCATCTTCAGCATGTAAAGTCTAGATGAACCAAGGAGTATTCTTTATTAGACTCTTTTGTAGAATTGAGGAGATTTATCATAAACAAACAGGAAACATTTTTCGAAGGTGTGACTTTTGGGATTTAAGTATAAAAGAGGAAAAGGTTAACAGTTTGATTCACTTTCTACAGAAAGTTGGTTTAATATTTTTTGAAAACTGTGTATATTTTTGGATGTGTTGACATTCTTAAATCTTAAAATGATGAATATAATACTGACTTCTTATAGAGTTGATATTAGTCAATTGTTGAAGATAACCAAAAAGCTTAAATCAGAAATTTTTGGACTAACAAAGTGAATTTTCTCCCAAAATGGACAGATTGTCCTCTGAGACCTTTATTTTTCACATGGGATTGGGAAATCAGTATTTCTTATTTACATCTTTTACCTCCATCAATCATTTACAAATGACCATTTTTGGTTAACAAACCATTTGGAGCAATTTCTTCATTAAAAAAGGCATTGTTTTTTAATGTGCATTCCCTGTTTTAATATTACAATGTCTTATATCTCCTGCTTAGAGAGTACATGCTTCCCAAGGAGAGAGAAAAAACACAAAATACACACAGTTGTGCTTTTAGTAGCCTGAAGACAGATATCTGAGAAGTTGTCCTGCTATTGGGAGTCACTGATGTGTTCCCTTTTCCTCTAAAGATTTCAAGTCACAAGCCTGTGAAGAGAATGCCTGTGCTCTGATAACAAAAAAAATGTGTTTTTTTTCTAAAAAATGTTTCATTCAAAGTTACAGGGTTTGTCAAGAAGTGATTTCTTCATCCACTGAGGATGACCTCTGAATTAATCTCAGGTATTTTTCCCATTAAAAACAATTCATAAATAATTTTTGCATTTATGTATTTCTGTAGAAACATTTTGTTTCTACAGCAAATATTTGATGATAATGGTGTAGATTTGTGACAATCTCTTTCCAAAATTCATATGAAAATCCAAAGGAGCTAGAATAGCCAAAACAAGTTTGAAAAATAACTAAGGTGGTGGAAAAACATTACTTCATTTAAAAAATTATTATAAAGCTATAGTTATCAATACAGTATGGCAGTGGTCCCCAACCTTTTTGTCACCAAGGACTGGTTTCATGGAAGACAATTTTTCCATGGACTGGTGGCAGGGGTGGGGAGAGGCGGAGCTCAGGTGGTGACACAAGCAATGGAGAGCAGCTGTAAATACAGATGAAACTTCATTCACTTGCCCACTGCTCACCTCCTGCTGTGTGGCCTGGTTCCTAACAGGCCATGGACTGATATCTATCCAAGGCTGGGGGTTTGGAAACTGCAGCAGTATGGTATTTGTGTAAAGACAGACAAATAGGAAATCCAGAAATAGATCCTCACATATATGGACACAGGATTTTGGCAAAGACACAAAAAGAATAGTCATTTCAATAAATGGAACTGGAACAATTAAGTATCCATATGCAAAAAACACATTATTTCAATCCATATCTCATCCCATATGCGTAAATTAATTCAAAATGTATCATAGAAATACATGTAAAATCTGAAACCATAAAACTTCTAGAAGAGAACATAGGAAAAATTCTTTGTGACATTGGGTTAGGCAAAGATTTCTTTAATTTAATACATCAAGTATGATCTATTAAAGAGTAATAAATTGGATTTCCTAAAAATTAATAACTTCTGCTCTTCAAAAGACATTGTGTTAACAAAATGAAAAGACAAGACGGAGATTAGGAGAAAATATTTGCAAATTAAATATCTGTTAAAAGATTTGTAACCAGACTATATGAAGAACTCACAATACATAATAAGAAAACAAATAACTCAATAAAAATATAAGCAAGACAATCAGACACATCCCAAAGAAGATATATGGATGGAAAATTACACATGAAAAAATGCTCATCATCATTAGTCAGTAAGAAAATGAAAATAACACCAAATTTAGAAACCACTACATTTCTGTTAGAATGACTAAAATGAAAACCTTTAACCATACCAAGTGTTGGTGAGGATGTGGAAGAACTGGAACTCTCATCACTGTTGGTGGAAATGTAAAATGGTACAATCTGTTTGGAAAACAGTATGGAAGTTTCTTAGAAAGCTAAATACACAACTATCATATGACTAGTCTATTCTACTCATAGATGTTTTCTTAATAGAAATGGAAGCGTACGTCCACGTCAAGACTTAAACATAAATTTTTATAGCAGCTTTCTTCATAATAGCCTCAAACTGAAAACAATCCAAATGTCCATCAATGGGTGAATGAATAAATAGACTGTAGTACCTCTATACAAGGGAATACTACTCAGCAATAAAAAAGAAATGAACCATTGATACCATGACAACGTGGACAAATCTTAAAATAATTAGGATGGATTTTAAAAGCCAGGCACGCATGAGTACATATTGTATGATTCATCCATATAAAATTCCAGAAAATTCAAACTGGTCTATAGTGGCAGAAAGCTGGTCTGTGGTTGTCTCAAGGAGGACATGCTGAAAGGGGCGGGAGGAAGAGATTACAATGGAGTGCGAGGAAGCCCTCTGTGTTGATGGACATGCTCATCACCTTGAATGTGATGATGTTTCATGGGTGCACGGCATGTATGTAAAAACTTATCTGATTGTACACTTTAAATGTGCATTTTATTTCATGTCAACTTTACCTAAATAAAATTGTTAAAATAGCAGAAAAATCAGTTATCTTTTATTCACATAGTGGGGATCTGTCCGTAAGATAACTTGGATGAATAGCAGAAAATAGTTTGACACAGAGAGAAGAGATGAAGAACATGGAGACACTGACCCTCTCAGGAGGATTAGGAGTCAGAATTTGTTTACTTCACATACAGCATCCGGAGCTTCTCATGTATGTCCAGCTTACCCGGGTATTGGGAATCTCCTGAATTGGTCAGCATTAGTTCATAATCTATGTCTCTTTTCAGGCAAAAAAAAAATACAAACTGGTTATAGTAAACACCCTGTGTGGTGGCTGGGCCTAGAAGAAAAGATGGATGGATGGATTGAAAGAATGTGAGCAGGATGAATGAAGGGACAGGCAAAAATGCCTGCCCGAAGCTGTTTGTTTGCTGTGTGCAAAGGTCAGCTGAAAACAGCTGACGTGTATGGAAGCTATCAAAGAAGTTAGCAAACAGCCCAGACCTTTGTCCTCCAGCTAAGTTCATTGCTCTAAGAATTATTAGCTGACATCTACACATCTTGTTCCTCATCTGCAAAGAGCTATGCTTGCTTGAGTTTCTGCATAATAATAATAGGAAGAATCATATCTAACATGCATTGTATGTCTACTATACGTTAAACCCAGTTCTGAGTTCTTAGCTTTTATGATTTCATTTAAACTCAAAATAACATTATCAAGTAGGAGCTAGAGTTATCCTTAATTCACAGATGAGGCAATTTCCTTAAAGTAACACAGACGTCCATTTAACCACTCTTTTAAACTCCACTGATGCTCCGTTCAGGACCATGTCATGAATATTCTCATATGCAGAGCTTCTACTTCCATAAATAGGACGCTGTTCTCAAATTTAACAATGAAAAAGTAACGCATTATTGGCATCATACCAAAACAATTGTAATCATGTAATATCATTTGATACAGGTGAGGGTGGATACATGATAGCTTATATTTCAAAATCATCTGCTTGAGAGAGAAATAGAAAGTAATGGATTGACAATTTTTTAAGCTGGGCTATAAGGCATAGAGTTCTATCTATTTTTGTATGTTGAAGTTTTTATTAAATAAATATAACTTCACATCTCCAAAATAGTTTTTTCAGGAGCCAAGCAAGAGGAGTGGGTGTGTGTGTGTGTGTGTGTGTGTGTGTGTGTGTGTGTGTATAAGAGAGAGACAGAAAGAGAGAAATTGGAGAAATTTATAACTAGATTATATTTTTCAAACCTTTACCTTTATGTGCTATTTTAAAACCATAATTTCTTTTATACCACTTGGTTATTGCCACATTAATGCTATATTACAAATTATGCCCCAAACTCTGGCTGAAAACATTTATTTTCACTCACTAGTCTGTCCTGTGTTGGTTGAGGGTTGTCTGATGGAGGCTGGCAACTATGAACTCTGCCCTGAACTGCTGTGCTTGTCTCCTCCAAAGTGTGTTATCTTGGGATCCAAGCTGAAGAGGCAGCAGCTACCTGGAAGCTCTTCTCAGGGAGATGTCAGAGGTGCAAGAGAGTAAACCCAACCACTCAGCTGCAGCTTACCTCCTGGCTTATCTCTAAGTCAAGTAGGGTGAAGTACGCTTTGCTTCCAATGAGAGGAACTGCAAAGTCAGGTGGCAAAAGGCTTGGATAAAAGAAGGGGCTGACCTCTGTATATGTTTGAGTTTGTTGACTCTGTTTAACTACATTCTCAACTCATAAACTCAACTGACACTTCAGACTTGTGTGTTCAGCAATCTAAAAGCTCATCTGTTTTCATTTTACCTGTAATCTGAAAACTGTGTCTTTTTCCTTTCAAATGTGGGATGTCAAATTGGAAATAATCAATGTATAGTCTGGAAATTATAATCAATGTATAGTCTGGAAATTATGTAAGTCCTCTTATTATAGCTCTTTTTACAATAGGAACTGGGACAAGGTCCTTTTTGTTTGTTGTCTTCTGTTTTTTGTGGGTGATTACATCTTACATAAACAATAAGCCTGCTAAGAAAATGATACCTACTTATATTTTGTTTCCAGAATGCACGGATTATGTGGAAGGCTCAGGAGAATGCTCTTATTTTTGTGGCATTCTTTATTCATTTTATATTTTCTTCTTGCCATGAAATTCTTCTAGAACATCAAATCTGTACTGTCTGTTCACAGCATCCTCAGCCCTCTCCATACCCATTTGGAGAAGCAGGTTATGTTTCATGTTGATGTTAGGAAAGCAAGTAATTTTGAAGACGAATAGCTCATTTTATTCCACGTTATTTCAGAATACTGATGAGGCTTGGCAGGTGCAATCCTCTTATGTTAATTCTGTGAAATGCAGCCTCCACAGTGTAATTTATGTTCAAGCTCTCTCTGAACTGAGAGCTGGATAAGATAAGTGTAGATCTGGGGTGAGGACTTTTCCAACTGAGGACTCTATTGAGAAAGCATGTCTACTGTTGAACAAATAGTGCTCTTACAGGGGAAAGGCTGACTCTCTCAGTGTGTTTCCCGCTTTGCCCCAGTGAGAACAGGAACTTTCCAGAGAGACAATATCAGTTTCCGTCTTGCACACAAGAAGTAAAACCAGAAGTTGTGTTTCTCAATCTTGAGAACTGATGTTAGAAACCTGCTCTCACACACATCCCATTCCGTTCCATTAACTTCCCGCATAGTGTATCAACCCTTTGGTTTGGTATGAAAAAGGATATTTTCCTCAGAAATTCCTAAGTTCCTTCTATTTTATCCAATTACTCCATAAGTGGATAATTGGATCAGTTTAAAAGGATATTATTTTGTTCCTTAAATAAAACAGGAACTGGATATTCATCCAGTGTACACTGACTATAATGAATATGTCAATATAATTTGTAAAATTTGGGGAAGATTCTTCATCTTATTATACACAAGATTGATACAGAGCTCTGTTTCTTAAGCTGTGTCCTGGGAATATTTTGTGTTCCAGAGAGAGGTTTCAAGACCACCATGGCATGGGGCAGTGGGGAGGATGAGGAGCCACACTTGGAAGGAGGAAAACCTTGCCATCCACCCCACTGGAAGCACTTCTACTTTTCATGTATTATACCTGCTGCTATTCCACATAGGATTGTGTCTGCAAACAGGATTCAACTACTTAGAAACCTCAAATACCACTGAATTAGAGGAAAATTTTGGTGGTATTTCAGGTGAGCAAAATGAATCAAGTAAAATTCAGTTGAATTAACTACACTCTTATATTAATCGGGGTCTAATCAAGATACTGAAGTTACACAATAATTCGAACTGGAAAAAGTTAATATAAAAAATTATTCATAGGGGTTCCAGTAATGGGAGATTGGTTAAAAGGGAGGTAAAAACACTCCAATATATATAGAAATGGCAGATGCAGGGAGCAGCCACTACCCTAGGGCTGAGAAAGAACACTCACGGAAGAGACCTCCTCCCACATCAAACCAAGGGCTGAGAACCTGACCTTGATAGACAGGGGCACAAACTTGGCTCAGACGGAGAAATTAGTCCAGCTGCCTTGCCAGCAGAAATCGCAAATTTGCCTTGTGAGTGCTGGGGAAAGTGAACACAGGAAAATGTTACAGCTGGGAACTCATCTCCCAACCACCCCAGTGTATGAGTGAGGACCTAAACAAGGCAGGGCTTGTCTGAATTATAAATGGTAGCTCTCTCAATGCCTTTGGGCCCTTACCATCCCCACTCATAAACTGGAGTTTATGGCAATAGCCCACTAGTGCCTCCCAGTGGTGACCTTCGGGATTTTGAGTCAGAAAATTTCCAGATGCTGTCAATCTGGTACACACAATTTGACAGACAGCTACTAGCTGCTATTGGGCATTAATCGAGACTGCTTTAATGACTAAAGGACCTCAAAATATTCATTAAAGCTGAGATAACTATAATGTCTTGGGTGATGTCAGAGAAACACTCTAATAAGGAAGGTCATGTCCATCATAGTTCCATAATAAAATGGAAATTCTATTTTTCACAAAAGCATGCAACCAAGGGGAATACAAGAAGGTATCCACCATACGCATGACGAGGTAAACTCTTTTCTCCTAGGACTGACTTTAGAACCATCTGAAGATCTACCAGAACCTATTACCATGTGAACAATCTAACAACAAAGAGCTGCTTGGTTTATGGATGGCAGCTCTAAAAGGACAGGTTCCTGTCTGGAAAGCCACCGCATTAAAACCAGTTGATGGAAAGACTCTGGAGAAGGTAAGAATGAATCGGCTCAGTGAGCTGAACAACATGGTGTGTTTCTAGCGGTGAAGAACTGAACAGTGTAAAACCCTGATGTTTGGATTCTCACTGACTTATGGGCAGTAGCCAATGGCTGGTGGTATAGTCAGGTAGATGGACAATGGAAAAACAGACCATTAAGGAGTACAGCCCTATGGAAATGACTCTGGGAATTTAGGGGTGCATTAAAGTAGACATGTCGATGCCCATCAGAAGAACCCTCTTCCAGAGTCAGAAGGTGATTGGAACCACCAAGGGGCTCTATGGTGTGCAGCCTTGAGGTGGCCACCTGGGCCCACCAAATCAGTGGACCTGACGGGGGACGTAGCAATTCAGAGATAGACTGAATGTAGGCATTCCTGCTGTACCCTCTGAGGCACAAAATGCCAACAAGAATTGTTCTGACTGCCAACACAAGAGACAGAGACTTCAGATGGCTACAGAGAAGGTTCTGGAGCAGTGCGGGTCAGGGGGCAAGGTCCTGCACATAGCTGGCAAGTGGGTTACATGGCACCAATGGCAGTATCCCCAAGGTGCTCTAAATGGGTCCTGACTGGAATAGATACTTACTCTGGAGTGAGCTTTCGTACCAGTGATAGATGCAAATGCTCAAAATACTATTACAGGATTGTAGTAGAAGCTACTATACCAATTTGAGCTACTGCATTACACTTCTTCAGACCAAGGGACACATTTCAGAGCCCACAGTATTCAACAGTGGGCAAAGAAATAACACATCGGTTGGTCATATCATACTGCATACCATCCTCAAACTAATGGTTTAATAGAGAATTGAAATGGGCAGTTAAAGTATTTTCTGTCTAACATGGGGGAGGATAAAGGTGTGAAAGGCTGGCCTACATGACTTCACGAGTGTGTGGCCGCACTCAACATGAGGGGGTTAAGGGAGGGTCTGCACTGGTTCTTTTCTTCCGGTTTTTTGGGGGTTTTGGGGGGGGGGGTTTGGGGGGGCCCGTTTTTTTGCTTTTGCATTTTTTCCCCTTTTGGCTTCAATTTTTTTTTTTTTTCCTTATTGCATTGTTCCCGGAACCGGAATTGCACTTTTGGGGGCCGGGGCGGGGGTGTTTCTTAAAATTGAACTTTTACTTTTACTTTTTAACCTTTTTTTTGGGATTTTTTAGGGTTTTGTTAGGAAGGTTTTTTTTTTCCCTTCTTTTGGGAACGCTGGGGTTGACAGCGAATGCTGCTGTGTTGCCTTGTGGTCGAGATAGCCCACTAGTTCTGTCCCCGTGTGCCTGCAGTCCAGACCAGCACAGCGGCTGGACCTAACATTATTTCCAAACGTGGAAAATTTTGGTTAAAATAGATGAAAAATGGAGACAAGGAGAAATGATGCCTGAGGGTAAAGGAATGAACATGTGGGTTATGCAACGAGGGGAATTCAACATTATATTAATACCTTGAGAGAGGCTCAGAGCAAGAGAATAATATTATGTCTTTGCATAATTATACCAGATGCCCAGAAGCATGACACTGTATGTTTTCCAAGACCATGTCTGTTTTGGGAACCTGAGAAGGTCGAATGGCAGCCTGCAATCCTGAGTGGCATCACTCTGGTCATATGATATGATGATGAACTGGACTGACTGTTAATGACTAAATGGAACCCCAGTAATGTGTCAGTAACTTTGATTCCTAATGTTTATGCTACACCTGCCACAAGAATATCATTTTAGAAGGAATTTCTGAGAGCTGCTTCCTACCGGGACTTCAAAAGGTATAGTTTATGGCTCCCAGCAGATTGATCACTGTAACTATAAACCTTGATGACTGAATGTTTAGAAAGCTCCCTGGTTATAATGGACAAAATATAATGGCAACCTGCCCTACATGTTACAATGTGCTATGCACAGACATATATCACTCCTGTTTTTATGGACAGAAAGTTATTCAGAAGCACAGGAAACACAATGAGGTCCTGATGGGATATAAGCATTGAGCACCACTTTGTGGATCCGGGGGTGGGGAGGCCTTCTGGCATACTCAAACTAAATTACATCTAGTTGTGACCACCACTCATCTAACCCTAGTGCAGGGGACTTAACATTTTTGGGTGCAAAACCTGCATCCTAACTGCACTCAGGCCATTAGTACATAATGGCAATAGCTTTCATGATGAACTGAGCAACACCTGCCCACAAGACAGAAAAGAGCCTTAGGGGAGATAGCTGCAGGTCTAGATATCCTGGGACACGTTAAAGGTGCTTTTATGTAGGAGCAGCGTTCAGAGGAAAACGATTTATTAACAGAATAGGCAGATTAGAGGGAGTTCTCTTTGAGGGGGGAATGCAAAGGATGGGAGTCAATGTGGATAGATGATGAGGCAAAGTGGGCCATGCAGACTCAGCAAATAATGCTGGATGATGCTAGAACCCGGCATTGAGAAAAGGCGCCAACGGGGCACTTGACAGTTGAACACAAATGTAGGCTGAAGTGGCCTTGGAGGCCATCCATCCTGACTGCTGAGGTGCAGGGGACCCACCTAAGGAAATCTGTGGCCCCCCAAACTTATGAAAGTTCTCTGTGGACACTTGTAATTTATATCAAGGTTGTTTGACTGCTCTCACCCCCCAAATAGATTGAAATAAAACATACCCTTCAGTGAAGTTAGAGAGAAATTATTCTGAATACCACTTGTGTGCTCCACGTTGGAGGGAGATGTGTCCCACTATTTAGTATTAATTACACCTGCTGGAAACCAGTCTCAGTACCTTCCTGTGAGATGAGACAGGGTGATTGGCTTGTCCCCACTTAACTTGGGACCTAAAAGTAACCAAGTAAGGGCAAAATTGAACTGTATGTATAACAGTAGAGTCCGTTGGGAAGGCAAAGCAAATACCTCTGTAATTCTTAATAATTAGTTCTGTAATGAAACTGAATTGCACCATGACTCTACTGCAATATGGTATAATACTAGTATTATTGGTAAGAATCAACCGACCTCATTGAAGCAAGTCTTATGCTAATACTGACATTGATTATTAATGACCGAATGTTTTGGGAGATTGAGTTAAACCTCCTAAGGATGTAGTATCCGTGGAAAATGACTGGTCTGAGAAAGAATTGGACTTAGCTAACCATCAGCCAATTTCTGTGCTAAATGGTTCTGTATAAGCTTAAGATAAGGGACACATAACAGTAGATCAAGGGGGAAAGAGAATCAAATTAGTACAAAAATAAGAAAATGTATGTAATGGCTTCATAGGATCATTAAGATGATTTTTTTTTTAAATGTGTCCCTAACCTACACTGGTTTCTTCAAAAGTTCAGCATACTTGCATTGGTGCTATTGCTATATCTGCTCTGTAAATGCTATACCAAATGTAAACACTCTGATAGGCGTGGCCATTTTGCTGTAAGGGATCAGTGTTTGAAGACCAGGGTCTGTGACATTGTGACATGATATGAAATATATATTTGATCTTTGCCCCCAATTCCTGGCAAAGAATTTCTAAAACCTTGTAATTTCCTGAATGACAGCAGCATCTTTTGTCATAATATTTTATCTTAGTCCCTGATTCCTCACAAGGGCATCTAAAACTCTTGGAATTTCCTGAGTGATAAAGGGTGAGAGGAGCATCTTTTGTTATTCATAACAAGCCCCTTTCAAGGCACCTGAGTTTATGCATGAATCTTTGTGGGCTGTTAGATGGCTTCAGGATGGGGCTGTTTCCCAGAGGAACCTACCATGTGGTTAGAGGGTGGAACTTTCGGCCTCACCCCCTGACCTCTATGGGGCTAGAGACTGAATTAATCACCAATGATCAGTGAGTTAATAAATCATGCCTATGTAATGAATCCTCAATAAAAAACCCTAAATGATGGGGGGTTCTGGGAGCCTCAGGATTGGTGAGTGCATCCATATGCTAGGGGAGTGGCTCATCCCAGCTCTACAGAGACAGAAACTCCTGCGCTTGACACCATCCCAGACTTCACCCTATGTCCCTCTTCATCTGCCTGTTCATTTGTATCCTTTATAATGTCCCTTATAATAAATAAACTAGTAATAGTAAGTGACCTTTTTTCCCTGAGTTCTGTGAGTTATTCTAGCATAACAATAATAATTCTAATATTCTAGCATAATAATAATTGAACCCAAGGACGGGGTCATGGGATCCCCCATTCATAGCTGGTTTGTCAAAAGTACCAGAGGTCATACTTGTCTGGGTAGTTAGTTACAGAATTGAATTGTAATATCTGGACATCAGTTGGTGTCCAGAGAGTTGTAGAATTGGTTATTGGTATGGACGATCCCACACGTTTGGTGTCAGAAGTGTTGTGAGTAAAAGTTTCATACTTCCTGATGAAATGGATTTCTATTTTATATCTCTGTAACCGGTTATTTTTCACAAGTCTCCAATGGAACCATGCTGATCTTGGGTGCCCTAACCTTTCCCCCTGGCCGGCATAGCTCAGATTCTCAGTCCCGGTTCTGTTGCCACTATTCTTATTATAACAGCCAAATTCTCACAGTGCACCAGTTTTGTAGTTCATTTCCCTATTTAGAATGAGGGGTACAATTAATCTCTGGTTAATGCAAACTGTGCAAAATGAGACATGGTACGACTGGTTCATATATATGTTTTCAATACATATGCTTGTCTTTTTTGAGAATCTGAAGCTGAAAAGAACTTTCTCCTTTGACCAAAACTTTAGTCAGCCTCCTGAATCCTTTCTGACTAGGCCTGATCTTGGTTTTCCTTCCTCTGTCTTTATAGAATCCAGTTTGAATAAGAATCCTGGTAAGTCAGTTTAGTGAAAATCACATACCCGTGGTGTCTAACCACCCTAGACATCTTAGTACCCCAGCCTGTCTTCAGCAATAATCCTGTCAAGCTGGCTTAGGCAGAAACCCCTTACCTTCAATGTCACCTCTTAGTAATTTTCCGTCCACTGACCCCCACTCCGCTCCTTGGTTGTAAATCCCAACTGTCCTTGTTGGAATCTAATCTCTCTCCCCCACTGCAAAACCCCACAGCAGTGGTCCCTATACCAATTGTCATTGACCCCCTTCAATAAAGTCTGCTTTATCATCTTTAACAAGTATTTGAATAATTTTTTTTTAACAAGGCTAATATAACCATTTGATTGGACTGTTTGAGGCATAAGATGAATTGTGGAAATGAACTAATTGTGATGATCTAACTCGTGACAAATTAGCTCCGTTTTCTCCACATTTCCATAATTTGAAAGCCAAAATTAACCTCTTTACAAATCTCAGCAAATCCTCAATTTGAATTTTGTACCTATAGTAAATTGATGTTAAACTTACTAAGGGCTTGATATGTTTAGGCGTTTTTTGAGGTGATCATATACCCAAATGATCACATACTACTGATAATCACACATGCATCTCTGATTCTTACAAAAATTGAGAAATAGATTTTACCATAATCCAAATGAATGAAAATTCCTTAAGAACCCCAAATTTTGTTACTTATTATCTTTCTGTACCAGATATTTGATATGTTCACCTGATAGTCTTCTAATATAAAAGTCACATTGCTACTGAGTGGTTGTCACTTGTAGGGTGAGTCCATAAAATTTCATCAAAGAAGTCATATTCTAATGCTAATCTTAAGACCTCTTTTTATCTGACAAATTCATGAGTCAGTTTAATCCATAAGCTCAAATCAGTTTTCTTCCTAAAGGCATTTGAGAAAAATTTTATATATTAGTAGAAAACATGCAATTGACAAATTAATAAACTCATTATTGTTAATAACAGTGGGACATTTTTGTTTTAATTTTCACTCTCTCTATAGTAGAAAAAATTAGCATCAGTATGCTCAAAAAATAGATGAATAGTAATATTGATCATCACGCAGTGTAATTTGCTGTACCACTGAAATGGCAAATGCTGATATAGTATAGTAACATGGAATAGGTCTGTGAAACGCTGGAAAGGGAAGGAGAAGGAGAACACAAAATTCTGTTGACACACTTCTGTGTTGCTACTGCATTGCCTGGACTTCTCTGTCAATCTGCAAATGTTCCAGTTTTACAGTTGCTGAGTACAGGTTTTATTTCAGCACTATGAATAGACAGCTTGTCTGGCTGTAGGAACCTGGGAACCTCTTTCCCATCACTCCACCCCCAGTCCCTAGGACATGCATCCCCCTTCCATTATTTCTATAAATCACCAGGAGTCATAATATTTCACCAAACCTGAAAGACAAATCAGCTCATGTTTTTAAGCTCTACCACTGTATCAATTTGCCTCTGCTGATGTCAGGGTTTTTAAAACAACACAGAGAGAAAGTTAAATTCCTTTCTCTCATTCCCTAACTGGCTTATTTTGTGTCTACTCATTGCATTTCTTTCTTTTTCTCCCTTATCGGTACGATACAGTGAGTAAGTTGGATAATGATGTTAATAGTTGATCTCAGTGTCTCAGAAAACCATAGAGACAACACAAAGGTTTCTAGTGACCCCTTTTTAACAACACCTTTGTTTTAGTTACTATAGCCTTATATTAGATTGGTGCAAAAGTAATTATGGTTTTAGCATTGCTGAAATTTGCCATTTGATATTGGAATACATTCCTAAATAAATGTATTTATGTTATACATCATTTTAATGTGCGTTTTTCACTTTATGTTTTTTTGCTAATGACTTATTACTTGCTGTTTATTTTATATTTATTTTAGACTACGGAAATGATGTTAGACAAAAAGCAAATTCAAGTGATTTTCTTACTCGAGTTCAAAATGTGTTGTAAAGCAGCAGAGACAACTCACAACATCAACAATGCATTTGGCCCAGGAACTGCTAACAAACTTATGGTGGAGTGGTGGTTCGAGCAGTTTTGCAAAGGACACGAGAGCCTTGAAGATGAGCAGTGCAGTGGCTGGCTATTGGAAGTTGACAAGGACCAACTGAGAGCAATCATTGAAGCTGATCCTCTTACAACTACACAAGAAGTTGCTGAAGAACTCAACGTCAACCATTCTACAGTTGTTAGGCACTTGAAGCAAATTGGAAAGGTGAAAAAGCTCAATAAGTGGGTGCCTCATGAGCTGACCAAAAATCAAAAACATCATCATTTTGAAGTGTCATCTTATCTTATTGTACACAACAACAATGAACCATTTCTTGATGGGATCGTGATGTGCAATGAAAAGTGTATTTTACACAATGACTGATGATGACCAGCTCATTGGTTGGACCAAGTAGAAGATCCAAAGCACTTCCCAAAGTCAAACTTACACCATAAAAAGGTCATGGTCACTGGTGGTCTGGTACCCTACAGCTTTCTGAATCCCAGCGAAAGCATTACTTCTAAGAAGTATGCTCAGCAAATCGATGAGATGCACTGAAAACTGTAATGCCTGCAGCCGGCATTGGTCAACAGAAAGGGCCCAATTCTTCTCCACAACAACACCCAACTACATGTTGAACAACCAATGCTTCAAAAGTTGAGTGAATTGGGCTACAATATTTTGCCTCATCTGCCATATCCACCTGACCTTTTGCCAACCCACTACCACTTCGTCAAGCATCTTGACAATTTTCAGCAGGGAAAACACTTCCACAACCAGCAGGAGACAGAAAATGCTTTCCAATAGTTGATTGAATCCTGACACACATATTTTTACACTACAGGAATACACAAACTTATTTCTCGTTGGCAAAACTGTGTCAATTGTAATGGTTCCATCTTGATTAATAAAGATGTGTTTGAGCCTAGTTATAATGATTTAAAATTCACAGTCCGAAACTGCAATTACTTTTGCACCAACCTAGTTTAGCTTGAAGTCTGGTAAATTGATGCATCCTGATTTATTCTTTCTGCTTAAGGTTGCTTTGGCTATATGAGGTCTTCCCTTGTTCCATACAAAGCATAGAATTATTTTTTTTACATCTGTGAAAAATGATGCTTATATTTTAATAGGGATTGCATTGAATCTGTAGATCACTTTGGATAGTATAGGCATTTTAACAATGTTGATTCTGCCAATCCATGAGCATGGTATGGTTTTTTTTATCTGTTTACATCCTCTGCTATTATCTTCCTCATTGTTTTGTAGTTCTCCTTGTACAGGTCTTCCACCTCCTCATTTAAATGTATTCTAGATATTTTATTTCCTCTGCTGCTATTGTGAAAGGTATTGAGTCTTTGATTTGGTTCTCAGTTTGATTGTTGTTGGCATATATGAATGCTACTGATTTGTGTATATTGATTTTGTAACCTGAGACTTTGCTGAATTTATTTATCAATTCCACTAGTCTCATGGCAAAATCTTTGGGGATTTCTAGATATGAATCAAATCATCAGCAAAGAGTGATGGTTTGACCTCTTCTGCCCCCATTTGGATATCCTTGATTTCCTTCCCTGGCCTGATTGGTTAGGACTTCTAGCACTATATTGAATAAAAGTGGTGATAGAGGGCAACCTTGTCTGGTTCCAGTTCAAAGCAGGAGCGCTTTCAGTTTCTTCCTGTTCAATATGATGTTGGCTGTGGGTTTGTTGTCTGTGGCTTTTATCATTTTGAGGTAAGTCCCATCTATGCCTATTTTTTTAAGTGTTCTTAACAAAAAGGGTGCTGAATTTTGTCAAATGCTTTTTCTGTGTCTATTGAGAGGACCATATGGTCTTTGTTTTTACTTCTATTTATGGGGTAAATTACATTTAGAAATTTGCATATGTTGAACCATACCTACATCTCTGGGATGAAGCCTATTTTGTCATGATGGATTACTTTTTTGATCAGCAGCTGCATTCGGTTTGCTTGGATTTTACTGAACATTTTTGCATCTATATTCATAAGGAATACTGGTCTTTAGTTTTCTTTCTTTGTTGAGTCCTTTTCTGGCTTTGGTATCAAGGTGATATTGGCTCCGTAAAATGTGTTGGGGAGGAATCCTTTCTTCTTGATGTTATGGAACAATTTCTGAAGATAGGCACCAGTTGCTTTCATAGTTCTGGTAAAATTCGGGTGTGAAGCCATCTGGTCCAGCACTTTTTTCTGTTGGAAGATTTTTTATTGCTGCTTCAATTTTGTTACTTGATAGTGGTCTATTCAGGAATTCTATTTCTTCCTGATTGAGCCTAGGGAGGCTGAGTGATCCTAAGAATTTGTCCATTTCCTCTACATTTTTTAGTTTATTTGCATAGAGATTTTTATAGTAATCAGAGATGATATTTTGTATTTCCATGGCATCAGTTGTAATTTCTCCTTTTTCATTTCTGATTGAGCTTATTAGAGTCCTTTCTTTTCTGTTTCAGGTCAGAACAGAGAACCCAGATATAAAACCATCCTCATATTGCCATCTGATCTTTGACAAAGCAGACAAAAATACACACTGGGGAAAACAATCCCTATTCAATACATAGTGCTGGGAAACTGAATAGCCACATGTAGAAGACTGAAACAGGATCCACACCTCTCACCACTCACAAAAATCAACTAATGATGGATAATAGGCATGAAACCATAAGAATTCTAGAAGAAAATGTTGGAAAAACTCTTATAGACATTGGCCTAGGCAAAGAATTTATGAATACGACCCCTAAAGCAATCACAACAACAACAAAAATAAATAAATGGGACCTGATCAAATGGTAAAGCTTCTACACAGCCGAGGAAACAATCATTACAGTGACTAGACAGCCTGCAAAATGGGAGAAAATATTTGCATGCTCTATATCTGATAAAGGGCTGATAACTAGAATCTATAAAGAACTCAAGCAAATCAGCAAGAGAAAGCTAAACAACCACATTAAAAAGTGGGCAAAAGATATAATTAGAAACTTTTCATAAGAAGATGGACTAATGGCCAGCAAACACATGAAAAAATGCTCAACATTTCTAGTCATCAGGGAAATGTAAATCAAAACCACAGTGAGATATCATTTAACTCCAGTGAGAATGGCTTTTATCAAAAAGTCCAAAAAACAACAAATGTTGGTGTGGATGCAGAGAAATAGGAACACTGATACACTGTTGATGGGACTGCAAACTAGTACAACCTCTGTGGAAGGGAGTATGGGGATACCTCAAAGAACTGAAAGTAGAACTACCATTTGATCCAGCAGTCTCACTACTGGGACTGGGTATCTACACAAAGGAAAAAAAGACATTCTATAAAAAAGACTCTTGCACTCAAATGTTTATAAGCAGCACAATTCACAATTGCAAACATGTGGAAACAACAATCCGAGTGCCCATCAATACATCATGATTGGATTAATAAAATGTGGTATATTTGTACCATGGAGTACTACTCAGCCATAAAAAATGGTGAACTAATATCTCTTGTATTAACCTGGGTGGAATTGGAGACCATTCTTCTAAGTGAAGTATCACAAAAATGAAAAAAAAAAAAAAAAAGCACCGCATGTACTCACCATTGGAACTAATTGGAACTAATTGACCAACACTTACGTGTACATATGGAAATAACATTCATTGGAAATCAAGCAGGAGGGAGAAGGGAGGGGGGAATGGGTAAATTCATACCTGATGGGTACAATCCACTCTATCTAGGGGATGGGCACACTTAAAACTTTGACTTAAATGCTACAAAAGCAATTTATGTAACCAAAATATTCGTACCTCTGTAATATTCTTAAATTTAAAAAAGCAAACAAACAACAAAAAAACCACCTCTGTTTAATGGCTCCATCTGCTGGAGAGAGTCTGCACTGCTTGTTTTCTTAAGGGACACAGTATATGGAAAGAACAGCTACATAAGTCGCTAGAAATCTCCAGAAAATTTCCAGGGAATTGGACCCAGAGATGAAGCCATTTTTAGCTGCGTTCTGAGTGGGTCAGAAAGGGGTAAGCTCTGGTCCCTTAAGCTTTTCCTTTCTTTGTTGCCCTGCACTTGCTGCTCTTTGCCCTTCATATGGAAATTTCATTATCTGGAAAGTCTCTTTGGTTCCTATGCCCAATGGGTCTAGTCTAGCAGTTTATTTTGCAGTGCAAGGCCTTGTGTTAGAGCTACTCTCTTGTCTGCTGCCATCTGGTTTTACTCAGCTACAGAAATGCAGCCACCTCCATGTAGAAAGGAAATCCTGTACACCAAGCTGCTTAGCTTTGGATTTGGAAAGAGTGTGGTTCTTTTCCCCTGTGCTTCAACTTTCCTACCTATACTGACTTTTCTTTAAAAATCCCTTGGGAGATCTCTAACATTTTGGGCTATTCCAGCTGCCCTGCTAGTGGTGGCAGATTGTGTTCTTTTGACCCTTTCTTCTACACACTAATGACTCCCAAGACTTACAAAAAAATCCTGAGGAGTTGACGACAGGGAGATCTACGGTATCAAGGAGAATGGATGGCAGTCTTCCCTCTAGGCTATTTTCTTAGTGTGAATACTTTACCCTAGAATTCTTTTGTGACCCTGAATGAGACAATCATTCAGCCCTGTCTGTGATCCTCAGCCCAATTTTGCCATAGGGCACCCGGCTCACTTAATTTGGCTAAAGGACCTTCTTCACTTCACGCTCCCCTCTCAGAAGTCTTCTATTGTTGCTGCTCCTGGGTGAAACCAACAGGGTTACTGGTCATTTGACTCTCCTTAGGGCCAAAATGTCCAGCCTTTCAGAACTATAACTCTGGGACTACACACTCATACTAACAGGCTACTGTTTGGCCCCTCCCCCGCTGCTCTCTGCCTGGCTTGCTGAGTGACAGATGCATGGCTGGTGCAGGGGACCACGCTGGGGACAGGGTTGTGTTTGGGGGGGTGGGGAAGGATTCCCCACCGGACCACTTCTGTCCATGCAGGTGGGCACCAATTGAATCCCCACTTTCAATTTCTTCCGGATCTCCTGTGGCGATATTTGCAGGCAGGGGCTCTACCCTCCCCCCCGGCACCCCCCCGTGCCATCTAAGTCCTGGACTTAAAAAAAACCTTTTCTCCTGGGGGCTTCTTACTATCTATCCGGAGGCCTTTGTAACTTTTGGACAAAGTTCTTTTTAATGTCCTTTCTTTTTACAAAAAGCATACATAATTTGTCCCCTTCTGATTATGGAACAACCTCTGTCCAAATTGAGTTTTCTACTTAGAGGAAGAGACCATTTCAACCCGAGTTAGTTTCAGTCCCAACCTCCCCTGCCCCTCACAGGGGCAGCGGTCGCTGAGGGCAGCAGTTCTAGCAGGGTGACCATGGCCACCGCATAGGCCTTGCCGGCCCCATGGCAGGAGAGGCACATGTAGAGCCCCAAGTCACAGATTTGGCAGCGGGCTCTCGGCCTCAGGCTATCCGCCCTTCTCCCACACAGCAATGGGCTGCCGCTCTCCCAGGGTCAGGCACAGCCCGCATTTCCCACCCGCAAAGGCGGGGGAAGCACAGAAAGTGCACGCGCTCCCTGATTCCCTGAGCCCAGCCTTCATTATGAGGGCCACGAAGGGCTTGCAGGGAACTGGCGGCAGCATGTAGAGAACGACTTTTCCTTCTCAAGGACCCTGATCTTATTTTAGGCAAACGCCAAAGGCAGATAGAAATTCTGCTGAGCAGGATAGAGGTGGCCCGGGCCAGGATCCCAGTTGACAAGGGAAAGTACTGTTTCCGCGCCTTTCCACAGATCAGTCGGCCCCTCAGCTGCCCCCACCGCCTGCCCCCTCCCAGGTAGTCCACACACCTCCCCACCCGGCCTATCGCACACACGCCTGGGAGTGGGGTCAACAGACACTCTCTCCCCCGACCCCCTCAACCACGGCCACAGACCGTGCCCACCACTTTCCCCTTCTGCCGGGAAATTCAACTGTTGGAAGTATTAACTTTACTGCAAGCCTTTAAGATCACATGAAATGTCCAACGTTGAATAAATCGAACATTTCCTATCCAATAAGCCAACACATACAGGATATTTACCTGACCTTTGACAAAATAATTTCAGTGACAAGACAGTACAATCTAAAGTTTCATTTAATGGCCACTTTTTCTCACACTCTAACACATACATTGGATTAGGATAAAACCATTTTCCTTAGACGTAGGTTTGTAGCTATAAGTTTACCATCCAGCCAAAATTTTTCCCAAGGGACTTTTAGAGGGAATTGTCCTATATTGCAACAAAACTTTACAAATAAACACAGACAATACAGACAATTCTAAACGCAAAATGCCAGGCCTATCACACAAATGGGAAAACCAAATGGCATCACAAAGCCACCCAACTTGCACCTCCACAGTGCCCCAAATGCCCTGCCAATAGGGCTGGATGGTTCAACCTTCCTCAAACCGTGGCCCAGTCTTCCCCGTTCCCTGGGGACCACGATAGAGCTACAGGTCCCCGCCCCGCTAAACCGCTACATTTCCACGTTGCAAATGGCACCTCTAAATGGCGCCTCTAAACCAACAGGGAGGTCTGAAAACCCCGCCAACAAAAAAGGGTGGAAACAGAGTCTCGGTTTCCCGAGGGCGGGGGTGGGGCTTTACGTACAAATGGCCATGGCTGTCGCAACGCTTTCCAGATCTGTTTCCTTCCCCTCCAGATCACCAGGTTGCTCAGAGCTTCATCCATCCGGAAAGAAAGAGATGGGACTTCCCGGAGCGAACGACCCCCGGCAGCTGCTGGAAACCCATTTCTTTCTTACGGAAGAGGTGATGCCCCCACCCATGGCTTTTCCCAAAGCTGCTCCGCGCCTCTTCCGCAAGGTGCCATCGTACCAGGAAGCCAATGGCCCTACCCGGGGATGCCAAAACCTGTTGCCGAGAGCTCGGCCATTTGTCCACGAGGTCGAATAAGGAGGACAAGCAGTTTGAGGAGGAAGGAAAGAGTCTGCTTTGCCAGCAAAGGAGGAAATATGGTAGACCTTGTCCTTTCAAAAATCCCAGATTTCCCAAACATAGACAGAAATACAGAGCTTTTAAAGGCAGGGTTCTCAGCTTCAGGCAATTAATCTCCCGTCTCTGCCACAAGCAAAGCCTGTGAACTCTGCCAGACGCCCACCTTGGGGGCTGGCGCCACCTGGGGGTTTTAACAGAAGACTTAACCTGCCTCAGGGATGCAGGCCAGGCTGCAAGTTCCCAAAAGAGCGAGGGAAATTTTAAAAAGACAGAAAATCTTTCTGTCCTTTGTTTTTTCAGGCCATTCCCTGTGTTACAGAGTTAGACCTAGCAGGGACTTCTAGGTCATGTTATGGAGTTTGGTGTTATTCTAAGGAAGGCACTGAAACATTTTAAATAGGCAGTTGTATTGTCAGTGTATTTTTTGAGTGCCACTCATGGTAGAGAACGATTGAATGTGGTAAGAATAGAACAGGAAGAAGACCTTGTTATTGCAGTTATTTAATATCTTAGTATAATACTTTTATATTAAGATCATGAAAATGGTGATGGAAAGATGAGGACAAATTTGAGAGATATTTATGAAAAAAATCAACAAGCCTTGGTGATATGAAAGAGAAAGTAGGGAACAGTCTAGAGGTGAGAGAGAGAGAGGGAGATGACAGCCAGTTTATAGATCGCATAATTTTCTGGTACGGCATGCCATTTACTGAGACATGGAGCACTAGAAGATCACTTCTGTTGTGAGGAAATGTAATGAATTATTTTTATTTATTGAATTTGAAGTACCTTTGAGATTTTAGATTTGACACCTTAAATAGGCAATATGATATACAGGTCTGGTGATCAGGAAAGGATGGGGTGAGAGATATGAATTCGATATGTGTTGCTTTGTAGGTGGTCATCACAACTGTGAGAATGGAAGAGATTAACTAAGAGATTAGCTAATGACTGTAGAGGAAAGACGTAGACGATAAGACTGAAGTTTCAAAAATATAGATAAAAGAAGACTATGATGATTGAGTAACTGAATAATTCAGATGAAAACAATATTTTTTATACTACGCATTTTTTATAACATTTTATTTCATCTATCATCCTTCCCACAACTCTGAGAAGTAGTACTATACCCACGAGAATCATAAAAGAACACACACACA
>NW_012149508.1:981209-984557 GCF_000956105.1 Propithecus coquereli | reverse complement strand
ATCAACAAGCCTTGGTGATATGAAAGAAAAAGTAGGGAACAGTCTAGAGGTGAGAGAGAGAGGGAAATGACAGCCAGTTTATAGATTGCATAATTTTCTGGTACGGCATGCCATTTACTGAGACATGGAGCACTAGAAGATCGCTTCTGTTGTGAAGAAATGTAATGAATTATTTTTATTTATTGAATTTGAAGTACCTTTGAGATTTTAGATTTGACACGTTAAATAGGCAATATGATATACAGGTCTGGTGATCAGGAAAGGTTGGGGTGAGAGATATAAATTCGATATGCGTTGCTTTGTAGGTGGTAATCACAACTGTGAGAACGGAAGAGATTAACTAAGAGATTAGCTAATTACTGTAGAGGGAAAATGTAGAAGATAAGACTGAAGTTTCAAAAATATAGATAAAACAAGACTATGATGATTGAGTAACTAAATAATTCAGATGAAAACAATATTCTTCATACTATGCATTTTTTATAACATTTTATTTCATCTATCATCCTTCCCACAACTCTGAGAAGTAGTACTATACCCACGAGAATCATAAAAGAACACACACACACACACACACACACACACACACACACACACATGCACATGCACACGCATGCGCACGCACAGAGCCCTCTAGGACACATACAACCCTCTGGACTTTCCTGTGAGTTCGAACTTGATGTGGTGTTTGTCTTTCAGTCACAGAAATGAAGACTGACTTTCTGCAGAATGAATTACAGTTCACAGATCCACTGATTATAATTCTTGCAATTTTGTGCAATAATATTATTGCCAGACACCTGGGCACATTTCATGCTTCGGGTCTGTAGTTTATTTGTGTTTATTGAAAACCTGTGGAAAGAAAGAGTCATATTTATACCGGCGATGAAATATATCCAGAGACTAAAGAGGAACTCAGAAAATAGTTTCTAATTGTTTAATAAAAATATGGTCATTAAAAGACTATAAACAACAATATAGTGGGTAAAGCAATTCTTCCCACTCAGAGTTTTATTTCTCAAAACCTCTCTCCTGAGTAGTTAATAGTTATTGAGTATTAGTTAGAGGACATGGTTAATACTAAAATACTACCTCTGATTTTTTTCGTTTAAAACTGATCGATCACTATTAGAAATGAGCGGAAACTTACATTTTGTGAACTAAACTTCTGCTCTCATAAGAGATTATACACTTGCTAATTCACCTCTTAGATAAAGTGATAAAATAAAAAGGCAGCGGTGGCAACTCCCATTTCACTCATAAATCTTCCGAGTGGATGGAGTAAGATTTCCTTTCCTTCTCAACTTTCTCTGTCGACTATTTCCTGTGAATTATTTATCAGATTGTACGAGAAAGTCAGGAAATGTAATACGTGTGCGTTCACTTCAAGCCCAACGATATCAGACTACCCTTTCTTGTCACATAATAAGGGGTTAAAGCACAAACTATAACACCATAAACTCACAGATGGCTGAGGCTGAACGAGCTGTTGTCCACCCAGGTCCACGACTCCCCTTCAGGTGGAATATTCAAGCCAATCCAATAAAAGGCTGAAGAATGTAGATACAACCATAGGAAACTCTAAAGGGAACAGTAGATGTTATAGGATATAACTTACTGATTCTTATTGATTAAAAAAATGTCTTCTATGTGCAACTTCTGGATGCTTGGCACTGCACTAGAAGTTGGGAATGAACAGGTGAGTAAAACATACTTTATGTTTTCCAGTAGATCACAGTGGAGGGACAGATGTCTAAACCAACCACTGCAATAAAATGTGGTGTAATGGTAGCAGATACTAAGGCTGTGGCGTCAACTGCCTAACCTGGGTCCTAGCTCTATCATTTACTCCTGTGCACCTTTGCACAAGTTATGAAATCTTTTTACTTCTGTTTTTACTAGTCTTTAAAATTCAGATAAAAACAATACCTATCTCAAAGAGGTATTATTCTTATTAAATAATATTATTAAACACGGCCTGGCACCTAATAAATGTTCAGTACATAAATGTTCATCATTATTATTAAGCACGAGTGTGAAATAATATATAGAATCAAGAGAATATACAGGGAAATTAAAGAAAGAAAGCAGTATCTGAGCTGATGTGGCTCATAATGCTCCTAGTTCCCTACTGTCTCTTTTTCTTATAGTAATCCAACCCCTGAGCCAAAGTACATGGACAGTCATAATAAAGGCTGCATTTTCCACCCTACCTTTTGGCTAGGTGTGACAATGTGATTGACCTAATATCTGACTAATGGAATAGAATGGAAGCACCACCCTACTGATGAGGGTGATGAGCAGAAACCTCACGGCAGTCTGGACTGTTATGTCAGCGAGATAACCTATTGCATATATTCTAAGACTTTGTCCCAGTTTTAACATTTTAAAGTTGGAAATGTCTAACAATCAATGATTTGTGGTAGTTTAATGGTCAGTTTTAGTTTTGCTTTCTAATCGATACATCGTATAATTGAAAGCATCTTAGATTCAATGAAAGAAATGGTGAACTAAAATAAAATCTTAATCCCCCCAGCCGACCGAATGGGCCCCTTCTTGGCCAAAGGGACCCCCCGCCGCAAAGAAGAGAAACACCTTAAAACTCAGTTGCCAACCATGAGGAGAAGGGAGGTCGGACATGCCTAGTTATGCCTGTCTGTCCCTTTTGGAGTTATTCTTTGTAACAATAAGATACAAAAATCATTAACAGGGCTGAAGCCATTTAAGACAAACATTAAACCACACTTGCAGGTCATCGATTTACTTACCGGATCTATTGAGTCTTGGTATATGTCTGGTATATGTCTGGTGGCTTGTCCCTGATTAATTATCTTAACTTAAAACACTCTAAGCCTTTAGACAAAGCTTCATTTCTTTAATCAATTGCAAATCAAAGAATCTTTAAACCCACCTTTAAGCTGTTACACCCCTGCCCCCCACCATGGCTTCAAGATGTCCTGCCTTTTCAGTCCAAACCAATGTACGCCATCTATGTGTTGATTTATGATTTTACATGTAATTCCCGTCTCCCTAAAATGTATAAAACCAAACGGTAACCCAGCCGCAGCAGGACCACTTGCTCAAGGCTTCTGCAGCGTGGCTCTCTGGGCCATGGTTGCACATATTCAGCTCAGAATAAACCTCTTTAAATTATTTTACAGAGTTTGAGTTCTTTTCTGCTGACAAAGTAAACATCTATCTTCTTCAAGCAACAATAATTCTGGTTCTCAGACACGTGCAACTGAACTCATATACTAAATGATATAGCTGTTTTTTGGAAAATCAATAGTCATCAGGCATACAAGGGAGAAAATAGTGTTTTTCCATCAAATTACCTTTGTGCTATGT
>NW_012149508.1:977144-979549 GCF_000956105.1 Propithecus coquereli | reverse complement strand
TATTTTTAGTTGTCCAGACAATTTCTTTCTATTTTTTACTAGAGACGGGGGGGGGTCTCACTCTTGCTCAGGCTGGTCTTGAACTCCTGACCTGTAGAGATCCTCCTGCCTCATCCTCTCAGAGTGCTAGGATTACAGGCATGAGCCATCGCACCTGGCCCCTCCTAGGGCTTTCAATGAGGAGTTTCAGTTAATCTTTAAGAGTTGGGCTAGGTTTGTGATTTGTTCTTGCTGTGGTTATCCTCATTGTTTCCCACACTTCAAATTCCTGTAATGATATCTGGTGTTTAATGCAGGGTTTGTTTGCCAGAGGGAAGCTGTCTTGACCTTGAGTGTTTTAGTTTTCACCTTCCACTGTGCCTCAGAGAGGATCTCTCTGCACATTCCTACTCCTCTCCTCTTCCTCTTCCAGCAGCGTTCTTCTTTACTCCTTTTTTGAAACATGTTATCTTGGTAGTAGAAGGCAGCAGAGGGGGTGAGCTTTGCTGTTCTGATTATGCCTACGTCCATGAGTATGGCCTTCTCAGTTCTCTGCCAACATCCTGGATGTATTAATACTTGTGGGCCCAGTGTGCCTTCCTGCCCCCACCCCCTGTAAGAGAAGACTTTTTCTTCTCACTCCTTCTCCCACCTGCAATGGTCTTTCACCAGTTCCCTAAGGGCAACAGTGTTTGGTCATTTTCCCCAACACACACATCAAGTCTTTTATTCCATAGTGTAGACAGCAGACTGGGAGAAAGGTCGCTGTGGAATTCCTTGGCACTTATATATTATTGCTGTTTTTGTTTCCCAAATCTGCATCACAATGGACACATTCTTAAGACTCTTTCCTGTCATTCCTGTGAGAGCCTGGTGGGGTTTGTGGAGAAACACCCTGCCAGAGGTGGTGGAATTCCCCAGTTTTTGCAGACTCTAGAAGCTTCACACTGTTCTGCCAGGCTATACTCAGCCTTTATCAATTTTTCAATTATTCTGACTGAATTCTCGCTGGTGTCTGGTATCTGACATGTCTACTAAGAAAGTGAGGATGTATCTCCTCTCTCCTACATGTGCCTGCAACCGTAGATTTTGGCCAGTTGGTGGTTCTACAAACTTCACTCTCTAATGGATTTGGGGAAAAAAAGGTTGAGAATTTGAAGTTAATTCAGTTATTTTTCATTGTAAAAGTAGCAGCAACATTATTTTGAGATATCTGCATTGCGTGAGTAAAAGCCATATACCTCTTTTGCCTTTTTTAATACCTCTTTTTCTCCTCTCACCCCCTCCTTTCTCTGTCCTTCATCTTTCATCTTTATTTTCTTGCCATATGTTGACACATGGGTATCCTAGATGGACTAATAATTATTATTGGGGTGTTTTTTTTGCCATTTTATCCTTAACTAGGTTGAGAGCTTAAAAATAATTTGCTAGAAAATTATTTTCTGTTTCCTGGAGTAATTATTCTTCTGTAATATATATTTTATTTGTTTTTTACTTTTCCTTTTTTGGAGAGGTTTGGAAATGCAGATACCCTGATTCCTTTTAGATTCTCATTTATTCTTGAAAGGGAACAATTTTGTCTGACCCATTTATTTCCTTAGGAATAATGTGAAAAAGTATAACCTAAAACGGAGGTAGTAAGTGTCCATTAAAATACATTGTTTTAGACCACTAGTCTCCAAAATCTGGTTTATTGTGTGCTGAGGAGACATGTCTTTTCTGCATTTCTACATTTTTCCCTTCGATTGTGAGAAGGAAATATATGGGATTTTTAGTAAAGTTATTTGTTGTATAATTTCTCCTTGCAATAATTTGTTTATTCTTTCTGAACATTCTTGTTAGAAGCCTGTTTCCTCTTTCTTGTCTATTAAAAGTGAACTCTAGAAGGAGAACAAAGGTCTCTTTTCAATTCTTAATTCCGTTCCTGATTTAGTTCACATTTTGCTGCACCTGACAGAATCTTACACTTCGTTATTTGAGGTTACATTGGTTACACTGAAAATAGTTCACTTCTTTCTTTTGTTGTAAATTTCTGTGAAAGTGAAAAGGGTTTTTTTCCCCTCTCAGAAGTCTCAAGAGCTTCCCTTTGTAAATCCTAGGTGGCTGATGTTTGGCCAGGATTGAAAAGCACTGCTAGTCTTTGGGTTTGCAGAAAACGAGCCATTGAGGCAGCTTGTGGTTCTAACATACTAAGTCTTATGCTGAGAACCCTTATTTGATGTTTGCAATTTAACATATGTATATTGGCCTTATCAATTAGAAAGCTTAAAGTAGTGTCCAATCTTCATTTATCAAAGCTTCAATTTAAATTAAGTCAGAGTTAGCTAAACATTAGCTCTCCTCAAGAAAGAACTAAATTTAAGTAAATAGGACTATTCTGTATTTCCTTTCTCACAACATCTTCCTTACCTTTAGATATCTAGCTG
>NW_012149508.1:976805-977094 GCF_000956105.1 Propithecus coquereli | reverse complement strand
GTCTATTTCTGGCTTCTCTATTCAGTTTTACTGATCTATATATTTCTCTTTTGCCAATACTGTATCATTTTGATTAATTTAGCTTTACAGTAAGGGACGAAATTGAGGAGTGTAAGTCCTCCATTCTTCCGCTTGCTTTCGGTTTAGTTTGCTCTTATTTCTCTAGTTTTTTTTTTTTTTTTAAGGAGGACCTTAGATTATTGATTCTACATTATCTCCTTTTCCAAAATAAGCATTCAATACCATATATTTCTTTTAAACTCTGCTTAAGCTAAAATCCACTACTTTT
>NW_012149508.1:973872-974180 GCF_000956105.1 Propithecus coquereli | reverse complement strand
AGCTAATAAGTTTAAAAATAAGTCCTTTGATTGAAAACTATTAATATAATAATTGAAATTAGAAATTCAATGAATATGTTAGCATAGTAGACACAGGAAAAGAGATAATTTGGGAACTGAAAGATATATCCAAAAATATTACCAAGAATTCAGCATGAACTGACAACAATAAGGACAAAATGAGATGTTAAATGAAAAGAGAGAAAGCAAAGCCCAATGCATATCTAATTTATGTCCCAGAAAGAAAATAGAAGGTTGAGAAAGAATTTGGAATGATGGCTAAAAAAATCTATGAAGTTTTACTTTAC
>NW_012149508.1:968682-970877 GCF_000956105.1 Propithecus coquereli | reverse complement strand
CTTCATAATTTAATTTGCTTTCATCTGAACATGCTTTTAGAGAAACCTATGTATATCCCACTATCAAACTGCACTAGGAAATTCATTTCTTGATTTTGATCATAAAATATACATCTAATCTTAACATCTCTTTCCTTTATCAACGAGATGAATCCATACTATATATTTTATCACATTTAAGTTCTGTAGAAAATCTTTAATTTTAGTTATGTATTAAATTTTGTACCTTTTGTAAAGTTTTACTGTATTGTTTAGGAACCGCTTAAATACCAAACAGAATTATAACAAGTTATGAGTCAATAATACTTTGAGATAAACAATATTGCTAGTCACTTACCCAAAATGCTCGGTGCAATTACTATTACCAAGAGGATGATGATCATTGCACATCCAACTTTCATGAAAATTCCATGATGGTGAGAATCTAAAAAATTGGATAGATTTCACTAGTGAGCCCAGCAGATAATTCCTTAGATGGTAAGAGGTAATAGAAAGATGGAATAAACTTTCTCACTATCATGCTTCTGAGTTACTTTGCTTTCAGATATATAGACCCACCTTACTTTTTCATTCACACACAAACACATACAGAAAAACCCCACACATGTATGTGTGTTCTCTGGTTTGTGAAAAAGGGGACCTATAAAACTGTCAATGAATATGAGTTTTTCCTTGTGAGTTTGCAGTACATATTCCCCAGTACTGACCTGACTTCTGATCAACTCTCTGTATCCCTAGGTTTTCATATAAGACTGTGAATCCCTCAGTATTCTCTAATAAGCTTATTGACAGAACTAACTTATTTGAGTTGATATATTTTCTGTTTCTTCCTTCATATAATTCATCTATTTCCTGTGACACTTAATTGTGATTTCATAAAACCTTACATTTTGACGTGAAAGCAATTTTAGGAATTATCTTGTTCAATACCCAGGTGTTAAATATTCAAGTCCACAGTCTCACATTTACTTGATAGCAGAGCTGAGGTCAAACCTCAAGTCTCTTGACTCCCAGACCAGTGCTGTGTTCACTGTCCACAGTACCTCATTGCATTTGGGAGTTTCAAAAGATAACAAATAAACCAAATAAAAAGCTGGTATTTTTAGCTTTAGGCTGACAGTTAATTAGAGACCAAAAGTCTCTAATACAACATAATTACAGTATATCAATTCTACTAGATATGTGATATATACACACATGCATACAATGCACTGAGAAGGTACTAAAAATAGGTGATGTTGAAATACAACCAATTATAAAATCATGTGTCAAGATTGGTTAACCAGAATGTTTATTTGGTATATTATTATTACAGAGTGCTTTACGTTCAAATTATTATTGTTATTGATTAAAGCATCTTTAATGGGAATTTGTTAATTCTCAAAACATTAAAATAAGTCCATATATTTTCATTCATCAGACAAAACAGTCCCAATTGTGGAAGTCAGTGCAATTACAAGAAGGTGTTAATATCACTAAACATGTTTCTAATATGAAGACCTGAGATTACAGACCGCAAAAGTGAGGCAAATAAAACTTCAGATTTCATAAAAGTACCAACATAGAGATATTAGGCCATTCTTTTAGACCCTTGAATTAAGATTTAAGCAAAGCATGAATTTCTGAATCTGGGGTATTCTCAGTTCAGTCATACTCTCTCACTGATATCCTGTTCGGTTCCCTGGTGACATTCCTCTTTATTTTATATCTTGGAGAACCAAAGATTATATAAGATATTTTGAGTGTTTAATGATATTCATTTATTTATTCATCCATTTACAAATTCCTCTACTTATCAAGTATCTATTGATTGCCTACTGTGAATTTAGTAGTGTTTGAGGTGCTGGGAATACAAAGATTAAGAGACTAGGTAGAAAGATTCAATATATACAAGGCTCTGAAATGGTTGGAATATGGTAACTTTTAGGAGCAAAGAGAAGGCCAACGTCCAGAGCAAAATAAGTGAAAGGTGAAAAATTAGAAGAGGTCAGGGACATTTGTGTGGGACTCTGCAGGACATAAGAATCCAGTTTATGAAATAGCTCTTTTCCTCCACAATGACGTGACACAAGAGAACAGCAGTTACATTTATCCAGCACTAAACATATACAGTAAAAAGGGCAATAAGATATTTGACTTCCAGTCTTAAGCATGATTATAGGTAAGTACTTGAATCTTTATATGGTATATTTTCT
>NW_012149508.1:956809-965997 GCF_000956105.1 Propithecus coquereli | reverse complement strand
GAAAAATGGCAGAAACCATTACCTTATAACCAGTAGATTAACTAGAATTGATTTTCTCAATACCCACCCAAATGTATCATACAAATTATCTAAACTGCAGTCACCCCGGTTCACTCCCCCAAATCCAAGTGATTCAACATATAATAATCAAATAGTTAGAGAACAGATGTTGCCTTTTTGGCATTTAGGTGGTGCCTCAGTATAATAACTAATGTCTGACCCTGGATGGGGCATTGGACACTAAACTCTGTCTCTCAAGAATACCTTGACACTCCCTGTTTTCTAACACTTTGTATGTGACTAATAGCTACTGCATTTTGATCTGCATTTCGTACATGAAAAACTGGCTTTTAGAGGTTATATTATCTGCAGGAAATTTTAAGAGTGAGGGGGAAGGCAAGATGGCCAGCTAGAGACATCGCTAGCCAGACCATCCTGGGGGGAAGATTGGATTTCAAATAAAGGAAAGGGGAGAAGAGATGCAGAGCAGGTGTACATCATAGAGAGAGGTGCTAGAGACTGCCAGGGATCTCACAGAGGAAAATTGCGAAGCAGAAAAAGAAGGAGATAAAGGAAAAAAGATATCAGTGAGGATAAAACCCAGAGAGGCTCCCAGCCCAGTGAAAGGAAAAGGGGGGACCCCTCTCACACTTCCACAAGCATTCAGTGGCCTAGGGGCTACCAAGTTTCTTAGAGGCTTTTCCACCCCCCACAGCCTTGCATGGCAGCAAACACAGTATAATGGGGAGAACTTGCATGATCCCAGAGCTTAGACACTCCATGTGGGGCTCCCCGACAAGGAAAGTGTCATGAGATGCCAGAGAGCAGGGTTTCTTCCATTCAGATGATTCCTTCCCCACCCCTCCTCTGGGAAAGCAGCAAGAACTTGGCAAGCGGCCACCTCTCCCCAGCAGGTGCGTGCTGCAGGCTGAGGCTTCCAGGGAGAGTGGGTCCCACATCGTTCCCTTTGGGGGCCTAAAGTGGTCCCAAGGTTCCCAATTTGGGAGCTTTCTGCCTGCCAGTGTTTCACAGAGTTACATACCAGTGGGTCAGAGAAGCAGACGGAACCCTGTGCCCCCTGGGTTGTTGTAGTCACAGGGGGAGGTCTGGGAGTTAGACTCAGGTGGTGTGAAAGCCCACCTGGACAGATCTGAAGGGTGAATACTATAGGGTTCCAAGACATGGTGAGGTGGGGGAGTGCACATCACTCCTGCAGGAAAACCACCCTGTTTGATTAGGGTGGGTGCTATGGCGAGAAAGAATACAGCCCTGGGAGCCATAGTGACCAGGCTTGGAACATTCAGACACTCTGGCTGACTTGGATCTGTGGCCCCTGCCTCTCCCATTCCATCCAGGAGATCAGTCAACATGAATGTGAAACTACTGTGAGCCGTAAGCTGAAAACATCAAGTAATTTACAAAGGAAAACCCATCAGGATAACTGCAGACTTCTCAATGGAGACCTTATAAACCAGAAGGGATTAGGGCCCTATCTTCAGTCTTCTTAAACAGAGCAAATGCCATACTAGACTTTTGTATCCTGAAAAACTGAGTTTTATAAATATAGGAGAAATAAAGACTTTTCCAGACAAGCAAACACTGAGGGAGTTTGTCAAGACAAGACCTGCCCTTCAGGAAATAGTCAGAACTGCATTATGGATGGATCAGAACAGTGGTCACCTACCAGTGTAATACCGCCCAAAAGCTAAAGCTCAGAGCTCAAATAAAATAATAGTACAAAAGGTAAAACAAAGCAATAAGGTACTATGCAATAGGATGAACAGAACAGCGTCACCCATATCAATTCCATCAATCAGCAGGAATGATTTGAATTCCTCACTCAAGAGACACAGGCTGGCTGAATGGATAAGTATACACAAGCCAGGTATCTGCTGTCTTTAGGAAACACATCTAACCCACACAGACTTATCCAGGTGAAGAGAGGTGAAGAGAGGGAGGGAAAACAATATTTCATGCAAATGGAAACCAAAAGAAAGCTGGTATAGAAGTTCTCATATCCTATAACTTAGTTTTCAAATCAACAAAAGTAATGAAAGACAAAGATAGTCATTATGTAATGGTAAAGGGAACAATTTGACAAGAAGACAAAACAATTAGTATTTATTCACCTAACATAGGAGTGCCCAGATTCATAGAGCAAATCCTACTTGATCTAAACAGAATGATAAATAGCAGAACCATAATAGCCATGGACTTCGATACCCCACTGACAGGATTGGACAGGTCCACCAAACAGAAAATTAACAAAGAAACAAGGGACTTAAACAGAACTCCAGAACATATGGGCCTAACAGACATTTACAGAACATTCTACCCCCAAACCATGAAACAAACATTCTTCTCATCAGCTCATAGGATATTCTCTAAGATTAATCACACCCTAGACCACAAAACTTGTCTCAACAAATTTAAAAAAATAGAAATTATACCATACATCTTCTCAGGCCAGAGTGGAATAAAATTAGAAATCAATACCAACAGAAACATTTATCTCTGCACAAAGTCACAGAAACTAAACAACCTACTGCTGAATGACTGGCAGGTCAAGAAGAAAATTAAGATGGAAATCAAAAGCTTCTTTGAACTAAATGCTAATGAGGATACAAATTACCAAAATCTGTGAGATGCAGCTAAAGCAGTCCTGAGAGGAAAATTCATAGTCATCAATGCCTACAGCCAAGAGACAGAAAGCTCACAAATCAACAATCTAATGAATCATCTCAAAGATCTGGAAAAGGATGAGCAAACAAATCCCAAACCCAGTGGAAGAAAAAAATAACCAAGATTAGAGCAGAACTAAATGAAATCAATGACGTACAGAAGATTAATAAAACAAAAATTGGATCTTTGAAAATATAAACAAAATTGACATATCTTTCACTAGATTAACCAGAAGCAGAAAAGAAGAGACTCTAACAGACTCAATAAGGCATAAAAGAGGAGAAATTACAACTAATACCAGAGAAATACAAAATATCATCTTTGAATACTATAAAAATCTCTGTGCACATAAACTTGAAACACACAGGAAATGGACAAATTCTTAGAAACACTCAGCCTCATTAGGCTCAGTTGGGAAGATACAGAATTCCTGAATAGAATAATTTCAAGTACCAAAATTGAAGTAGTAATAAAAAACCTTCCTAAATAAAAATGTCCCACCAGATGGTTTCATACCTGAATTCTACCGGACAAACAAAGAGAACTGGTACGTATCCTGCAGAAATTATTTCACAACTTTGAGAAGAAAAGAATCCTTCCCAACACGTTCAATGAAGCCAACATCACCCTGATACCAAAGCCAGGAAAGGACCCCCCTCAAAAAAAAAAAAACAAAAACTACAGACCAATATCCCTTATGAATACAGATGCAGAAATTCCCAATTAAATCCTAGTAAATCAAATTCAGCTGCTCATGAAAAAAATAATCTATCATGATCAAGTGGGCATCCTCCCAGAGATGGAGGGATGTTTCAACATATGCAAATCCATAAATGTAATTTGCCACATAAATAGAAGTAAAAACAAAGACCATACGATTCTCTCAATAGATGCAGAAAAATCATTTGACAAAATTCAGCACGCTTTAATGATCAGAACACTTAACAAAATAGGCATAGATAAGACTCACCTCAAAATGATAAAAGTCATATGTGACAAACCCACAGCCAAAATCATACCGAACGTGGAAAAACTGAAATCATTCCCACTTAGAACTTGTACCAGACAAGGTTGCCCTCTGTCACTTCTATTCAGCATAGTGCTGGAAGTCCTAGCCAGAGCAATCAGACAAGAGAAAGAAGGAAATCAAGGGCATACAAATGGTGGCAGAAGATGTCAAACTATCACTGTTTGGAGACAATATGATCCAGTGATTCTGTCAAGAGATTACTAGAATTGATAACTAAATTTAGCAAAGTCTCAGGTTACAAAATTAATGTACACAAATCGGTAGTGTTCATGTATGTACAAGCAGAGATTGCTCATTTATTCTTATTCTCAATATTTTTAGGTCTTTGTTATTGGGCTGGTCAGTTTTTTTTGTTTGTTTTTAAGGAGAAATTTCCCAGTTTTGTGCCTGGGTTGCTTGCCTAGAAACTCCCACCATGAATTCAGGTTCATTTTGGTTCAGTAATGCCAGGCAGTAAACTTCCAATCCTCAGCAGAGACATAGGGGTGCAGTTTGGTTGTTCAAGGTGCTCCTTGTACATATTTTTAATTAATTCTCCAATTTTTCCTCATATTCCTACTGTATTAGTTTCATGCTGCTGAATAACAAATTATCACAAACTTGGTGGTTTAAAGCAATGCATATTTGTTATTTCACAGTTGCTGCTTGCTAAGAGTGTGGGTTTGGCTTGGGTGGGTGCTACACTTTAAACTCTCACAAGGCTGTTATCAAGGTGTTGGCTGTAGCTCTGGTCTCATCTGAGGGTCGACTGGGAAAGGGTCTTCTTCTAAGCTCACATGATTGTTGGCAGTATTCAGTTCCTTGGGGACTGTCAACTGAGGGCCTCATTTCTTGTTGGACAGGAGACGCAGTTCAGGTGTAGATCACAGAAGGAGGTGCCAGAGCCTGCAGGGGACCTCAAGGAGGAAAACTGAAAAGCAAGAAAGGAAGAAGATAAAGGAAAAAGATATTGGCGACCATTAAACTCAGAGAGGCTCAAAGCCCAGTGAAGGGGTAAGGGGGGATCCCTCTCTCTCTCCCATCTGCCCTTGGTGACCAGTAGGCTACCAGGTGTCTTAGAGGCTTTTCCATCCCCATGAGCTCAGGCATGGCAGCAAACACAGAATAGTGGAGAGAACTTGCGTGATCCCAGAGCTCGGACATTCTGTGCAAAGTTCCCCTCCAAGGAGAGTGACATCAAAGGCCAGCGAGCTGGTTTTCTTCCATTCAGATGCTTTTCCTTCCCCACCTCTCCCCCATCCACTGCAACCAGGAAAGCAGTTTGAGCAGAGAATTTGGCAAGCAGCCATCTCTCCCCAGCGGGAACGTGTTACAGGCTGAGGTTTCCATGGAGCGTGGGACCCATGCCTTTCCCCTTGGGGACCTGCAGTGCAGCCAGGGTGCCTTATCGAGGAGCTCCCTGCCCACCGGCATTTCGTGGACTCACATGCCAGCATGTCAGACAAGCAGGCCCGACCCCATGCTCCCAGGGCTGGAGCAGGTTACTGGGGGACATGGAGGGGAGATCTGGGAGCTGAACTAGGGTGGTGAGGGAGCCCATGTGGACAGAACGGATTGCAGAATACTGTGGGGTTACCAGATGCAGCGATCTGAGAGAGTGCCCATGCCCCCTGCAAGAAAACCACCCTGTTGGAAATGGGCGGGTTCTCCCGTGAAGAAGAGCCCAGCCCTGGGAGCCATAGCAACCAAGAGTGGTGCATTCAGGTGCTGGGGCTGACTGGGAACTGTGGCCCACCCCCAACCCATTGCAACCGGGAAAGCAGTTTGACCCAAGAATTTGGAGAGCAGCCGCTCCTCTCCAGCAGGCATGTACTCCAGGCTGAGGTCTCGACAGAGAGTGGGCCCCACGCCTCTTCCCTCAAGGACCTGCAATGGACCTGGGATACCCAGCCTGGGAGCTCCCTGCCTGCTGGCGTCTCATGGAGGTGCACCCCAGTGGGTCAAACACACAGGCCAGGGGGAGCTTTGAGAGCCGGATTCAGGTGACAAGGGAGCCCACGTGGATAGAACTATGGGAAAATACTGTGGGGGTCCAAGGTGCAGCAATCTGGGAGAGCACGCACCCCTTCCCACAGGAAAGCCTCACTGTTGCATTAGAGCCTGACCTGACTTTGCTCCCAGTGGCTCCCCCTAGTGGCCGGGAAAGCAATCTCTGAGCCCTGCTGAGGCTTTGCAAAGCCTTCCCGGCTTGAGCAGCCTAATCAGGCTCTGCCTCACTCTTCCACCCACCTCTGCTACGGTGGAGATCAAACATCCCCCTGGGAGCTACAGGGCCCCTCTCAAAGCCTAGGGTACTCAAGTGCTTCTCTGAGGGACTAGAGCTTACCACGGGCACAAAAGAACATCTCGGCAGTTGGCTCTCTGCAGCAAGCATCAACCACTAACAGGGAGAACAACTCTACAGTTCATCACAGCATCTACCAACCCAATCAAACAGGGAGTGGCTGATTCTTACAAGTACCACCCACCATCTTGGAGATTAAGCTTGGGGACCCAATACAATTCACACTGCTGGGAAGAGGTGAAGACAGAGCAGGGTGGAGGCAACCTGAGGGGACACTGTTTATTAGGAGAGAAACAAAAGTAACAGGCAGCTTGATCTGTGAGGGGGTCTCCCTCTTCCACTGCAAACCTCTGAGCTGATCAGGGGGCTGCCCAGAGTCTGTGCAGAGACATTCCACTGGAGAGCAGGTGCAGCAGAGATCTGGTGCTCGCAATACCAAGCTTCTGTAGCTGATGACATCCTGATCATTCTAGCCAGGTCTACTCAGGACCCAGCCATCCAGCAGTAACCTTAGCATCACCTCTGCCAGGCCAGGGAGGGAACCGACGCTTCCCCCTGTTGAGCCCTCTGACTGGGGGTTGATGATGCTTCCTCCCTGGTGCAGAAGCTGAACCGAAGGGAAGCCTCAGATGCCACAGGCATCACTTGGGAAGCCTCAGGCAATGGCCTCAGTGGGTCGCAGGTGTGGGGAGAGAACCTTTGGCTGACCAGTAACTCTGGCTCACCTATGTGGACCTGAGCTGCTGAGAGAAACCCCTTCCTTTGTGAATGGACATCAGCAGTCCCCTCAGTGGTAGAACAGCCCCCAATATAGGTGGCTCTGCCCCCAAAATCCCCAGAGACAGCTCTGAAGCTCTCACTGTGCCTGAATTTGAGGCTCTGCCCGTGTAGCTCCAGGGCCCCAGCTGGGCCCATGACTCCACCCCGGAGACTCCAAAATCTCAGCAGCACATGAGACATTCTCCAAGACTGATCATATTTTAGTCCACAAAACAGGTCCTAGATCTGAAATTTAAAGCTTTTGCACAAAGTAATTAATGTCTTTGTGTCTTGGTTTCCTTATATATAAAACGAAATGTTAGACCTAAGTCACAGGGTTGTTGTGAAGATTAAATTAATTAATTATATATGAAATATTAGTCTCTGGCATATGGAAGTACTATATAAATGTTGTTTATAATTATTGCTATATTTTTATTGTCCTTATTGTTATTATTATCATCCAGCACAAACTTTTTTTACTTTTATGGTTCTGGTGCTTTGGACAATACAAGGAGCAAGCAACCTCAAATTTAGCAAAGTAGTGTAACAAAGAAGTCACCCCTCCTCCCGTAGATTGAAGAGTAAAATTGACAGTGGGGAGTATGTAACAGAGAGAATGGCCTGAAGAAAATGTAAAAATGTTTTCTATTTCTTTAAAACCTTCTCACTCTTTTTGGGAAATAAAACCTGCATCCCTGCCTCAGGGCAGTGTTTGAGAGGGGCAGGGGAATGTCCTTTGTTCTTTGTGCTACAGGAGATGACTCAACAAAACTGTCCAGGAAGAGGTCCTGGGCTGGGTGGAGGTCACCAGATTATCTTCTGAGGGTATGGAACTGATTGGAATCATCAACTGTAGTTGAATAGCAATTGACTGAAGCTAAAAATCTCCCTTTACAGCTCTGTATTTCTGTTCATGATCAAGACAATGGCATTTTAGATCAGGAGTCTCCATTCTCCTCATTTGCTGGCAAATTAATAAATTAATAAACTCCTCTTTCTTTCTCCTCAAACCACTTGTCCTCATTCTTCTGATGTGGCCTAGGGGACAAATGCCGAGCTTTCGGTAACAGTAGTATGGATTGAAAAGCACATTATAAGGCACCAGTTACAAATCAGCAAAATGTGACCAATGCCTGGAGCAACAGTTATGAGTGAGAATTCTTAAGCAACATACAGGATTTTACATACTCTCTGGAATTCTAAGAAGTATTCAGAAGGGAAAAAGATTTCTTAATGGCGGTATGAGACTTCAAGTTATTTTATTTGGCTATTTAAAAAAAGCATGGATAGTTACTTGCTAGGTAATACCAACCCTCTTCCCACTGAGGATAATTTGAAAAGCTGGACAAAGTGTTTCAGATCATCTTAAAGGCATTAGTGAGAGTACCTACTATTGAAGAATAACACTATACAAATCCGAGAGAAAGGTGAAATATAGAGAGAAGAGCTGCTTTTCCTATAGAAAATTTCAAATAGGGATGGAGAAACTGAGGAGCTAAGCAGGGCTTTTGAAAGTCTTGGGTGCCAGGGTAATTCCAGTCTTCAAGTAGGTGTTGGGGGGGGGGACTGAAAATCAATATGTCTGGTTGGTTCACCAAAATGCTACACCTTAGGCAAGATTTTCCAATCTTGGCACTGTTAGCATTTTGTTAGATTATTCTTCGTTGGAGGCTATCTGGCACCTTGTAAGATGTTCAGGAGCATCCATTTCTTTTACCCTCTAGATGCCAGTAGCAAACCTCCACCCCCCAACCCGCCACTAAGTTGGACTACCAAAAATTGCTAAATAGCCTTTCAGGGGAAAAATTATCCCATCCCAGGTAGAAAAACATTGCCCTAGAGTAAAAGTGATCTAAGAGTATTAAGAGTAAACTGACTTTTGAAGGAGGTGAAGCTCAACTTCAGATCCCTTCTATTACTAAGCTGAAAGGAAGTGGTCCTAGATTGCCAGCGACTGTGATAATTTGCTAGAAACACATGTAAATTTTTTTCTGCAGGTAGTTTTTTGTCAAAGAAAAATTGTAGTGGACAAATGAACAGTCAAGGAAGGCTTTATTCGAGACTATTGCAATAGGGGAGAGGAATTCAACTCAACTCTGCTGAGATGGAAGATTTTTATTTAATATCTATTGGGGTGAGCTAGTGGGAAAAAACCAGAGAAGGTTGGGGGGACATTTGTTGATGTAATTAAGCCATCTGTATTTGTTAACGGGTGCCTATTAAAGTTAGGTTCTCTGCTTCCACAGAATCTGGGAAATAAGGACACTGTCTTTCTTGATGGTTACATTTCAAAAGGACAGCTCCCATGTCCTCGAAAAAGTTATTCCTAGGTTGAAAAACTGGAAAGAGGCTGGGAGATTTGTATTCCAAAGGGGCAGAGAAAAAGAACTTGCAATTACAAGTTTCCAAAAGTCAATGATCTAAGAAAAG
>NW_012149508.1:954357-956204 GCF_000956105.1 Propithecus coquereli | reverse complement strand
ATCTTTTAACTATATTTTAAAATGATAACATTTAAAATGAGCTCATGGAAATAAAATCCAAATATTAGAACTTGGACTGAAAATGTGGAAATTACAAAAGGGATAAAACGGAAATGCTAGAACTAAAACTCATAATAATTAAAATTAAGATGGCAGAAAAAATAGAAGAAATCTTTCCTAATCTTATAATATGTATCCTTCCCATTTCCCCCCCGAAACAACCAACCAACCTAACGAGCAAAGCTAGAACGAACATCACAGTTAATGGCAAAATGTTGTAAATTTTTCTTTTGAGATTCAGAGTCAGACAAGGTGCTCACCATTATACACTTCTGTTTCAAAAAATATAGCACACATCAGCCATGGATATAATTCTGTTAATAGAAAATCCAAGAAAATGTATACACAGATTATTAGAATTAATAAATGAGTTTAGAAGGCTGCTAGATATAAAATCAATATAAAAAGTCAATTGTATTTCTGTTTACCAGAAATGAGCTGAAAATAAAAATTCAAAAACATACTGTGTTAGTTTTCGATTGCTGCCATTACAAATTACCACAAATTTAGCAGCTTAAAATAGCACACATTTATTACATTTCCACGGCTCAGAAGGCCAGGCACAGTGTGACTCAGCTGGTTCTCTGCTTAGTAGTGTCATACAAGGTCAAAATCAAGGGTCATGTTCTTTTCTGGACACTCTGAGGAAATATTTGCTGCTCATTTTATTCAGGTTGTTGTCAAAATCAATTTATCTGGCTGTAGTGCTGAGGTCCCCTTTCCTTGCTGGCTGAGGGCAGGGGCCTTCTTAGCTGCTTAAGATCAACAGCATTCCTTATCATGTCTGCAACAGGGTATATAGTTCTTCTCATGCTTTAAATCTCTCTGACTTCTTTTGTTGCACTGAACTCCAGAAAGAGAAATGGTAAGGGCTCATGTGATTAGATTGGGTCCATCCAAACGGTCCAGGATAATCTCTCTATCTGAATGTTTATAACACTAATTGCATGTGTGAATTTCCATATAACATAATATATTCACATTTTCCAGGGTTGTGGATATCTTTGTGGGGTAGTTCTACCTACCACAGATGCCATTGATAATGACATCACATAGGTCATTATCTAGGAATAAATTTAAACAGATACGAAGATGTCTCCCTCAAATCTGTAAAACATTACAAAAAGAAATTAAAGAAGACTTAAATAAAGGGAGTGTTACACCATGGGCAGGGATTAAAAACTCAATAAATTTGTCAATTTTCTCCAATTTGGTATATCAATTTATCGCAATCTCAATGAAAATCCCAGCACATTTCTTGTGAAAATTGCAAAGATGATTTTGAAATTTGAATGGAAAAACACTCAAGAATAATCAGGACACTTAATGACCAGCAACGAAGTGGGAAAATGTGCTTTACTAAATGTCAAGTTTCATTATAAAGGAACAATAATTAAGACAATTGGTAGAAGTATATACAAATTGGTAGAAGTATATACAAATATATCAGTGAAACAGAATAGAAAGTCTAAAAACTGGCCATGCACGCATGGAGACCTGATTTCTGACGTTGGTGGTTCTGTAGAGCAGTGGAGAAAGGATAGTTGCCAAATGGTGCTGGCATACAAGACATCCTTTTGAGAAAAAGTAGAACTTTATCCACCATTACACTGTACACAAAAAATAATTCCGGGTGAATTATACATCTCAGTGTGAATGAACTGTAAAATGTAAGCCTTCTAGAAAATACCGGGAAAACGCATGAACTTTAAAAACATGAAAGTACAAAATTTTAAAAATTAATAAACTATATCACCTTAAAATTAGGGACTTCTGTTTCTCAAAAG
>NW_012149508.1:947514-948222 GCF_000956105.1 Propithecus coquereli | reverse complement strand
TTAGGAAGATCTTAAAGTAAGAACAAACGAGTTGTTATGTTAAACAACCTTTTGGGTAAGTATATAATAATTCCTGTTTCTTAAAAGCTGCAATACGAAGCATGACAGCACATCCGATTATTTATTATTAAATTGTTGTATATAGGGCAAGTTCATTTGGATTTCTGGTCTTTGAAGCTAAGCAGTTAAATCAAATTTAGAATACTGAACTGAACTCTCATTTTGACTTCAAATTGATCACATGGTTCTCTGTGACTAAACTTTCCTATACGTGAGATAGGCACAATGTTTTCACTTAGAAAGAAACAGAAGGAAACTACAGATTAGTTATATAAAATGAAATAACAATATTTCCTGAAATTGTTTTTGAATCTTACCATGTCCTTTTCAGAATCAACGACAGCAAGAGTAGCACCATGTTTGGAACAAGCATTGTGGGCTGAGGTCCAGCTCTTTGTTACAGTGGAAAAAAGGTAGCATTTCTTCTGGTAGCCAATCCAGTCGTCTGAGCACGAAGAAACATGGAACTCACATTGGCTCGGACAATTGTATTGGCCCACTGGGAACAGGAAAATAGTTTATATTATTATAGTAACAAAAGAAACCAATAACTATAGCATGCAAAACTAGTGCAGATATGCTGTGCTAGGTGATGATAAAAGATAAGAGTCAAAAAGGAGAATTCTGAAAAGAGTAAGAAGAAAGCCA
>NW_012149508.1:946405-947185 GCF_000956105.1 Propithecus coquereli | reverse complement strand
AACCAAGAAATCTTTTTTTTAAAATCTTATTGTAAATTTAAAAATTGTAATTGTACGTATTTATGAGATATAAAATCATAACACATGTATATAATGTCAAATAATTACATCAAGCTAATTAACATGTCCATAACATAGAACACTTATCATTTTTGTGGGAGAACGTTTGAAATGTGCAATACGTTGCTATTAACTATAGCCACCGAGAAATTATTTTTCATGTCCTTTGACAGTGAACTACTTGAAACAAAAGTGAAGGGGTTTTATTCAGCCACTAGAGGGCACTATAGTCTGTGTATACTGGGGACTTCAAGATTAACAGGAGTTCTTGAAGCAAACTCATTTTTTGTATTTGTAAATGGTCACTAGAAAGTATAGTTGCACTTTAAATAATAAAATTATTCCCTTTAGAAATTCTATATTTGTGTATACTTAAAGAAAATAGTTTTTGTTAAAAATGAAATAACTATTCATTATAGAAAATTTTGAAATTACAGAGAAGCATGGAGAAGAAAATTAATTTTGCTTATATTCTTACTACTCAGGGTAAACCCTGCGTTTATTTTAGGAGTTGTTCTCTCTGTCAGCATATACGAATATAAAACATATTTAATATATTCGATATTAAACAGGATGTAATCTTATTGTATATATTGTTTTAATTGGCAGCAACAATTTTTTGAGTATTCTTTCATACGCTTAAATGTTTCTCATAATTTCTTAACGTCAGCATAGCATTTCATCATGCAGGAGAATCATATTTAATATTTTAACTAAATC
>NW_012149508.1:945733-946355 GCF_000956105.1 Propithecus coquereli | reverse complement strand
GCTTAAATGTTTCTCATAATTTCTTAACGTCAGCGTAGCATTTCATCATGCAGGAGAATCATATTTAATATTTTAACTAAATCTTTGATTTTGGACAATTAAATTGCTGCTAATTTTGCACTACTAAAAATATCCCTTAGATAAACATTTTTGTGGTTGTGCCCACATATCCAAGATTATTCCTTTAAAATCTTCCCTCCGTTTTTGAAAGTTGCCGCCTCAGATGAAAGGTATGAATCATTTTAAGGTTTTTGGTAAGTATTGCCAAACTGCTTTCCAAAGGTTAAACTAGAACAGTTTACACTATCACCAGCAATCTTTCTGGTCATATATTTATAAACATCTTCCCCAGGTATTCATTTGCATTCTAATTGCAGTGATAATATGTTTTCATCTGTGGAAATCTAATCAAAATTATGAGAATTGAGAACATGCTTAAAAGGTCATTTCTACATTAGTATTATACATTTTTTGAATCATTGAATACGGACTATACACTTCAGTGGCATTTTATCATTTGTAAAACCATTTTATCAAATCCCTATAATTATGTGAGAAAAGCAAGTGAAGTATTCCTTTTCCCAGAGGAAGAAATTGAAATTATGTTGGAAAACAATAAAAC
>NW_012149508.1:942147-943533 GCF_000956105.1 Propithecus coquereli | reverse complement strand
CTGTGATGTTTTCAGCTCATGGTAGAAAAAGTCCACAATGAAAATTGTCCTGGAATTTCTTTCCTTTTTTACAAAAGTCCTCTTTGAAAGAATATTTCCGAGATAATACAAAGCTTTGCCGCAAAGTCTGTGTGGAAAAGTTCTGACTATAGAGCAATATCCATTAATACAGATTTCCTTTAGTTCCATGCTATAATAGTCTATAAGTAAGTATGTTTCCTCATTCTTGACAGGGTTTGCTACATATCCAGTGTAAATTCTTTTCACATTCTCTGTTGTTGACCTCTGTGCTTTTCAGGAAAGCACAGTTCCCAGATCCTGTAAGGTTGAACCTGCCAAACAATAAAGAAAGTCAGATTTATTTTTGGTTCATCATTTTTGTTTATTTACATGAGAATAAACTTTGTGGTAGTGGTGACCTGATTTTTTTCCCCCTTAGTAATCAGTCTGCCAGTCAAATAATCATAGACTAATCTGTAGAGACAATGGACAAGAATTGAGAGGAATATGTGGAGGTAATATGGAGTTTGGAGAAAAGTGCTCCATTCATTTGGTTGACATGTCACCAGAGGAGTCATTCTTGGTCGTTTTTAAGTCCATGGATCCTTCGACAAGCAATTCTTTGGGATCATACACATTCAGCAGCCTTGCATACTAGTGCATACAGTTTTAGGGGGTTTATGGTTCCTGAAACCCATTCTGTGGATTTGGGACCATAGGACACATTTTAAGAAACTCTGTTAAGATAGCTAGAAATTTATTCAACTCTGAGTTTTCCGATGGCAAAGATCAATACCAAACTTCTAAAATGTTCTTCAAACTTTAAAATTGTAGTTTAATCAGGGGTAATGGAAACAGAATCGATAGCTTTAATTCTGGAGCAGGTTTTCTCTCAGATCCATAGAAACTCACAGAAGCACTGAAAATATTGCTCATTTTTTTGGTGATGAAAACTGGGAAAGGCTAAGAAGTAATTCTTTTCCAACAGCTATATCGTCAGTAAAACATAAATATGACATTAGAAATGTTGGGGATTTTGCATCATCATAATTATTCTTGGAATATTTCCAATTGAGTCTATTACTCACACAGAGTTTGCTGAGAAAAAATTACTACAAGCATTTATTGTATAAATTCTAAGGGGACAAAGAAAAAAGTTAACTAACAATAAACCCTATCTTTCTTTATGCTTTAATTCCAAAGCATAAAAGCATTCAAACGAGATTGTTAGAGCTCTGCTCATACTTAACAGTGCTTTGAAAGGAGAAAAGGAAAATTGTTTTCTTGGAGTGCCATCCTGGGGAGAAAAAAGAGACTTCTAGAAACTTACCAGTTGTTAAATTCTTTGCCATCTGACCATTTCCATGTCTGATCAGCTTCATTTTT